>NC_073385.1:52491674-52803618 GCF_028641065.1 Leucoraja erinaceus
ACTGCACAGATGTTCTCCGTCCATCCATTCAAAACGTTTTCAGTTTATTAGGTCAGACTGCTAACTTTCTGTTCATAACTTTCTGTTATGCACATGGTACCAGCTGGCTCCTTCTGAAACATAGAAAATAGGTGCAGGAGTAGGCCATTCGGCCCTTCGAGCCTGTACCGCCATTCAATATGATCATGGCTGATCATCCAACTCAGTATCCTGTACCTGCCTTCTCTCCATACCCCCTGATCCCTTTAGCCACAAGGGCCACATCTAACTCCCTCTTAAATATAGCCAATGAACTGGCCTCAACTACCTTCTGTGGCAGAGAATTCCACAGATTCACCACTCTCTGTGTAAAAAATGATTTTATCATCTTGGTCCTAAAAGATTTCCCCCTTATCCTTAAACTGTGACCCCTTGTTCTGGACTTCCCCAACATTGGGAACAATCTTCCTGCATCTAGCCTGTCCAACCACTTAAGAATTTTGTAAGTTTCTATAAGATCCCCCCTCAATCTTCTAAATCCTCCCTCAATCTTCGAAAGCAGCAAGATGCCAAAGTATGTCCTTGTGTTTCCATAAACCTAGTGGTATCAATAGCTTAGGCAGAACTGTGGTCAACAAAGTTCAGCACTGAAGAATGTGAGACTTAAGACTTAAATGTCAATATAGATTCCAAACTGGGAGAGATAAGAACTATGGAGGAGCAGAGAGATTTAGACATCCAAGGGTAATTATTACTAAAAGGTGAACAAAAAAAAGCAATTGGAACAATGGCCTTTAGATCAATGAGATAACACCTAGCTCTTGAATGTTCAGACAAACCAGTCAAAAACATAAATTCCTAGCAAGAAGTCTGTATGTGGACCAAATAAAAAATAGGAATGCCAAGTTAGCTACTTGCTCTGTGTATGAAAACATAAAGATAAACAGAAGGATGATTAACTGACAATAGACACAAAAGGCTGGAGTAACTCAGCAGGCCAGGCAGAATCTCTGGAGAGAAGGAGTGGGTGACGTTTCGGGTCGAGACCCTTCTTCAGTGGTTCAACGGTAACTGACATCTGGGTGAATTAATTCACTTTGTACATACACCTCTCCACTGCCATCGAACACCTGAGTGGGACTGTATAATTAAGCTAACGATTGATGCATTGAACCATGCATTTCGAGAATTGTGGTTCAGAGGTGATTAACAAAATGAGAAAATGAACTAAAGGAGGGGAGGGGTGGTGGCTTTGAACTCTGGCTTGACCCCTGAAAATATTTGAGCAGAATGAACTGGCCATGTGAGGGGGAGATGGAAAGAGATAAAGAAAAGAAAGGCGAGGTGTTTATGCTCGGTCAGCTCTCTGTCGGGGATCATGACAGAAGCCTCCTCATGGCGATACCCAGAAATGACGACATGGTGCACTCTGGGACGTGTCGGGCGACCAAATCTGTCAACATGTTGGACGACGACAGAAGTCAACAGCGAGCTACACGTCGTCTGACACGCGGGTGAATGAAGCTCTCTGCCTGGTAAATACTTTACTGCAACAAGTTATGCTGTGACCATTGCTCCTCAATAAACCAATAAACTACCTACCATTTCTCAACCCTTTGGATAATTGGCAAAGTTACAGAAAATGTGAGATTTACAACTGACCTTGGAAAGGACAGTGCAGGTTTACCAGGATACATCCAGGGTAAAATGGGTTAAATCAGGTAGTATAGTACAAGACTTCATTCTTTTGAATATGAAACAAAAGCTAAACTAAGTGAGGATTTAATAAAGCATTTGTTGATAATATTCCCCATTAATGGTGGAGGCCCAGATCAAAGGGCGTAACTAAAAGGCTCTAAACCAGGTGACCAGTCCAGCTATCCATCATGTAAAGGTGATAGAAATCTGGGACATTTCACCAAAAACTACTGTTGATGGAACAACAAAAATGTCAACACTGACATAAAAGATTACAGAAGGGTAACACAGAGTTGATATATGCATTAATTATGATCTTAGAAAACAGACGAATAGAGGAAGGCAGAATGGACTAATCGTATTCATGTGTGGTCTGTAAAATCTGCATTTCATTTCAACCACTTCAGTTAGAGCAGGGCTCTCCAGGCTATGGGCCACGGGCCATATCCGGCCCGCCACGAGATTTTATCCGGCCCGCAGCAACGTTCCGTGCGGTGGGCGATTTAGCGGGTTCTGTGGTAGCGCGGGAACTTACACGTCAGTTTGCCTTAGGTTATCAAGTTAAGGGTTTGTGTGCAGCTGCTGACAGGTTATCGTTAGTCGTACGTGACTAATACCCTCTTTTATTCAGGACGAGAAAGGCAAGAAAAGTAAGAATTCACCTCAGTTTGCCGCAGGCTCTTAAATCGAGTGTTTTACAACAATAATTTTAAATTTTAATGATTTCTTAGCGAAGTGCCCACCCATGAGCCACTGCGATGGTGACACGTGTGGTCACTGCGCCATTATATCATATGATATTTCTATACTGTCTGCATGCCCACTGGTGGTCACTGTATTTTTTCTGTTTTTATAATAATTATATATTAAATATATATATCTGACATTTCTTTATTTTTTCCTACGGCCCGCAAATCTGTGCCAAATATATAATGTGGTCCTTATGCTGAAAAGTTTGGAGGCCCCTGAGTTAGAGCATCAGTCAACCTAGTGACTTTAGTATAGGAAGGAACTGCAGATGCTGGTTTAAATCGAAGGTAGACAAAATGCTGGAGTAACTCAGCAGGACAGGCAGCATTCCTGGAGAGAAGGAATGGGTGATGTTTCGGGTCGAGACCTTTCTTCAGACTAATTCACCAGTAACTGACCCTACTTCAGACTCTGTTTAAGAGGGAACTGCAGATGCTGGAGAATCGAAGGTTACACAAAAAAGCTGGAGAAACTCAGCGGGTGCAGCAGCATCTATGGAGCGAAGGAAATAGGCAATGTTTCGGGCCGAAACCCTTCTTCAGACTGATCGGGGACGGGGGTGGGCGGGGACAAGAAAGGGAAAAGGAGGAGGACTAACAAAATTGGGAGAATTCGATGTTCATGCCCCCGGGATGCAGACTCCCCAAACTCCCCTTTCCGAACCAAAAACCCTGGGTGGACCGGTCTGTCCTTGTAGCCCTGAATGCTCGCACCGCTGCCTACAACTCGGGCCTGGCATCAGGCTACGTGAGGATGCTGTTCATAGACTACAGTTCAGCCTTCAACACGATAGTCCCCACCAGACAGGCTGGGAAGCTACTGGAATTGGGGCTCAACACCTCCCTGTGTGCCTGGGTCCTGGACTTTCTCACCGCCAGACCACAGGTAGTCAAGATGGGAGGGAATACATCGAAGTCCCTCACCCTGAGCACAGGATCGCCCCAGGCTTGCGTCCTCAGCCCCCTATTGTACTCCCTGTACACACATGACTGTGTGGCTAGGTTCAGCTCCAACTCAATAATTAAGTTTGCTGATGACACTGTGGTGGTGGGCCTGATCTCAGACAACGACGAGAAGGCCTACCGGGAGGAGGTGGCTGGTCTAGCACTCTGGTGCCAGGATAACAGCCTCCTCGAACATCAAAAAAACGAAGGAGCTGATCATGGACTTTAGGAGGGCACATCATCCGAGGACGTACACTCCATTGAGGATAAATGGGGATCCTGTGGATAGGGTGAACTGGTTTAAATATCTGGGAGTCCACATCTCTGAGGATATGACATGGGCATCACACGCCGCAGCACTCGTGAGTAAGGCAAGGCAGCGCCTTTACCACCTCAGGCAATTGAGGAAATTCAGAGTGTCTCCGAGGATCCTCCAGTGCTTCTACGCAACAGTGGTGGAAAGCATCTTGTCCGGAAACATTACCATCTGGTTTGGGAATTGCTCTGCCAAGGACAAGAAGGCTCTGCAGAGAGTAGCGCGTTCGGCCGAACGCATTATGGGAACTTCACTTGCCCCCCTGCAGGAACTATACATCAGGAGGTGCAACTCCAGAGCCAACAATATCATGAGAGACCCCTTCCACCCCTGCAACGGACTGTTCCAGCTGCTACGGTCAGGCAAACGCCTCCGTTGCCATGCGGTGAGAACAGAGAGGTTGAGAAGGAGTTTCTTCCCAGAGGCCATTCGGACTGTAAACACCTATCTCACCAGGGACTAACTCTACTGAACATTTTTTCCTTCCATTATTTATTATGTAAAGGTATATGTGTGTTATGATTGTGTTTATAGTTTGTTTGGTTGTTTGGTTGTTTGTCTTTTTGCACAAAAGTCCGCGAGCATTGCCACTTTCATTTCGCTGCACATCTCGTATGTGTATGTGACAAATAAACTTGACTTGACTTGACTTGTTCACTTTGTAATAAATAAACACTTTCTGTTTTCTGTCTAAATAATGTAGGCTGGAAACAAATCACATTTAATATTGGAAAGTTTCAGGTTCAATCCATAGTTTCTCCCAAGTTAACTATGCCCCTGTCCCACTTAGGAAACCTGAACGGAAACCTCTGGAGACTTTGTGCCCCACCCAAGGTTTCCATTCGGTTCCCGGAGGTTTTCGTCAGTCTCCCTACCTGCTTCCACTACCTGCAACCTCCGGCAACCACCTGCAACCTCCGAGAACCGCACAGAAACCTTGGGTGGGGCGCAAAGTCCCCAGAGGTTTCCATTCAGGTTTGCTAAGTGGGACAGGGGCTTAATCTTACCCGGGGCTACAATTAGCCTTAATAGCAGGAGCAGGGAAGAATAAATTGATGTTAAGTTGCCAGTTGAGTTCATTTTCCAGGGACCTACAGAGATGTTTACAAGAGTGGCCACAAAAATACCATCTCTAAAGCTTTCTAGGGATAAACAGCCACGTGCATTTACCACCAAAGGCAAACACTCAAATGAGATGCTGGGGAAATAGCAGTGTCCACACAACTATTCCAGGAACGCTAGAGTAAAATAATGGCACCAAATATCACAATTTCTTATTTATTAAATACATAACAAAGGAGAGCTGAAAAATGTTGTCAGGGCAACTATTGAGAGGACAAGAGTGCCTTAGTAATCAACTGCATACATCAATACACCCAAGAGTCAAGAGAGTCAAGAGTCAAGAGTCAATTTAATTGTCATTTGGACCCCTGGAGGTCCAAACGAAATGCCGTTTCTGCAGCCATACATTACACACAAATAGACCCCAGACACAACATAATTACATTTAACATAAACATCCATCACATAGCTGTGATGGAAGGCCAAATAAACTTATCTCTCCACTGCACTCTCCCCCCCCCGATGTCAGAGTCAAAGTCACAGCCCCCGGCTGGCGATGGCGATTGTCCCGCGGCCATTGAAGCCACGCCGGGTGGTGCGAGGTCGCACACCGGGTCTTGGTGTTAGAGCCCCCGGTGTGCGCTCGCAAAGTCCGCGGCCATTCCAGCCGCGCGGGGCAGTGATGTAGGCCCCGCTCCAGGAGCTCTTCGACCCCGCAACTCGGGCGGGAGAAGTCGCCGTTGCAGGAGCCCTGAGAAGCGGTCTCCCTCCAGGGAGCCGTGGGCTCCCGGCGCCGTCGTCCACAGACCCGCAGCAGCAGCCTCCGACTCTCCGGTAGCAGCAGCAGCAGCAGCGACAGCAGCAGCAGCGCTCCTCCACCGCTCCACCCGCTCCGGACTCGGCCAGCTCCGCGACGGCAACGGTGAGTCGACACCTGAGTCCCCGGCTTCTTCCTGTTGGAGGCCGCTCCTCGTTGCGGCCTCAACGACACCTGAGACCCGACGAGAAAAGGTCGGGTCTCCAGTGCAGGGAGAGATTCAAAAATCTCGCCCACCATTTTGCTGCAAAAGGCAATGAAAAGGTGTGGTGGCTTAAAATGGCACTGTGCAAATCTTCCTCACTAATCTGTGCTGTCCCTCTCTCCAGGCATGTACAGGTATCTAAATTTGAAGAAGTGCACTAAACAAAATGTCGACAAAAGAACATTTTCCATGATGACTCTCAGATCCCTTGTAAAGCTGATGTTCCAACACCTTACCAAAGGAATAGCAATAACCCACTCTCTAACTCAAGCATATGCTTGTTTCGCTCGTACGGAAAGTTTGTACCAGGTGTTCCATACAAAACGGTCTTGGCATCATTGTGGAGTCTATACTTATAGCTGGTTGCTGTCAGGAAGAAATAACAAGACAGTGTTGCTGGAATAGATGCCAAATTCAGCCCAGTGTGAGTGAATGTCAGGTATGTGAGGATTGAACTCAACTGCTCATTCTTGGTTGCAGAGCCCGCTGATGTTTGCTCAGCTTTCAAATCTGGCCGTTTGGATAAGTGGCCTATAGTTGACAAAAAAAAAACATTAAAACTTGCCACAAATGTGAGGAAAGCAGGGAATCAGAGAAATGGAAAACTATCTTGGCTTCAGGGATCTGAATAACAATTGCCCTGAACGACGTCGACTGTGTGGTTCTGTAGCAACGACAAATATGTTAATTTGCTGTCAGTAAGAAGGAATCCCTCTGTAAACTGAGAATAAAATTGAACTCCGTGTTCCTGCCAAGGATCTAGCTACACAAAACGTACAACACCATCTGTCAAAACAGCCGCACAAGGAGTCTACCTACAGCTTCGAGAAAATATAAATGAATAAGATACACCAATTACTTTGATGCTATCATAACATTTTAAAAGATTACTTAGTAATCCTGATTCTCAAATATCTGAAAATATGTTGCATATCGTTAATTATTTAATTGGGTTTCCCAAAAGCAACTGCTGTACGTCATTCAAATGTGTTCATTACATTTCGTACAAAACAGCATTTGGGCAAATAACCAGTTATTCTCTGTGTGTGGCAAAAGGTTGTCGACTAAACTAATCTCCAGTTCCTTGTTAAACAAACATTCCAACAATTTAACATAGGAGTAGCAATGTATTATTCTTGAAATTGTACTGGAATGTTAATCCTTAGCTTAATGGTTCAAATCATGGAGAAACTAGCATCAAATTGGCAACACAATTCTATGCAATTGGTAAATTCATACTAATGTTATTTATTTAAACATCCCTTAGTTCAACAGTTATATTGAACATCCTTGTGTTTGATCATCCCCCTCAATCCAGTCCAACAGTAACAAAAATTGCAATGTCCAGTCAGAACCATTCTTTTATAAAAAGCTTTGTCGGTGTTTCCATAAGCAACAATGGAAAAGCCCAAGTACATTTTCACTGCCTGCTTCATATTGCTCAATATTGGTCTCTAATTTCTTTGTGATCAATCATCTCACACACAACATTTTCTTTTGTGTCACCACAAAAAAAAACAAATTTAAATTTGTTGCTGACTGAAGCCAGTTCTATTTTCCAAAGAATATTACTTTTTTTCCCCACACTGTGACTTTCTGGTAAGTGATAAAAATGTGCACCTTTATAATACATCAGACAAGTGGAAACCGATGTGACCAAGGACCGACCCATCCCTATAAATTACTATTAAAACACATAGTACGTGCGATAACACCAGGATAAGCTCAACCAAGAAAACTAAGCCCAAAGTCAAAGGAAACTGATTATACCAATTTTGGCCTAGGTCAATAACTAACACCTTATGCAATAAACAGCTACCTACATGGTAACATGCACGTTAAAAACTGCTCATGTAGATACAAGTATATCATTGGGGTTACTAAGTAGATACCTCCCTTCACTAGTGTTTTGTTGAGTTAGGCCCAGGACAACTCGGGAAGGCTCAACAGTTAGTTCTAGCGTCCCAGAACAACCCCCCTGAATATCTGCTCTCACCACCTATGCTACCAGTATCTACTAAATAATGGAGACTCCAGACGATTAGTTCACTCTAGCAAATGCTAAACACTCGCATCCTATCTTCCACTTATCCTAACCAATCAACAAACTCGTAACACCACAAATATCAAACTTGCTTAAAACTGGAATACACTTACACAGAATACACTTACAAAGAAACACTGCCAAGGATAAACCTAAAGCTATCAGTGTAATTTAATGTTTTTCTTATAATAAGCATATATTTTAGGTTGCAAATTATTTCTGTCTGATTGACATTGAAGCAATACATGAATAATTAATACAATGCAGGGATCTAATTTTCTACAGTTGCAATGAGCATTAGATTATATGTGTAGGGAGGAACTGCAGATGCTGGTATGTACTGCTTTTTATATAGCAATGAGCTCACAGACATTAACATCAGCATATACTGCAGCTTAAAAGGGATGTATGCAACAGTCTATATACATATTATGTAAAAACTTGCAATCAAAGATGCATTTGCAATCATGAACGTAAGGTAAGAAAATGATCCATTGCAGAAGCTAGGAATTATACTTGGCAGTTACTATTTTCAAACAGCAGGTGTTTACCATTGCACTGGAAGTGCAGCAACATACACTTGATAATTGGGAAACATTATTGACCTTGTGCTCTGGATAGGTGTACATCTCCTGCCATTTTTGGTTTGTATGATCACAGGTCTTCAGTTTCCATCTGATTACACGCCTTGAGGATGTTCATCTAAGTGTTCAATTAATAAAACAACGAGATTAGGGACATTTCTATTCAACCTGTCAAAGGAATTGGGGGGAGTTTAGAAATAGTCAGTGAGGTCACCAAACATAACAGTTGAGTGGCAAATGACAATAGTGCTAGCTTCCCAATATTTAACTGAAGGAAATAATGGGTTAACAGGGCTGTATGTTGTGACAGACACCCTGACACCTTGTATGTCATTTTAATATTACACTTATCCCATCCCCCTGGATGTTCCGGATGAATAAATTAAGGTTTTGTCAACTAATTACAAATCAGGCTAATTACAAATCAATAACATTAGCCAACTCCGAAACATGAAGCGCTAAACATTGGGATCCAGACATCTCGACAACTGGCCTCAGTTCCCCGCTCACATCTGGCAGTGCTCTCTGTCTGAAGCAGGGGCCGCGGGGCGTTTTTGAAAATGGGGTGGCTGAGCCCGGTGAGGGAGTAGAGCAACCGAGTGGGATGAGGGTGTGGAAGTGGGGTGTAGCCCCTCCCAGGGGAGGGACTTTTTGAAATTTGATGTATTAAAATCATGTTTTAGTGCATTGTAGAAGTATGATTTCAATGTTTTTTGTATGAAGTATTTTTAAGATGTAACTTATTAAGAAGTAACTTTTTCCACACAAAGGGTGGTGGGTGTATGGAACAAGCAGCCAGAGGAGGTAGTTGAGGCAGGGACCATCCCAATATTTAAGAACCAGTTAGACTGATACATGGATAGGACAGATTTGGAGGTATGGACCAAAAGCAGGTAGCGTAGCTGGGACATGTTGGCGGGTGTGGGCAGGTTGCACCTGTTGGCGGGTGTGGGCAAGGGCCTGTTTTCACACTGTATCACTATGACTACATTATACCTCCAACATGTATGAATGCTTCAAAATCAAGTGATCGAGTTTTATTGTCATATACTCAAGCATAGAAACATAGAAAACAGGTGCAGGAGTAGGCCATTCGGCCCTTTGAGCCAACACTGCCATTCAATGGCTATTCATCTAAAATCAGTACCTCTTTTCTGTTTTTTTTCCCCATATCCCTTGACGTCGTTAGCCCCAATGCATTTCGTTGTTTCTGTACTGTACACTGACAATGACAATTAAAATTGAATCTGAATCTGAATCAAGAAGTAAATGTAACTCTCTCTTGAAAACATCCAGTGAATTGGCCTGCACTGCCTTCTGTGGCAGAGAAGTCCAGATTCACAACTCTCTGCATGAAGAAAGTTTGTCCTCATCTCAGTCCTAACTGGCCTACCCCTTATTCTTAAACTGTGACCCCTGGTTCTGAACTCCCACAACATCGGGAACATTTTTCCTGCAGTTACAGTAAGTGAAAATCTAGCAGGCAAGCAGGATGCTTTCTCCAACCACCCCCATTTGAAGTCCACTATCTTCCACCGTTTCTACCCAGTGCTTGGTACTTACTTCCAGCAACGACTGGTTGTCCTCCAGGATGCACCGAGCCACAGCCTGATCCATGTCGGTCACCTGGGAGAATTTGGCACAGAGACTCTCACGGCAGTGGCGCAACGCTTCCGATGGCACAGGGCTCTTGCACTGAGGCTGCTCCATGGCCGGAGCTGCAGTGAGCAACTCGCCAGCCCGGCAAACACTCGCCAGCTCCGCTCCCTGTCCGCATCTGTCTCCACCACTGCTTCCGATTCCAACTGCCCATGCAGTTGATATGAGTTTGGAAATTTTCGTTGATCACAGAATTTCCCACGACAGAGCGTGAGAAATTTGTGATCAGCGTGAGAATTTTGCGAAATGCGTGATGTTCACGCTCAATACATGGGAGTTGGCAGCCCAGCCCCTCACTCTCCCCTCTCCCTCTCTTCCCCCTCTCCTTCCCACCTCACTCTCCCCCCCCCCCTCTCCTCCCTAACTCTCTCTTCCCTCTCTTTTCCCTAACTCTCTCTCCCCCCCTCTCTTTCTCTCCCTCCCTCCCTCCCCCTCTCTCTCTCTCTCCCTCCCTCTCTCTCTCCCCCCCCTCTCTCCCCCCCACCCCCCTCTCTTTCTCCCCGCGCTCTCTCTCTCTCTCTCCTCCTCCCCCACCCCCCTCTGTAAGTTATGGACATACGGTTGGCAACAACACGAAGTGTGTTCGGATGTGGCAAAGATGTAGATGTTAGGTGTAAGCACTGCTGGAGAACGTGGCTTATGAACAATGGGTATTTTTTAGTAGTCACTGCCTTTTCCGGTAAAATTTTCCAAGGAAGAAATTTAATAATACCTGAACGAGAGCAGAGAGTCTCTGTTCACAATACATGAACACATACTACTTTGAAGTTCTGTGCAGCCAGTACCAACTATGCTGTTCATTAGGTACATGTATTGATCAGCCCAATCTCACATCCAACATTTCTTAAAAACCTCTTCTATTAAAGACCGGGACATAGAAACATAGACAATAGGTGCAGGAGTAGGCCATTCGGCCTTTCGAGCCAGCACCGCCATTCAATATGATCATGGCTGATCGTCCAAAATCAGTTATGACTTTTTCCCCCATATCCTTTGATTCCGTTAGCCCTAAGAGCTAAATCTAACTCTCTCATGAAAACATCTATTGAATTGGCCTCCACTGCTTTCTATGTGGCAGAAAATTCCACAGAACTGGGTGAAAAAGTTTTTCCTCATCTCAGTCCTAAATGGCCTACCCTTTCTTCGTAAACTGTAACCCCTGGTTCTGGACTCCCCCAACATCAGGAACGTTGTTGTATGTTTCTATAAGGTCCCCTCTCACTCTTCTAAATTCCAGCGAATACAAGCCCAGTCGATCCATTCTTTCATCATACGTGGGTCCCGCCATCCCAGGAATTAACCTGGGGAACCTACGCTGCTCTTCCTCAATAGCAATAATGTCCTTCTTCAAAATGGGGAACCAAAATTGCACACAATACTCGAGGTGCGGTCTCACCAGGGTCCTGCACAACTGCAGTAGGACCTCCTTGCTCCTAAACTCAAATCCTCGCACAATGAAGGTCAACATGCCATTGGTTTTCTTCACTGCCTGCTGTACCTACATGCTTACTTTCAATGACTGATGTAGAAGCACACCCAGTCTCGTTGCACCTACCCTTCGCCTAATCTGACACCATTCAGATAATAATCTGCTTTCTTGTTCTTGCCACCTCATCAAAATAGTAAATATTTATTGTCTATACCACCGGGTGGCACCAGCAATGGCTGCCTCACCAACCGTCCATCTGCCCCTTTCTTATTTGTTGTTTTTTTTAGTGTGCATTAAATGGATGTTTTTAGTGTTCTTTACTTTGTTTTATGTGGGGGTTGGGGGAAACTTTTTCTAATCTCTTACCTCGACGGCTTAACATCGAGGAGTTGGCAGCCTTTGCTGGAGCAATTTCGCGAGCTTCACCGCGGAGCCTGCAATCCCTTTGCCAGGGATCGGCCTCGGAGCTCTAATGCGGGAGCCTGTGGATTTTAAAGTCGTGGAGATCGCAGTCTCTGGTTAGAGACCGACATCAGGGACTACAAGCCCCAGGAGCTTCAATCGCCCTGACACGAGAGCATCGATCGTCCCAACTGCGGATGGTTTGACTGCCTCGGCCGTAGGAGAATAAAGATGGAAGATTATACTTTATTGCCTTCCATTACAGTGAGGAATGGCCCCATAGCAGAAGCGTCTACATCGTGGGGCTGGAAACTGGAAGTATCCTGAGCTAATTTTGCTAGCAACATCATCTATTGCGACAAATGATGGCTTCCACTGATTGTCGCCGGAAGCTTGTATCCCTTTCAGGACGGACATTGACAGCGAGGCCAACATTTGTAACAAGATGGACACGAAAAGACAGTGAGGAATGTGGGGAGTCCACTGTGGTGATTGTTTATATGAACTTTTATGTAGTTGGGTGTCTTGGTGCTTTTTTTAAAGTATGGCTGTATGATAATTCACATATTAATGTACCTTTATTGGTATACGTGGCAATAAAAGATCTTTGAAAACTTCAACCTTTGAATATGCAGATACACAACATTCACTGGCTCTCCCTTATCCATTCTACTTGTTACATCCTCAAAAAATTCCAAAAGATTTGTCAAGCATGATTTCCCCTTCATAAATCCATGTTCACTTTGACCGATCCCGTCCCTGCTTTCCAAATGTACTGCCATAACATCTTTAATAATCGACTCCTGCATGTCACCTACTACCGATGTAAGGCTAACTGGTCTAAAATACCCAGTTTTCTCTCTTCCCCCCTTTCTCAAAAAGTGGAATTACATTGCCTACCCTCCAGTCCACAGGAACTGATCCACAGAACAGGCTACTGTGGATGAAGAATAGAGGTACATTTGGTAGAAAAGGCCAATTGAAAATCAAGTTACTTGCCTTGAACATTCCTATTAAATCCATAAACCTCACTGCACCATTCACTTTTGACCTGTATACTCACGGTATTGCCACCAATTTCTCTTACCTCCCATTGCTTATTGTCCAGAGGGCCTTTTGTTTCACCATCGACACAGGACTTATCTCTTCATTTCCATCAGTCCTCCGAGTGCATTGGTTTAAAGTATTTGGTTTATGGACACTCACCAGTTAAGCCATTGCTTAAGAGGTGGCACAGCGGTAGAGTTGATGCCTTACCACACCTGATACTCTGGTTCGCTCCTGACTACGGCTGCTGGCTGCACGGAGTTTGTACGTTCTCCGTGGCCACGTGGGGTTTGTACGTTCTGTGGCCACGTGGGGTGCTCCATTTTCCTCCCACACTCCAAAGACGTACAGGTTTGTGGGCTAATTGGCTTTAGTAAAAATAGTAAATTGGCTCCAGTGTTTAGAATAGTGCAAGTGTACGGGTGTGATCGCTGGTTAATATGGACTTGGTGGGCCGAAGGTCCTATTTCCACACTGTATGTCTAAAGTCTAAGATATCACAGACCAATTCATTTTTGGAGAAACTTCTTACTGCTTCTTACAGTTATAATGAAACTTCCTCATTCATAAAAGGAGTTGCTCTTTACAGGTTAGCCAGGGCCACGGCCTTTCTGTGCAGGACGTGCAGTGCCTTAGCGATTAGACCCAGCAAACTCCACTGAGGAAGTTCACAGCAGGGCATCTAAGCGAGAACAAACTTAGCCAACAAGTGATACTTCAGCATTAGCCATATGTTGGTATGCAGAAAATTTGTGCCATTGTTTATCTCAAAAATGATGTATAACTCACCTCATGTTAATATACTTTAGTTCTTGAAGGTAGAAATAAGCAAGTAACTGCATGACCAAAATATGACCAGCTGAAGGCATTTTTACGATACAACTGCAGCAAAGAAACATGCTGCTTGGCAGCATCGAGTCACATGTGGTTCATTATGCAGTTTAGAATGATTTTTTAATAGATCCAGTCGATTTAAATAACCTTGCCTTAGGTAACTTTATCCCAGCCAACATAATACTTAAGCATTAGTGCACATCACAAAATCAATACATCCAAATATTGATTTATTTTATAGGCTCTCACCTAAATGCAGTTAGTTTAATTGCTTTAATTTTATGCAGTCGGGTAAATAGATGTAATAGCCAGCAAGTTGCTTTTCACAATATTTAATGTAATTATAGAACCATTGGGGTAACCTGTATGGATTGTATGAGTTCTCCAAGAATGAGAATAGCGTTATGGTATAATTCCAATGTTGAACATGAGTAAAGAAGACACAAAATAATGTTTTTAAAAATGCAAATTTGGCAAGTAACTTTATGAACCATTGCATTTCAGACATTGATTTTACAAAATTATGCATAAATAACTTCATTTCATCTGGATACATTTATTTTGTCACAAACAAAATTTGCACGCACTTTTGTCCAAATGCCTTTGCTGCACTGGTAGTAAATGTGGATCGGACTTTCACAGCATGTTCATTAACATTACGGTAGTCACAATTCTACTTTTGAATCATTATGCAATTTTCAAAGTTAATTAGCAGCACTTCTTCCCACACCATATATATCCAACAATCAATCTTTCCAATCAAAAAGGAAATTTTGATTATGAATCAAGGCATCACATTGACAAAAAGGATGCAGTTTCATCAACATTGATTGTCCACATGAATTAAAACAGATGGCTCTGGCAGTTTTATTTATCACTTTTATAGGAAAATTTAAGTTATATGGAAATAGATATAAAAAGTCATTTACAAATAAAGTAACTTCCCTAATAAAGGCAGCAATTTTCATAATTCCCACAGTAAGCAGTGGTGCCAAGAATGAATCACATTAACACAGTTTGTCAATATAGAACAGCAAAGGCACCAATATACAATCAGAAAAGTCAAATCATATCACCAGCCGAACAGCAAAGATACTGTAACTACATGAATATGGGTGTATTGATATTATAATGTTTATTGTCTCACGTTTACACAGTATTGAAACTTTGGAACCATTTTACAAAAGAGAAATACAGGGATATCACTGCCTACAATGCTCACCACTGGCATTGTATTTCACAACAATAAAATTTTGTATTGGAACAGTAATCGGAAACCTGATCGATATAGAAATTTCAATTAAAGTTCAAGATTTTATAACAAAATCAGTATTCAGTTACTGTCGCTTTCAGTGGGTTGTTACTTATGTCTAAAACACCGATTTAAATCTACAACTGGCTTGTACAGAAAGAATCGTAGCTACTATTATACTTTACATTTAGATCTAAAATCAGTGTTCGAGAACAACACAGAACTGGAAATATTATGCTTGAAAAGGTTTATGCAAAATCCTTGGTGCTGTTATTGACAAGGCTCATAAAATTCCATCAGGAATGAATACAATTTACCTTTAACTGTAATAAATACTAATTGTTATTCAAACTACATGGACCAAAAGAGCCACACATGGGACGGGTGAAAACAGAACCGGAAATATTATTGTTGAAAAGGTATATGCAAACTCCATGGTGCTGTTAATGAGAAAGCTTATAAGTTTGCAGCAATATACAAATAATTTTAACAATTGTCATCACATTTACGACACACATTTTCAAAATGAGAGAGTTGCACCAGCTAGCAATTACATACTTACACTGATTCCCTGAAGTGTAAAGTGTCAGGATATCCCATCAGGAATTAATGTAATTTACCTTAACTGTACTAAATAATACTAATTACTACTCAAACTACATGGACCAAAAATGCCAGGCATGGGGATGGGTCAAAATTTCTATACCATAACGCAAAAAAGGATGCACATTTCATTGGTGACAAAAAACATCCCAAAGATCTGGAGGAAAACCAAAATCATCGCTCTTCTAAAACCCAGTAAAGATCCAGCATATGCAAAGAGCTTCCGCCCAATCTCCCTGCTATGCCACTAGTACAAGCTGTTTGAGTGCCTGATCCTCAACAGGCTTGCCCCAGTCGCTGAACCAGCCATCATCCCTCAACAAGCTGGATTCCGACCTGGCAAATCCACAACAAGTCAACTTCTGAATCTCACACAGCACATTGAAGACGGGTTCCAGAAAGGACTGGTGACAGGAGCCGTCTTTGTTGATCTGTCTGCCGCGTATGATACTGTGAATCACCGCCTCCTCCTAAAAAAGATCTTGGAGAATACCAAAAACCTGGCACTCACGGACCTCATCGGAGCCCTCCTGAAAGATAGGCGCTTCTATGTTGTCCTTAACAACAAGCAAAGTCGCTGGCGACGACAATGGAATGGCTTGCCTTAAGGTAGTGTGCTGGCTCCACTACTATATAACATCTACACCAATGACCAGCCAATGGACCAGAACACTGAGCGGTTCATCTACGCCGACGACCTCTGTGTAACATCCCAAGAGAGTACGTTTGAAGCTGTAGAAGCGAATCTCACCTCAGCCCTAGATGAGCTACACCTCTACTACGAGCGCAACCACCTACACGCAAACCCTGCGAAGACCCAAGCCTGCTCGTTCCATCTCAGGAACCGGGAAGCAAACAGACCCCTTAACATCACATGGTCTGGAACACCACTTGAACACTGCACCAACCCTGTCTACCATGGTGTAACACTGGATCGCACTCTCTCCTATAAGGAACACGTCAAAAACACCAAACTGAAAGTTAACTCCCGAAATAACATCCTCCGGAAGCTGACCAACTCCAAATGGGGAGCCACAGCACACACATTAAGATCTACTGCTCTGGCCCTGTGCTACTCCTCTGCGGAGTACGCGTGTCCTGTTTGGGAGAGATCATCCCATGCCAAGAAACCAGACCCAGCGTTGAATAACACCTGCCGCTCAAGCACTGGCTGCTTGAAGCCCACCAACATAAACAACCTGCACCTCCTCGCTGGCATTGCCCCTGCTGATGTGAGACGGGAAGTCGCTAGCCGAGTAGAGATGACCAAGGCCACCAGTGATGAACGCCACCTCCTCTACGGACGTGTACCCCCGGCCCAACGGCTGAAGTCCAGGAGAAGCTTTCTCAGCCATGTCCAGCCCCTAATAGCATCACGGGAAGAAACCAGACTCCAACTATGGACAAAAAGGCTTGAGGACGACCCCCCTCCTTCTGAAGCCCTCCCTCCGGGCTCAGAAGCACCATGGGTCCAGTGGAAGACGCTCAACCGCCTGAGAACAGGAACGGGGCGATCAAAAGCTGCCATGGCCAGATGGGGCTATGAAACTGGCCAAACCACCTGTGAATGTGGAGAAGAGGACCATACAATGCAGCACTGCCTTGTCTGCCCCCTACTACCCAACCAGTGCAGCCCAAAGGATCTTGCAGTGTTCAATAAAAACGCAAAGGACTGTGTAAAGGAATGGGAAACTGTCATATAACCAACTAGCTTCAAAGACACGAAAAGAAGAAGATTGGTCAAGTACAATCCCAGATATTTTCATGTTGTGGGGTTCTAGTCTATCCATCTGATTTGAGTGCATAGGAAGGTGGTTATAAATCATGCTCCTAGTTAATATTTGGCACTATGCTTGAATATTCTTTTAAACACATTGAAAGGGATTTTTGAACTAGAGTGTATTTTCCAGCATATTTCCATGAGATCCATAAAATCTAATAGCAGTAATAGAAAATGCCATAATAGAACAAGATAGCCGCCTGCCTATCACTTTAGGCCAAAGAGTATCGGAAAAGTAGCATATTGTAGTTTTTTCAATGCGCTCTTCCTTGTCTTTGATAATAACTTGGGAAATCAGAATTGTTCATGCTGGCCATACTCTTGAGTGATTATTACCAGCAGTAAAGGTAGAAACACATTACCCTGCCAGGTAATATTAAGGTTAACAGAGGGCAAAGATTGCACAGCACATCTGAAAACATCTGTGCACAGAGCTGAAATGTTTGTCAGTTACCACAGCGAGTGTGTTCATTTGTAATTTTTTTCAAATATTATTTTAACTTATGATATAGTTAGATAGAGCTCTTTAAGATAGCAGAGTCAAGAGATATGGGGAGAAGGCAGGAACGGGGTACTGATTGTGGATGATCAGCCATGATTACAGTGATTGACAGTGTTGGCTCAAAGGGCCGAATGGCCAACTCCTGCCCCTATTGCCTATTAATGTACACTGCCAACATGCAAGACATAATTAATTCTGAACATTTTAAAAGGAATAGACAGTTCTAAAAGGATAATGTTTTCTGTAAATAGGAGTACAATATTTCTCAGAAGATTCATTATGTTATAATTTCATATAATACAGCTGGTAACTGTGCAAAAATAAAATCTGTATGCTTGTTAACATTAAGCCAGCCTTTTGCAACTGAAACAGCAATCATGGTCATGAATTTCACCAATCATCTCATGGCAGCCAACTGAGAAGGAATGATGAAAGCAAGCTTGTTAATTCAACCAGTCTATTGCTAACTTCGACAAGTAATACATCCAAGAGGGAGATGCATCAAAGTGCTGAGCTGAACACTGAAATGTTAAGCTAATTATTGGCAATTGTTCTGCAATCAGAATTTGTTTAATGTTATCTGAGAGCAATAAAATACCAATGTGATTTGGGAATGTCCATGTGCAGAACTTGATTTCTAAGGAAGGGCTCAGCATTAGTATTTAGCACTGTGTAGTATTAATTTAGTATTGAGTCTGAAGCAGGGTCTCAACTTGAAACGTCACCCATTCCTTCTCTCCAGAAATGCTGCCTGTCCTGCTGAGTTACTGCAGCATTTTGTGTCTACCTTCGATTTAAACCAGCATCTGTAGTTCTTTCCTACACATTAGTATTTAGCAAATCTGACAAACAAAATAATAAAAAACAGTCTTCCAATGTTTGCATCCAACACAGACTTATAAATGTAAATATCACTGAATTTTTGGAAAAACTTTCATATGGGACATACAAGTAGATCCACATTTCACAAATAATTGATAAAATAATTTTACAAAAAAGAAATTACATAAGTTAGATAAAACCACCTTAGCAACATTTATGAAAGTGAAAGCTCTTAAATCAAGTAACAATTGTCAAATGGTGTACATCCAATTTACAAGTTCATATATTATTCTGGTGACCCTACTGTGAATTTGTTTGAAAGAAGCGTATCACTTTTTGGTCCATGCTTAGTGTTTTAAAATATATTAACTACTAGATATGGAGAAATTAGATTTTATCCTTATACACTGTTGCAGGTAATGTAATGAATAATACACATTTGCACGTGCTTGAATGTAAGTGTTTCAACTGCTTTAAAAAATTCTGCTGGAAAATGTTTCCTACCAAAAATATAAGAAATGAAATGAAATTTTATAAAGGATTTCTCCCGGTATGTAGCGATCACACACTGAATTTGAACATATCACTTAAACGTTTTGACATTATTTACAGTCTTTTAGCTCAGAAATCTTTCTTCGTTTGATCACTTGCTGAATCTTCTTTAAGTGGTCTTTAAAAAAAATAAAACATTCAGCTCTCGTTCTCTGCCAATTTGGATCCACAAAATCACCAGGTTGGCCCCATTACCCATTCATGATTTTTTCAAATACATTTACATGCATGTGCAGATTGAGGAACCAATCATCGTCGGTATAAATAGTGATCAGTTCCCTCCAGATCACGTATAAAGTGCCTATCTGCTGTGCACTGCTCCAATAAAGAACAGTCCTTGATTACACAACTGCACTGCGTTATTTCAAAAATCAATGATTACAGTTTTTATACATACAATGGAAGTAGTTTTAAGTATTTTTTTAAAAATGTAGTTTTTATAAACACTCTACTGTTTTTAAAACATTATAGGTCATATGTTAATTTGTAGTGCATTGCTCCATGTCTTTTGTTATCCATAGGAAGAACATGCCCCTGCCTTTGATGGTTAATAAGGACTTTGTGTATACGATTTGTAATATCCTTTATATTTATTATTTTGTTTTTAAAAATCATTGCAGCTTATATTCTGTGGCATATAAATGATTCAGGTATTCTACAAATGTGTACATTCCCTTTAAGATCTATAATAGATCTAATTTCAAAGTCAGCATTTGGCTAGGCACACCGATAAGTAAGCCTATGTGGACATTAGCATTTTGGCCTACATTAAAAGATGAGGACATTTTCTATCTTCATAACCTGCGGCGATATTTCACGTATACACACATTGCCAACACTGTTATACCCAGAATTGCCATTACTAGTTGTGATACAGATGCCTTGTTGTTTTGATCATTCTCGATTCTTATCTGAAAGAAAAGGAAAAAAATTGATTAGTGGACTAAAAGCTCACCAAACTATACTTTAGCTTCAAAGATAGATCAGTGTATCCTAACGTTTAATTGAGTTTCCATTACAATGTGAACATATCAATTACTTCCACTGTTGCCCCACATTTCCCCCCCCCCCCCATTTCCCCCGGGGGGGGGGGGGGGGGGGGGGGGGTCATTGTTCAACTCATTGAATCTAACTCTCAAATCACTTTCATCAGTCCCATTCCTATACATGCATCCCTACAGTCTAATCCTTCATACATACTGAGTACACCCCTTCCCGTCATGTCTCAACTCTCCTGCACTTAACTATGGCCGATTTACAAATTAACTGACTAGCATGTATTTTGAATGCAGGAGGAAACCAGAGCACCCACCGGAAGCCCAATGCAGTCACAGGGAGAACAGGCAAACGCTGTCAACAACAAATCTGGAATATTGGATTTCAGCAGCAACAGCATTAACTAAGAACATTAAATGAAAAGCCTAGCACAATTCCTGAATGCAGTCAATGATTTTCCCAAGGGGCACAGGCTACATTTGAGATACTTTTGCTGGTAAACATTTTTCCCTCAGTGGACTAGAGTATTCCAAGTTAATAGATTAGATATAATTGTTTTGCTTTCCGTTTCTGTAAATCTGCTGGGAATTTATTGGCAGGCATGTGCAAGAACCTCAGACAGTTTGACTGCTACCAATTTCCCAACTGCAGTGCAATATATGGGGCCTTTATGGCCGCACAAATCTGCAATCAGCTGTAGTTCATCATTCCTGCCTGCTCAAAAGACTGAGACAATGTTGCCTTGAGAACTAAAATATATTGAGTAATGGGCCTGTCCCACTAAGGCGACTGCAGGAGACTATGCAGTCGCCACATGTTTGCGGGTGGTTGCCAGGGAGTCGCTTTCATGGACACTGTACACTGTGCTTTAGCCGTCTTAATTACAGCGGCAACCTTCCTGTTCATCGCGGTGTGTGTCTGTATCACCTTGGCTTTGCACGGTGGGAATTTCACTCAGAGAGCACTCCCCCCGCTTGCCCTGTCACCCGCCTGCATAACGGGCTGGTGAAGGAGGCTGTGTGTGTGTCTGTGTCTGTGCGTGCGTGTGCGTTCCACTCTGACAGTTACCGTTGACAGTCACCGGCAGTTGCCTGAAAAATCGCTGACACAGGCCCATAACTTTCAGAACTAGTCAACCAAAACAATGCCAAACACTGAAACCAAATAGAGACTGTTTGTCAAGGTTGACCAAAATAATTGTTGGTTACATTAAAGCAACAAATCCACAATTTTAATTTGTCTGATTTAAAATATGGGTACAATTTTTATTTCCTTCAATGATGTACAATCCAAATTAAATGGGTAACTTGTTCTGAAATGAATTTTCCATTTCAATTTAATAATAAATTTTAAATTATGAATCATGAGTATAAAAGAACCAGAATAAAACAGACTAAATTATGCAGATTCACCAGTCATGCTGCTACAAAGGATAGATAGACAAGGAACCGCAAACAAAAACTGCCTACAAAAAAAAAGACAAAATGCTGAAGTAACTCAGCATCTCTGGAAAACATTTGTAGGTGACATTTCGGGTCAGTTCCCTTCTTCAGACTGGGTGACGTGAAAGAAAGCTGGGAGAGAGGGGAGGTAGAACAAAATGTGATAGGTAATAGGTGGACATGGGCGAGAGAGGGGTTTGTTGGGCAGATGGTTATGTAAAAGGCCAGAGATTAAAGCAGAAGGTGGAAACCAAAAGATCGAAGTTGCACATTGTGAAGCAGAATATTAGGCTCTGTTCCTCCAGTTTGCTTGTGGCCTCACTCTGGCAATGGAGAAGGCCCAGACCAGAAAGGTCAGTAGGGGAAGGGGAATTAAAATGGTTATCAACCAGGAAATCCAGTAAGTCTGTGACTGGTGGTGGTATCACTTGAGGTGAATGAACTGTCAAAGGATGATGTGATAGATGAAGAGGCTGGTAGGATGAAACAATGAGGAGGGGGGAGGGCCAGTAAGAGGGAACTATGGGACACAGAGGAGATGCTGGCGAGGGATCTATCTTTGACAGCAGAGGGGGAACCACATGTAATAAAAGAAAGAGGAATGAAAAGCCTCAGCTTGGCAGCAGATGCAGCAGAGACGGATGAATTGAGAGTAGGGAATAACATCTTTGCAAGTCAGAATCAATAGTGTCAGCAGTGAAATATATCCCTCCCCAAGACTGAAACCAAAGAATTTGCATTCAAATAGTAAATTTTATGACAAAAGGATGTTCCAAACTCTATAATAAATTCTGAAATGCAATTTCTATTCTAGGCACAGCAGCCAACTTGAGTACAGCACAATCACAGAAACAGCAATGTGATGGTGACTTGACAATCTGTTTTGGTAACTTGGTTGAGTAAACAAATACTGGACAAGACATTTCAAATATTAAAAGGCAGACAACTGCAAATACTGGAAATCTGAGTGGCACAGCTGATAGAGCAGTAGCCTCACAGTGCTAGAGACCAGGACTCGATCCTAATCTAGGATGTTGTCTGTGTAGAGTTTGCACCAAATGGGTTTCTTCCAGGTGCTCGTTTCCTCCCATATTCCAAGGAAAATGTTGACAATACCCTGCAGCTCAGGCAGCATGTGGAGAAATAAGCAGTTTCTGATCAATGATCTCAGATTGGAACCGATAACGGTTCATAAAGCTGAAACATTAACTGTTTACTCTCTGCACCAATGTTGCCTGATCTGTCAAGTATAAAGTTATTTCCATTTCACATCACGAATTACCTTAATCTGTCCCACACTGACATGTCAATCCAGATTAAAGTATTTACATGTCTGGAGACTGATTTGAACCTATGTACTTCTGACTCAGAAGCACGTGTACCACCACCGAACGAAGACTGACTAAATAGCTAAGCGAGTCGTTTTCACGCAACATTACTTTAGACAAATTGTTGTTTGGAGGTGGAAACTTCAAAACAACATCTCCACCTTTACAAACCGCAACAAAAAATAAAACGGCACTCAGGCTTCCTGTAAAAATTAAGCACCAATGCCTTGGAGAAAATTAGAAAAGTGATGATTAAATTACAAATTTACAAACTTTACCTTTTTTAAAACCAATAGTGTCACCTCATTGCCGGAATTTCGAAATATTTCCACTGCTTCCTGATGCGTAACATCATCAAGCTTTTGCCCATTGATCTAATTGGTGAAAGAGAATTTAGTTTTAGATGTTACCGATGAAGAACATATTTTATATACTCTAAGCAGTGATGTGATAGAAGGGTTAAGACGAGTAACAAATTTGGCAGGGAAATTAAAGAGATGTGCATGTACAATGAGGTGGCATTTCACCGATTATCAAATGGGATAAGATTAAAAGATACGTAAAGGGGGTAATTTTCTGAAATATCTTCGGGAGAATTTTGTAACCACTATGTTGCAAGTTTAACTGTGGAAGCAGCACAACTGAATCTGGTGATGGCAATGCAGTAGACCAAAAGCCAATTGGTGAACTGGCCCCCCACCTCGCGGCCTACCAGCTGGATCAGAGCGGCATTTCCTGCCGGGGACCGGGAACCGGACCAGGGCTGCTACAGCGGCGGCGCAGCGCTGGAGTCACCGCGGAGCGGGCGATGCCTGCCTGGGTCGCCGTTTGGAGCTCCGGAGCGTTGAGCCGGTGCTCCAACATCGTGGAGCTTTGGTGCGGAGAGCTTCCAACGCGGGCGGCGCTGAACAACATCGTGGAGTCCTGGGGCGCCTTGCAGAGGGTCTACAGCAGTAGTCTCCACCCGGCGCGGCCTGAGGACTTTGGAAGCCGCCGACTCCGGTAGGAGGGGGCCGACTTTGGTGTCCACGCCGCTGAGGACGTCCCGCAGCCCCGACGTCGGACTTGCAACACCCCGGCGAACGGTCCTGAACATCGGGCCGCCCGTAGCGGCAACTGCGGAGGGCACGGGGAGGCCCTGACCGCGGGGAACAGTGGAGGAAGAGACTGAATTTGGTGCCTTCCCACACAGTGGGAAACTTTGATTCTGCTGTGTGGGGATGTTTTATGTCAAACCCTATAGTGTGTTTTTATTGTATGGCTGTATGGGAATTTCATTTCACTGTGCCATCTGGCACATGTGATGAATAAATCTATCTTGTATCTTGAACACCTGAAGAATGATCATTGCATGGGCGGAAATCCTGGGGGGAACGGGGGGGACGGCACACGGGGGCCTGTAAGAATAACAAATAACGTTCTCCTCAAAGTGTGATCTTCATAAGTGATAGGAGCAGAATTAGGCCATTCACCCCATCAAGTCAACTCCGCCATTCAATCATGGCTGATCTAGTGCCCTCCATAATGTTTGGGACAAAGAGCCAACATTTATTTATTTGCCTCTATACTCCACAATTTGAGATTTGTAATAGAAAAAAATCACATGCGTTTAAAGTGCACATTGTCAGATTTTAATAAAGGTAATTTTTATACATTTGGGTTTCACCAGGTAGAAATTACAGCAGTGTTTATGCACAGTTCCCCCCCATTTCAGGGCAGCATAATGTAGGTATGTTACAAAACCTACCTGAATCGTGGCTGAGCATCTGCCCCACCCCTTGTGTGTGATTTTGGCGCTGTTTGGAGGGGGCGGGTTTAAAACGCGATTTTTACTAGGCTGTTCCAATCGCAGATGTTCAGCCTAGTAAATCATTAACGGAGAATCGCTGCAAGACCCGGTCGCAAAAGCTATTATTAGTTTTATAGGCCTCGAATAATAGATATAATAGTTTTAAAAGCTAACGTTCACTCCGCAACCTCTCGCAGCCCCAGGGTTTTATAAAGCAAACAATTAAAGGTATGTACCTTATTTTTACATTAAATGGGGCATATATATAACCCTGAATATCAAGTTATTTATAGCGAGTAGTTCATTTTGGGCTTTTTATATCCCGCAGTATTTTTCTCGGCATTTGAGGGCACTAATCCAGCGCGCTGTCAACGTTCTAAACCAGCGCGTTCCACATGAACCCACTAGAAAGCCGATTTAAATGGGCATTTATTTACAGCAATTGAACACTAAATTCCTTCCATTTGGCCTATAAATTAATGTAAATTAGATATAAAAATCATGTTATATTGTGAATTATTTGTGAATAATCTTTGGACACTTAGGCTATTTAAAAATGTCAATCTTTCCTTAAGAAATGGGCTTTTGACTATCAAAGATCACAGCTTTTTTGTAATGTCCATTGAAAATCAATAGGGAACAAGATGCTAATTTCCGAGTATGAAAATGGCCATAACTTTTTTAATACTTGAGATATGAAAGTGAATTTGGTGTCAAATTAAACTTATTGTTATGCTTTATCTGATGGGATAAATTGCAGACTTGATTTTTAAAATCTCAAAATTTTGTAACATTGCTACATAATGTTTGGGACCCAACAATGTCATGTAAATTAAAGTAGTCATGTTTAGTATTTTGTTGCATATCCTTTGCATGCAATGACTGCTTGAAGTCTGCGATTCATGGACATCACCAGTTGCTGGGTGTCTTATCTGGTGATGCCCTGCCAGGCGTGTATTGCAGCCATCTTTAGCTTATGCTTGTTTTGGGGCTAGCCCCCAGTTTTCTCTTCAGCATATAAAAGGCATGCTCAATTGGGTTCAGATCGGGTGATTGACTTGCCCACTCAAGAATTTACCATTTTTTAGCATTGAAAAACTCCTTTGTTGCTTTAGCAGTGTGTTTGGGATCATTGTCTTGCTGTAGAATGAACTGCCGGCCAATGAATTTTGAGGCATTTGTTTGAACTTGAGCAGATAGGATGTGTCTATACACTTCAGAATTCATTATGCTACTATCATCAGCAGTTGTATCATCAATGAAGATAAGTGAGCCAGTACCTATAGCAGCCATACATGCCCAGACCATAACACCTCCACCACCGTGTTTCACAGATGAGGTGGTATGCTTTGGATCTTGGGCAGTTCCTTCTCTCCTCCATACTTTGCTTTTGCCATCACTCTGATTTAAGTTAATCTTCGTCTCATCTATCCACAAGACCTTTTTCCAGAACTGTGGTTGCTCTTTTAAGTACTTCTTTGCAAACTGTAACCTGGCCATCCTATTTTTGGGGCTAACCAGTGGTTTGCATCCTGCAGAATAGCCTCTGTATTTCTGTTCATGAAGTCTTCTACGGACAGTGGTCATTGACAAACCCACACCTGACTCCTGAAGAGTGTTTCTGATCTGTCGGACACGTGTACGGGGATTTTTCTTTATTATAGAGAGAATTATTCTGTCATCAACTGTAGAGGTCTTCCTTGGCCTGCCCGACCATTTGCGATTAGTAAGCTCACCAGTGCTCTCTTTCTTCTTAATGATGTTCCAAACAGTTGATTTTGGCAAGCCTATGTTTGGCTGATATCTCTAACAATTTTATTCTTGTTTCTCACATAATGGCTTCTTTGACTTTCATTGGCACAACTTTGGTCCTCATTTTGATAAACAGCAATAAAAGTTTCCAAAGGTGATGGAAAGACTGGAGGAAAGACTAGGTGCTGAGAGCTATCTTATACCTGCATTAAGGAGAACACACCTGAGCATTTACAAACACCCTATGAAGCCATGTGTCCCAAACATTATGGTGCCCTGAAATTTCTACATGGTGAAACCGAAATGTATAAAAATGGCCTTTAATAAAATCTGACAATGTGCACTTTAACCACATCTGATTTTTTTCTATTACAAATCTCAAATTGTGGAGTACACAGGCAAATAAATAAATGATCGGTCTTTGTTCCAAACATTATGGAGGGCACTGTATCTCTCCTTGTCAACCCCATTCTCCTGCCTTCTCCCCATAACCTATGACACCCTTACCATAGTCATGCACAGTTGCAGAAGGACACCTTTGTTTCTTGACTCAAAACCTCTCACCATGAAATCCAACATATCATTTGCCTCCTTATTGGTTTGTTTCACCTGCACATTTGCTTTCAGTGAATAATGTACACAAGGAAGCTTGATTCCATTCGATACCAATGCTTCCCAATCTAACATTATTTAAATATACTGCCTTCCTGTTTGTGCCACTGGCGTGGATAACTTTGAAACAATCCGTGCAGGAGTAGTCCATTCGGCCCTTCGAGCCAGCACCACCATTCAATGTGATCACGGCTGATCATCCACAATCAGTACCCCGTTCGTGCCTTCTCCCCATATCCCTTGACTCCACTATCAATTTATGAGCCCTATCTAGCTCTCTTGAAAGCATCCAGAGAACCCACCTCCACCGCCCTCTGAGGCGGAGAATTCCATAGACTCACAACTCTCTGTGTGAAAAAGTGTTTACTCATCTCCGTTCCAAATGGCTTACCCCTTATTCTTAAACTGTAGCCCCTGGTTCTGGACTCCCGCAACATCGGGAACATGTTCCCTGCCTCTAGCGTGTCCAAACCGTTAATAATCTTATGTTTCAATAAGATACCCTCTCATCCTTCTCAATTCCAGAGTATACAAGCCCAGCTGCTCCATTCTCTCAGCATATGACAGTCCCTCAATCCCGGAAATTAACCCTGTGAACCTACACTGCACTCCCTCAATAGCAAGAATGTACTTCCTCGAATTTGGAGGCCAAAACTGCACAAAATACTCCAGGTGTGGTCTCACTGGGGCTCTGTACAACTGCAGAAGGACCTCTTATACTGCTCCTATACGCAACTCCTCTTGTTATGAAGGTCAACATGCCATTCGCTTTCTTCACTGCCTGCTGTACCTGTATGATTACTTTCATTGACTGATGAACAAGGACCCCCAGATCCCATTGTACTTCCCAACTTGACACCATTTAGATAATAATCTTCCTTCCTGTTTTTGCTACCAAAGTGGATAACCTCACATTTATCCACATTAAACTGCATCTGCCCACTCACCCAACCTGTCCAAGTCACCCTGCATTCTCATAGCATCCTCCTCACAGTTCACACTGCCACCAGCTTTGTCATCTACAAATTTGCTAATGTTACTTGTAATCCCTTCATCTAAATCATTAATATATATTGTAAATAGCTGCAGTCCCAGCATCGAGCCTTGCGGTAAACTAGTCACTGCCTGCCATTCTGAAAGGTACCCGTTAATCCCTTCTCTTTGTTTCCTGTCTGCCTACCAATTTTCTATCCATGTCAGCACTTTATCCCAATACCATGTGCTCTAATTTTGCCCACTAATCTACTATGTGGGACCTTATCAAATGCTTTCTGAAAGTCCAGGTACACTACATCCACTGGCTCTCCCTTGTCCATTTTCCAAGTTACATCCTCAATAAATTCCAGCTTAGTCAAGTATGATTTACCCTTTGTAAATCCATGCTGACTTGGACCGATCCTGTTACTATTATCCAAATGTGCCGCTATTTCATCTTTTATGATTGACTCCAGCATCTTCCCCACCACCGATGTCAGGCTAACTGGTCTATAATTCCCTGTTTTATCTATCCCGCCTTTCTTAAAAAGTGGGATAACATTATCTACCCTCCAATCCACAGGAACCGATCTAGAATCTATAGAACATTAGGAAATGATTACCAATGCATCAACAATTTCTAGAGCCACTTCCTTAAGTACCCTGGGATGCAGACCATCAGGCCCTGGGAATTTATCAGCCTTCATTCCCGTCAATCTACCCAACACTATTTCCTGCCTAATGTGGAATTCCTTCAGTTCCTCTGTCACCCCCAGATCCTCTGGCCACTAGTACATCAGGAAAATTGTTTGTGTCTTCCTTAGTGAAGATAGATCCAAAGTACCTATTCAACTCATCTGACATTTCCTTATTCCCCATATAAATTCACCTGTTTCAGTCCTCAAGGGTCCAACTTTGGTCTTAACTAATGTTTTCCTCTTCACATACCCAAAGAAACATTTACTATCCTCCTTTATATTCTTGGCTAGCTTACCTTCATACCTCATCTTTTCTCCCCATATTGCCTTTTTAGTTATCTTCTCGCTCTTTAAACATTACCCAATGGCTTCCCACTTATCTTTGCTATGTTGTACTTCTTCTCTTTTATTTTTATACTGTCCCTGACTTCCCTTGTCAGCCACGGTCGCCCTTACTCCCCATGGAATCTTTCTTCCTCTTTGGAACAAACTGATCCTGCACCTTCTGTATTATTCCCAGAAATACCTGCCATTGTTGTTCCACTGTCATCCTTGCTAGGGTATCTTTCCAGTCAATTTTGGCTAGCTCCTCCCTCATGGCTCCACAGTCCCCTTTGTTCAACAGACACCTCCGATTTACCCTTCTCCCTCTCAAATTGTAGATTAAAACTTATCATATTACTACCACCTAATGGCTCCTTAACCACGTTCCCTTATCAAATCCTGTTCATTACACAACACTAAATCCAGATTGCCTTCTCCCTGGTAGGCTCCAGTACAAGCTGTCAAAGAATATGATTTGATGCATTTGGGCTGACAGGATGCAGGGTTATAACGGAAAATGTCATAGTTCTAAAGAATGTGCAATGACAAGTGCCTCAAATGGATAAACATTTGAAGTTGGCTGGACATATTTTAAAAGTATTAGCAAAGCTTGTGGAATCTTGGGCTTTGGAAATTGAAAATGCCAAACCATGACAAAAGTATTGCAATGTGCTCTGGTTACAATACATTAAGAAACATGGGAAGATACCGGAGAGATTTGCTAGAATAGCTCCAGGGAAGAGGATTTGACTACATGCTAATGCTGGAGAATCTGGCATGTCCAAGGTTAATTTCATACTCAGTATTCAAATTAAACAACTTAGATGTCTTACTGCTAAGATTTGGTCTTGCTCCTTTAATCGTCCATCAAGAGCTGCTGGTCCATCAACTTTTATTTTGCTCACATAGATTGCGCTGTCCTTACAATTGGGCTGGTAATCAGTTCCTCCAATAATATTGAACCCCAACCCTATAAATAAGGAAAGGTGTAAATAAAATGTTACAGTACTAAAAATCCTGTATCAAAATTGATTGACACATCAAAAATGTTCTCAAATAAAACAAACCTTTATAATCTGCCGTATTCTTCAATAAAAGTGCCAACTAGCAGCAGCTTTTAAGAGCAACATGAAACAGGACATATATAATGTGTGATTAGGCTGAATTTTAAGTACTTATTAAAACATCCTTGTGACAAATTTGAATTGGAACAAGCGTCAAGTATGGGCCCATAAGATTTCTAAGTTATTTAAATGTAGCCTGCATGGCCCTAATGTTAAATGCTCCACCATTGCCAGATGTGATTTTAGCATCTTTCAATCTAACCACCAAAATTCCATCTTCAATTATCCAGTTCTTTTTCTTGCATTCTTCTCCTTTAAGATTTTCTTTGGAAACTCAAACTTAGACATCTGCACTAAAAGGTCTCTTTCAGATTTTTTTGTTTTGATAATAATTCTGGGATGTTTAATTTTGTGTCAAGTGTGTTTAATTGTTGAATATACCAGGAACAATGAAATTTTTACTTGCTGCAGCATATATAATAATCAAAAATACAATAAATTATCCACTATACTAGGTAACCAGACCATACCACATTAGCAGGGCTGCCAACTCCCACGCATTGAGCGTGAGACTCAAGCATTTCGCCAAATTCTCACGCTCGCATGCTGATCTCAAATTTCTTGCGCTCTGTCGTGAGAAATTCTGTGATCAACAAGAATTTCAAAATTCATGTCAACTGCATGGGCCACGGGTGTTGGAGAGCCGGGGCTGAGGGAGGGATGGAAGCAGAAGAAGCGGCGGGAGCAGATGCAGACAGGGAGCCGGGGCTGGCGAGTGCTTGCCAGGCTGGTGAGTCCCTCGCTGCAGTTCCCGCCATGGAGCAGCCTCAGTGCAAGAGTCCCGGGACATCAGAGGTGTCGGAAGCGTTGCGCCGCTGCCGTGCGAGTCTCTGTGCCGAATTCGCCCTGGTGACCGGCATGGATCAGGCTGCGGCTCGATGCATCCTGGAGGACAACCTGTGCCTGCTGGAAGTAGGTACCAAGCACTGGGTAGAAACGGTGGAAGATAGTGGCCTTCAAATGGGTATGGTTGGGGAAAGAAATCTGCTTGTCTGCTAGGTTTTTACTTACTGTAACTGCACGAAAGATGTTCCCGATGTTGGGAGAGTTCAGAACCAGGGGTCACAGTTTAAGGATAAAGGGTAGGCCAGTTAGGACTAAGATGAGGACAAACTTTCTTCACCCAGAGAGCTGTGAATCTGTGGAATCCTCTGCCAGAAGGTAGTGGAGGTCAATTCACTGGATATTTTCAAGAGAGAGTTACATTTAGCTCCTGAGGCTAGCGAATTAAGGGATATGGGGAAAAAACAGGAAAGATGTACTGATTTTAGATGACTCGAAGGGCTGAATGACCTATTCCTGCACCTAATTTCTATGTTTCTATGCTTGAGTATATGGCAATAAAACTCGACCACTTGATTTTCAAGCATTCATGCATGGTGGAGATATGATGTAGTCATAGTGATACAGTGTGAAAACAGGCCCTTTAGCGCAACTTGCCCTACACCCGCCAACATGTCCCAGCTATACTACCTGTTTTTGGTCCATATCCCTCCAAACCTGTCCTATCCATGTATCAGTCTAACTGTTTTTTAAATGTTGGGAAAGTTCCTGCCTCAACGACCTCCTCTGGCAGCTTGTTCCATATACCCACAACCCTTTGTGTGGAAAAAGTTACCCCTTAAGAAGTTACCTCTTAAAAATACTTCAAACAAAAAAACATTGAAATCATACTTCTATAATGCACTAAAACATGATTTTAATACATCAAATTTCAAAACGTCCCTACTGTGGGGGGGACACATACACACACACCTCTCCCCCCACCCGTTTGCTCCACTCCCTCCCCAAGGCCAGTGATCAGTGATCGCTCAGCCCCCCCCCGCCCCCAATTTCAAAAACGCTCCGTGGCCCCCTGGTTCAGACAGAGACCGTTGCCAGATGTGAGCGGGGAATTGAGGCTAGTTGTCCGGATGTCTGGATCCCAATGCTCAGCACTTCATGTTTCGAAGTTGGCTAATGTTATTGATTTGTAATTAGTTGACAAAACTTTAATTTATTAATCCGGGATATCCGGGGGGTTGGGATAAGTGTAATATTAAAATGACATGCAAGGTGTCAGGCTGTCTGTCACAACATGCAGCCCCAATAGCCCATTATTTCCTTCAGTTAAATATTGGGAACGTAGCACTTTTGCCATTTGCCACTCAACTATTATGTTTGTTTACCTTACTGACTATTTCTAAACCCCCCAAATTCCTTTGACAGGTTGAATAGAAATGCCCCCAATCTCGTTGTTTTATTAATTGAACAGTAAGATGAACATCCTCAAGGAGTGTAATCAGATGGAAATTGATTCAGATGCGATGTTTAAGAGCTTGTTCCAAGAAGGGGCATATTTTAAAGGAGTGATAGACATACTTGCAGGGGAATGTGTGAAGAGGTTATTATTTGTCTTTAGTTTTAGCTTGAACCAGGACATCTGAAGATTCAGTTTAATAAAGTAATTGTGCTGATACTGACTCCAACCAACCACGTAATGAATATCATCCATTCCGGAGGTTTTATTTGTAGACAATAGACAATAGGTGCAGGAGTAGGCCATTTGGCCCTTCGAGCCAGCTCCACCATTCAATGTGATCATGGCTGATCATCCCCAGTCAGTACCCCATTCCTGCCTTCTCCCTCTATTCCCTGACTCTACTATCTTCAAGAGCCCTATCTAGCTCTCCCTTGAAAGTATCCAGAGAACCTGCCTCCACCGCCCTTGGAGGCAGAGAATTCCAAAGACCACTCTCTGTGAGAAAAAGTGTTTCCTTGTCTCTGTTCTAAATGGCTTACTCCTCATTCTTAAACTGTGGCCCCTGGTTCTAGACACCCCCAACATCGGGAACATGTTTCCTGCCTCTAGCGTGTCCAAACCCTTAACAATCTTATGTTTCAATGAAATACCCTCTCATCCTTCTAAACTCTAGAGTGTACAAGCCCAGCTGCTCCATTCTCTCAGCATATGACAGTCCCGCCATCCCGGGAATTAACCTTGTAAAACCTACGCTGCACTCCCTCAATAGCAAGAATGTCCTTCCTCAAATTAGGAGACCAAAACTGCACACAATACTCCAGGTGTGGTCTCACTAGGGCTCTGTACAACTGCAGAAGGACCTCTTTGCTCCTATATTCGATTCTTCTTGTTGTAAAGGACAACATGCCATTCGCTTTCTTCACTGCCTGCTGCACCTCCATGCTTACTTTCATAGACTGATGTACAAGGACCCCCCAGATCCCGTTGTACTTCCCCTTTTCCCAACTTGACGCAATTTAGATAGTAATCTGCCTTCCTGTTTTTGCTACCAAAGTAGATAACCTCACAAAGTGGATAACCAAAGTGGATAACCTCTCATTTATCTGCATTAAACTTCATCTGCCATGCATCTGCCCACTCCCTCAACCTGTCCAAGTCACCTGCATTCTCATAGCATCCTCCTCACAGTTCACACTGCCACCCAGCTTTGTGTCATCTGCAAATTTGCTAATGTTACTTTGAATCCCTTGATATATATTGTAAGTTAATCCCTACTCTTTGTTTCCTGTCTGCCAACCACTTCTCTATCCATGTCAGCACTCTACCCCCAATACCATGTGCCCTAATTTTGCCCACTAATCTTTTATGTGGGACATTATCATATGCTTTCTGAAAGTCCATGTACACTACATTCACTGGCTCTCCCTTGTCCAATTTCCTAGTTACATCTTCAAAATATTCCAGAAGATTAGTCAAGCATGATTTCTCCTTCATAAATCCATGCTGACTCGCACCGATCCTGTTATTGCTATCCATATGTTCGGCTATCTCATCTTTTATAATTGATGGTAGGAGGGTAAACAGTCTGTGGTTGGGGTGAGAGCAATCCTTGACGATGCTGAGCACCCTTCGCAGACAACGCTTGCTTTGGACAGACTCAATGGAGGGGAGTGAGGAACCGGTGATGCGTTGGGCAATTCTCACCACCCTCTGCAGTGCTTTCCGGTCGGAGACAGAGCAGTTGCCATGCCATACTGTGATACAGTTGGTAAGGATGCTCTCGATGGTGCAGCGGTAGAGGTTCACCAGAATCTGAGGAGACAGATGGACATTCTTTAGTCTCCTCAGGAAGAAGAGACGCTGGTGAGCCTTCTTGACCAGAGTTGAGGTATTGTGGGTCCAGGAGAGGTCATCGGAGATGTTGACCCCCAGGAACCTGAAGCTGAAAACATGTTCCACCTCTGTCCTGTTTATGTGGATGGAGGTGTGTGTGCCGCCCCTAGACTTTCTGAAGTCTACAATGGTCTTCTTGGAGTTAAGGGCCAGATTGTTGTCAGCGCACCATGCTGCTAGGAGCTGGACCTCCTCCCTATAGGCCGACTCATCATTGTTGTTGATAAGGCCAATCACCGTTGTATCATCTGCAAACTTGATGATGGTGTTAGTACCATGTACAGGTGTGCAGTCGTAGGTGAAGAGGGAGTAGAGGAGGGGGCTCAGCACACAGCCCTGTGGAACGCCGGTGTTCAGGGTGAGGGTTGAAGAGGTGTGCTTGCCTAACCTAACAGACTGGGGTCTGTTGGTTAGAAAGTCCAGTATCCAGTTGCAGAGGGAGGGGTCGATGCACAGGTCACCGAGTTTGGTGATCAGTTTAGAGGGTATAATGGTGTTGAATGCTGTCCTGTAATTGATGAACAGCATTCTTACGTAAGTGTCTCTGTTGTCGAGGTGGGAGAGGGCGGAGTGAAGTGTCGTTGATATGGCATCCTCCGTACTCCTGTTCTTGCGGTAGGCAAACTGATAGGGATCCAATGTGGGTGGTAGGCAGCCTTTGAGATGTGCCAGGACCAGCCTCTCGAAGCACTTGGTGATGATAGGACTAAGTGCAACTGGGCGGAAGTCGTTGAGGCTTGCCGCAGTGGAGTGTTTTGGCACCGGCACGATGGAGGTGGTTTTAAGGCACATGGGGCCAACTGCTTGGGCAAGTGACAGGTTGAAGATGTCAGTCCAGATGTCTGTCAGCTGCGCAGCACAGGCCCTGAGGCATCAGGGCCAGCAGCCTTACCTGCATTAATCCTACTCAGTGCCACATACACGTCGTAGGGGGTGAGTGTGAGGGGCTGGTGATCGGCAGGGAGCACAGCCTTGATGGCCATCTCTAGATTGTCCCTGTCAAAGCAGCCATAGAAGTGGTTAAACTCCTCAAGGAAGGAGGCGTCGCTGGATGTGGGGGTGGTGTTGGTGGGTCTACAGTCTGTGATGGCCTGGATGCCTTGCCACATGCGTCGGGGGTCGGAGTTGTTGTTGAAGTGGTCCTCAATCCTTATTAGAGGTTATTGTTTGCAGACAATAGAGTCAAAAGCCTAAGCAACAAACAGTGGTAGGTGCAATAAGCAGGAACAATGCACAAATAACATTGGACAATAGGGTTGTCAGATCAGTTTTTGAAAGGCCACATCAATTATCTATTTGAAGATTCAGTGGTGTTTATTGTGCTGAAGTAACTCATCGTGTCAGGCAGAATCTCTCTTAGTACTTTATCTCAATTTGTGTCCCATATCTTCCTTTTCTTTCCTGAAAATGCTGCAAATAGCAATCAGTGTACTAATTTTGAAAGTTGAAGGAAGAAGTCCTCGGTACGCTATGAATTGTTTATTTTTGAGGCAGATGTAGCAAGAACAAAGCACTTATCTAAAAATTGGTCTCTACTATTTATTAAATCCCCTCATAATTGTATCTACCTCACTTAAATCTCCCTTCAGCTTTGTCCATTATAAAGAATAATCCGTCTACATAATCTATTCTCACAGTTAAAGTGTTCAAATGCAAGTTATTGTGGTTATTGTGGCAGTTGATGAGGACAGATGAGAGGGTCCGAGATGCAGAAGAAAACGGGTGGCAAGAAAGATTGTTAAAATATACTTAGATGGCAGCTTTATCAACTGTATACATGCAAATTACAAATGAAGTCATTTTGTGTTTGTTGCATTTCTGCCAGAAGTCTTATGCATTGGGAAACTGGACAAGAGCCTTCTGGGTGCAATTCAGCTTGGAGTGGCTGGTGCTTTTCCAACATCAAGAAAGTGCACAATACTCATCTCTACTTTGCTGTAAAAAAATTGGAGCAGTAATATGCAACAATCTAAAAGTTTAATTCAGTTAACCTTGAAGCAGTTCTGCAACAAACCTCATCCATTAGTCACACGCCATGGAAACAGGTCTTTCAGCCCAAATTGACCATGAGAACCAAGATGCCCCATCTAAGCTAATCCACTCTCCCCATCTAAGCTAATCCACTCGCCCCATCTATTCCTCTCATGATTTTATACACCTCTCCAAGATCATCCCTCAGCCTCCTGCGATCCAAGGAATAAAGTTCAACCTCTCCCTAAAGCTCAGAACCTCTCCAGTACCTTAAGCGTACACAGATGTTGGGCTAAAAAAGACTGCTGGAGTAACTCAGTGGGTCAGGCCGCATCTCTGGAGAATATGGACAGGTGATGTTTCTGGTCGGGGCCATTTTTCAGACTTAGCCTTTTCCTTTCCCTTTCCCTAACCATATCATTTGTACCAATGTGCACATCTCCTGGCTGTGTGCCTTCCCCCTTGAGAATGTTTAGGAGCTGCTCTAAGATATCCTGGTTCCAGAGAGGCAACACACCATCCTGTATTACTGCTGTAGAATCTCCTGTCTGTCCCTCTAACTAATAGGGCTCCTATCACTTTGGCTCTGTTTGTCTTTCCTTTTCTTGCTTTGCCTTGGGGCCAGGCCTGATACCACAGACATGACCAGTCATCTATACTATTACTAAAACTCTCATCTTGACCACTTCCAGCTTGCATTAAAAAAAAAAAAATATGCAAAAACTGTACCCTTTATCGCTAGGATTTTTTCGCCACTGTTCTCCTCTCCTCCAAGCACACCAAATTTTGTTCCGATCGGTGGAAGATTACAAAATTTATGAAGATTTAAAAAAGCATGAGATCAGCAGATTGGTCTTCTCGCATGTCAGTCACCATGAAGGTAACGTCCCTTCCGGCACCCGCTGCAGAATAAAGCCCTGGAAGTGGGGCCGAGTCCACAAATGCTGATTGAGTCCGCAAGAGTGGAGTTGGGAAAGCCGCTGTGTGGAGTCGGGAAAGCCGCTGTGTGGTGCCGCGGCCGGTGGGTCAGGCCTTATCCTGAGTGGAGCCCCCCTCCCCCACACACACACCCTCCCCCCCCACACCACCTATCTCACTGAATGACCTTCTGATCTGCTGACCTTTCAATATCATTAATAACTAAAAGATCCCCACTGAAACATCAATGTTTTTACTGTAGAATCCGCCACAAGAATCTTTACAGGTTGCATTTTCATTCACAGGCATTACAAACAAAGATCAACAAGCAAACGGTTTGATTAGAAAATGCAAAATTGAGAGTAAGCAAGCTTGGTGGAAAATGAAAGTAAATAAGGAAAAAAAAATCAATTTCAGCTCAAATAATTAGCCAGATGGACTAATTGCAATGCTGATGCAGTTTATGAATTGAGTAAGATCAGTTACAGTGGTATCAAAGAAGTGTGAGTGAACAATACTATCTAAGGCAGACTACATGTAGTGTAGAATTAACAGTGAATTGGGAAATGTAGAAATATAATCATAAAAGATAAGTGTATATAAACAAGCTTGTCTTCTTACTGAAAAAAAACAGGGAATATAAGAATAATCTTTCAATGGAATGTACAAATTGAATAAGAGCAAAACATTTCATTATCATTGTGCCAATATTAAAAAAAAAAAATTAGCTTATGCAGACTGAATGAGCTGAAGGTTCATTAATCAGAGCATTTCCACCACATCCATCTTAATCAAGTTAGAAAAAAACTCTCTGAGTACAGGTGCAGTAAGGGGCATTAAATAAGTATTGCCCCCAAATTTAGAATTCTGACTTTTATTTAACACCCTTTCCCATTTCATTTCCAGCCTCAAGATCAATGTCAATTGATACCTTTCCAGGTACTGTACACTGACTGAGAATATCTCTTAACTGTTTCTTATAACTGTGCATAGAAAAATCCCTGCTAGTTAGTCAACATTTCAAGACAGTTTAATCACACGCATCAGAAACAGAACAATAAAATTCTTAATTGCTGCAGCTCTTACAGGCATATTAAGACAATATACAATAAACAATACAAAAACAATTAATTATACTAGGTAACCCAGACCAAAGTTTGGCTCATGCAAGCCAAAATACATAGTGCAATCATTAAACAATGCCCATAGTTGTTTGGTGCCGAAGTAGGGTTATGGGTAGGATTGTACCTATGGTTTACAAGACTCATGGTTAGGGAAAAAAGTACATAACTCAATGATAATGAGAAGGAAACAGGTATAATCTCATTGCTACGCTGGAAACATGGCTTTACGGTGACCAAATTGTAAAAACTAAATATTCAAGGTATTTAACATTTCAGAAGGATGAGTCTCAAAAAGGGGATGGTATCAATAGGGGAGATGCACAGTGGTGCAAAATGAAGTTGGCTTGACAGAATATTAACGTGCAATTAACATCAACTTGGATTGAACCAAGCAACATTGGCAAACATTTTTGCCGGAAAACACTGGCAATTTATCTTTTGACCACTATATGGTTGTGTCATGAAGCAGGAAATCAGAGATGAGTGCAATGAGGCAATACAGTAATCATGGCAGACTTTAACCCACTTATCAACTGTATTAATCAAATTTACTGTAGTAAGGTGGAGGACAAATTCATGGAATGTAGATGAGGTGCTGTTCTAGATCAATACCGAGCAACAAACTAAGCAAGAGGCTATTTTGGAACGTTTGGTATAATGGGAAAGTTAATAGATAATCATTTTGCCAATGAATCTTTGGGAAAAAAAGTGAATATAAATATGATAGAATCTACCATTGAGTTGCAATTATATAGCTCAATGCAGAAGTAAAAAAAAAACGAATCTATATAAAGGAAATAATTAAAGCGTGAGAGGAGATTTAGCTGTGGTTGACAGGAAGAATACATTAAAAGATATGTTGGACACAGAATGGTTAGAATTTTTTTTTAAACTGCAAGTTCTTTTTTTTTTAATCCTTTGAGGCACCACAAACTCAACAGAATAGAAGAAATGTATTTATGACCGAAGAGAAGTTAAAAATTGTGTTAAATGCAAGGAAGATGCTCATAACATTATCAACATCAGCAGTGCACTTGAAGGTTGGAAGCATTTTTGGAAAAAACAGTAACTAACTACTTTAAGATGGAATACGAGATTAGATCGGCAAGAAAAGTTAAAAACTCATTGGTAAGACCATTTATTGTTACAAACAAAATGAAATGACTAATTGGGCCCCTTACAAAAAGGGAGGGGGTGGAATTTATAACAGGAACTTCTTTTTTGTGTCCACCTTCAAAGAAAACTGAAAAACCTGCCCAATACATTAGAGAAGAAAGGGCCTAACGAGAATGAGGAAAAAGGAAATAATGGTACTGATGACGTTGGCGAATTTGAGGGCTGACAGATAGAAAGGACTCATACATTGCAGAGCTTTGAGAAAAGTGGCTTTTGAAATAGTGAATGCTCTGGTCATCTTCCAAAGCTCTATAGCTGTCTTCTCTCTCTGGAATAATGCAATATACCAATTATTATTGCATAATTTAAACAATGGAGGCACAGAAAAAACAACTATCTTTTTGGCAAGCATCAATTTAAGGAAAATGTTGGAATCCTTAATAAAAGATATAATACCAGAATATCTTATGAAGAATAATGGAATTGAGTAGAGGATTTCTGAAAGGAAAATAATGTTTTGATTAATCAACTCGTGTCCTTTGCGGATTTGACTGATGGAATAAATAAGGAGGAAACAAATGTGATACATTAGGATTTTCAGGTGGTTTATGATGAGGCTGATGCACAATGTTAGAGCAGAATTGGAGGTAATATATTGAAAATTGGTTTTCCTAGAGAAAACAAAGAGTAGGATTAAATAAATAATTCTCAAGTGGGAAGGTTGTGGCTCATGGAGCACCAGAAGGAATCAACGCTTGATCCCCAGTTTTGCACAATCGATATTATGACATTGGCTTAAGCGACTGAGTGTTGTATGCTAAATTTGCTGCTGTAAATTCCAGGTAGGATTGAGTGTACACAGAAGAATATAAGAAGATTTCAAGGGAATGTGGATAAACCGAGGGAGTAGACGAGAACATAATTGTTGGAATAGCGTGGAAAAATGAAAAGTTACCACTTTGTTGCACATAACACAAAAGTGGAGTTTTGGTAAATGTAAAGAGATTTTGTAGTGATGTTCAAAGGAACCCAGGTGCATACAAGTCACCCAAAGCCAAAATACAGGTGCTGCAAGTGATTGAGAAGGACATGGTACATTAGTCTTTATTACAATTGAGTTCAAATTCAGGAATAAAGACATCTTATTGTAATTTTAGAAGGCATTAGTAGGATACACCTTGGAGTAGCATGTAAACTTTAGGTCTCCTAAACAAATACAGTTCATACTTGCCATCGAAGGAGAGAAATTAAGATATACAGGTGCACAACCTTTTATCTGAAGATCCAAATAACGAAAACCTCCGAATAGCGGACATTTTTTCGGTCCTTGAAGAAAGGTCCTTGAAAACGTTCACAGCGGTCGGTCCTCGAAGAAAAGGGAACTAAATCCCCATTCATGAAAGAGAAGGTGAGGGTATATTGCGGGGGAGGGTTAATAATTGACAATATGGTTCTGCCTGCCCGCTGAGTTAAAAAGTTTCCACGGTAGACTCACGATACACAGTGTATCGTGAGTCTTGCGTGGGAACTTTTTAACTCAGCGGGCAGGCAGCAGCAAATTGTCGCTCTCTTCAGTTTCACCCCATCTACACCCCTCTGCTTCCCGACCATGTGTGTGACCCCTTCCCTCCCCTCTCCAGCTCCCCGCTCATTGCACCGGCGCGGGGGCTTTGCACTGTCTTCACGTCGGCGATGTTAGCAGGGCACCGGAGACGTCAGGACCAACGGGACACCGACCCCCAGGCCCACTGCAAGCACGGAGATCCCAGAGACCCACAGCCAGCAGCAACCCAGTCCCGTTCCAACTCCAGATGAAAACTGCAAACTGGCCGGAGACGTCAGGACCACCAGAAGCCGTTCCCCGAGCTGCGCCCCCTCATCGGGACACCGACCCCCAGGCCCACTGCAAGCACGGAGACCCCAGAGACCCACAGCCAACAGCAGCCCAGCACAGCCCCGCTCCAACTACAGAGGAACCTGGGTTGCGGATGACGGGGCGCAGCTCGGGGCGTCGTAGGGGCCCATCGGGGAGCGGGTTCCTGTTGGTCCTGACGTCTCCGGCCACCTGCCATCCTCCGGGAACTGTACCGCCCTTGCAGGAGAGTGGGGTTGTTTGCAGTTGCAGAGGGAGGGAGCAAGGGCGGTACAGTTCCCATTCTCAGCTCCAGTCCAGGTGGGTGGCCGGAGACGTCAGGACCAACAGGACACCAACCCCCAGGCCCACCGCAAGCACGGAGATCCCAGAGACCCACAGCCAGCAGCAACTCCAGCCCAGCCCCGCTCCAACTCCAGAGGAACACGTAGGGGCAGAAGCTGATGGTGTGCAAGGTACGTCTTGTTCTTGGGGTCGCGCAGCTCGGGCTGTGGGCGAACTGCCACTTGTCGCCGTAGCGGCCCATCGGGGAGCGGATTCCTCTGGAGTTGGAGGGAGAGGGGGGTATTGTGCTGTTTGATCGCCCCCTGCTATCCTAGGGACAGGGGGACACATCGGCTATTTAGACTGGTGGGCAATCACTTCCAAAGTTCTGCCCACAGTCAGTACACCTCTCCTACACTGCATTTCATACAAACGTTTATTCTGCAAGAAAAAAACGACATTGAAGACTCAAACTTGCGACCGAGTAACTGCCGGGATCAAGGCGCAAACTCGCGATCTTACGGATATGAGCCAAGCACTCTACCATTGAGCCAGCCATTAAAATCTACGCAAATAAATTTACATTCCGAAGGCCGACAAATTCTGAATTACGAAAAGTGTCTGGTCCCAAGGCTTTCGGATAAAAGGTTGTGCACCTGTGCTAAACTGGGGAGTTATCATCAGAATAAACAATAGAGACACAAGGAACTGCAGATGCTGGTTAACAACAAAAACAAGACACAAAGTGCTTGAGTAACTCAGTGGGTACGTATCATCTCTGGAGAACATGGTTAGGTGTTGTTTGGTGCCTGGAACATCATCTATCCACGTTCTCCAGAGATGCTGACTGACCCACTGAGTAGTCAGGTCTGCCTGACCCACAGAGTTGTACCAGCACTTCATGCTTTTTTGGGAATAAACAATAGGTCGTTTAAGACTGAGGGAAGGAAAAGTATCTTTATTCAGTTTGATAAACCTTTTGGAGTTTTCAACCCACAAGGCTGTAGGCTCAATCATTGTATGTGTGCTGTACAGAGAACAATAGATTTATGGATATTAAGAGAATTAAAGGTTATTGGGAGTACTGGGATCCTCATGAACAGCAGCCAAAGCCCAAAAGACCAAGTGGTTTACTTCTCATCACACATATATTCTTGTGTTCAGACTCAGAGATATGTGAAGCAACTGTGGCATGTATTGCTCCAGCAAAATAATTATATCCAGTTACATCAAGTCAACACAAGATTTAATATTTGAAATAAAGGAGTTATCGTTAACCTAATTTCTCCAATGGATTCACGGTCACCAGCTATTAATCATGAAGGCAAACATCCATCTTTGCTGCATCGTGATACCACAATGTGCTAGCTCATGGTCTGAATACATCATAAAAACTCCAATTGCCACTGGACAATCACCAGCAATTAACCAACAGATATTCTGCCCTATAACAATGAAGACACTTCAGTACTTCATTGGTAGCAAAGCGCTTTGGAAAGAAAACCTACTCCTCTAGTTTTGTCTCCGTGTAATTATATAAATGGATAAACCCATTGATAGTGCCTCATGTCAAACCTGACACCAATGTAATGGCACCACTGGTTTTAACAGAAATTTGGTTGACCATTGGTGATGCTTCACCTCTGTTCCATCTTGGGGAAGGCAGGGAGCCTGACGGAAATACAGGCAAGGGGTCCATCAACTGCAGTAGAGGTCGGAGTGGAATATCAAATTCCATCAACTGAAACGCAGCAGTAACATCCTTTTAAGCGACAGGATGTGAGTCAATAGGTTTACAATAAATGTCACCGGAAAGTTTGTCACCAAAGATGGAGATGAAGCGATCCAGAAAGGGGAGAGGCGCTCTTACGTTTGACATAACAGAAACATTTGCAAATATTCTAAAACCAATTCTGATGCTTTCCCAAAAGGACAAAGTGCTGGAGTAACTCAGCATGTCAGGTAGCATTGCTGGAGAATATAAATAGGTGACATTTCAGGGTGGGACACTACTTCAGTCTTCCCCTCAGGTAGGTTCTGCATCAGAGATGAGAAAGAGCATCCTGAACTGCAATGACCTTGTTCTTTCTTTGCCCCACCCTGACTCTACCATCTTTTACATTTTTTCGAGATGCATCACAGCATGGTTTGAAAGCAGCTCCATCCAAGAAATTGCAGAGAATTGTGGACACATCCCAGACCATCACACAAACAAACCTCCCTTCCATTGACTCCATTTACACCTCACGATGCCTCCAGCATAATCAAGGACAAGTTGCACCCTCTTCCTCCCTCTTCTCCCCACTCCCATTGGGCAAAAAGGTATGGAAGTGTGAAAACACACACCTCCACATTCAGGGACAGTTTCATCCCAACCGTTATCAGGCTGTTTAACCATGTTACGAACAACTAGAGAGCAGTCCTGAACTACTATCTGCCTCATTGGAGATCCTCGGACTATCTTTGCTTGGACCTTATTGCCTTTATTATCATGCACAAAATGATATTCCCCTTAACATGCATCTGTCCACTGTGGATGGCTCGATTGTAATCATCACCCTTCATGAGTCAAGTGTTTTATTGTCATGTCCCAGATAAAACAATGAAATTCTTACTTACAGTAGCACAACAGAATATGTAAACCAGTCCACTGGTTGGTTAGCATGCATCAAAACCTTTTCACTGTACCTCGGTACAAGAGACAATAAACTAAATTTGAGCTCAGGGTGCCCTTGTTCACATGCCCAGGCCCCGTCCAGACATCCCACCCATTTGTCCACAGACATCCCACCCAACTGTCCACAGACATCCCACCCAACATTCCACAGACATCCCACCCAACCGTCCAGACATCCCACCCAACTGTCCACAGACATCCCACCCAACTGTCCACAGACATCCCACCCAACCGTCCAGACATCCCACCCAACTGTCCACAGACATCCAACCGCTCTGCTCACACGGTGGCCTTCCCCGCGGCACCATGGATTCCCGTTATGTGCCTCTCCGTCTGCCCACTGCCAAGAGGACATATACATTCACCTCCACGCTGGGTGCCCAGCTCCCCGGCAGGGGATCTCCCCTCCCCTCCCCTCCCCTCCAACACCTCCGAGTACCTGCAACGCCTCGCTTCAGACGGATCTCCTCCGTCAGGGTGGCGACAGCCGCGCAACTCATGCCGACGCGGGCAGAGCAGCCGCCGCGACCACGGAGCCGGGGCCTGGCTCAACCCGCGGCCTCCTCGCGCATGCGCACTCAACCGTCCTCCGGCACGGCCCGCCGGCCCTGACGCAGGCGCAGACGTGACAGTGACAACAGTGGCAAGTGCAGGCCAGGTGTGTTCCATGGTTCCTCATTGTCTCAATGAACTTAGGTACAATCAAATTCCTTTTTTTGTTGCAGACAGTTCAGTAAAAATCACAGGCACAATCACAACTAGAGTGTAAGAATATTTGGAAGAACATTTAACAACATATACAGGGCTGCCAACATTGGGTGAGAGTTAAGAGTGAGAAATTGCAAGGGAGAGTAGCGACCGTGGGGTGGATGGGAGGAGGGTGTTCAGGTTATTTGGGTTACGGCCCGTGTGCCGTAGGTTGCCCAACCCTGTCCTAGATGTTTGGCCTCATTGTGGTCCTCCCCATGTTTTACAACCGATTCACCTGGTTAGTTTTATCTCCGGCTGCTTCATGTTGTCGGCGGCTGCACATCCAACCAAGAAAGAAGAGAAGAGAAGAGATGCAACGTCACTCACAGCCGCCAACTGACGCGCTTCCACAGACCGCACAGATCGTTGTGATATGGCGCAAAAAGACAAACTGTGCAGGGACTGAAGACAGCGTGAGAATTCTGTCATCAGCATGAGAATTGGCTGAAATGCGTGACTCTCACACTCAAAGCGTGAGGGTTGGCAGCCCTGTCTAAGGCCAGGATGTGACAACAGACGCACAGGGAGACACATACACAAAGGAAGACACACACACACACACACCCAGGGAGACAGACACACACACACACAGGGAGACAGACACACCCACACAGGGAGACAGACAGACAGACAGACACACACACAGGGAGACACACACACACACACGGGGAGACACACAGGGACACACACACACAGGGGGACACACACACACACAGGGAGACACACACACACACGGGGAGCCACACAGGGACACACACACACAGGGGGACACAGACACACAGAGACACACACACACAGGGGGACACACACACACAGGGACACACACACACAGGGGGACACACACACACAGGGAGACACACACACACACGGGGAGCCACACACACACGGGGAGACACACAGGGGGCCACACACAGGGGGACACACACACACGGGGGACACACACACACGGGGGGGGACACACACACACGGGGGGACACACACACACGGGGGGACACACACACACAGGGGGACACACACACACACAGGGAGACACACACACACACAGAGAGACACACACACACACACAGAGACACACAGACAGCCAGAGACACACACACACACACAAGGAGACACACACACACACAGGGAGACACACACACACACACAGGGAGACACACACACACACAGGGAGACACACACACACACACAGGGGGAGACGCACACACACACACAGGGAGGGAGACACACACACAAGGAGACACACACACAGACACACACACAGGGAGACACACACACAGGGAGACACACACACAGGGAGACACACACACACAGGGAGACACACACACACAGGGAGACACACACACACAGGGAGACACACACACAGGTACACACACACGCACAGGGAGACACACACACACACACACAGACAGGGAGATACACACACACACACACAGGGAGACACACACACACACACACACACAGGGACACACACACACACAGGGAGACACAAACACACACACACAGGGAGCCACATACACAAAGGAAGTCACACACATGGAGACACACACACAGACACGCACACAGGGAGACACACACCTTTCCTTCCCCCCCTTCCATCCTCCCCCTCCCTCCCTCTCTTTCCTCCCTCCTCCCTCTTTTTCCTCACGCTTCCTCTTTCTCCCCTTTCTCCTTCCCTTCCTTCATCCCCTTTCTACATTCCCTCCCCGTCTCTCTTTGCCTCCATCCCTCCCTTTTTTTTTTCTCTCTCTCTCTCTCTCTCTCTCTTTCTCCCCTCCCTCTCTTTCCCCAGCCGCCCAATGGGGAGTCTGGCGGGCACGGTGTAGCGTGGATTGGCGGCGCTGGCGCTGCCATGTGAGTTGAAGGGCAGGAGAGGGAGGGAGCGAGGTTGCCGCGGCAGCCGGAAGCGCAGCGCTCGCAGATGGCTCACAAAAGCGCTGACACCCGCTGCCCGGGACCGATGCGCTTCCCCAATCCGTGCAGATCGCTGTCATGCGGCGCAAACTTGAGACAAACTGTGCAGCAAAGATCCTATAGCTCCGCTATAGGATCTTTGCTGTGCAGGGACTGAAGACAGCCTGTCAGCGTGAGAATTCTGTCTTCAGCGTGAGGGCGTGAGAATTGGCTGAAATGCGTGAGTGTCACGCTCAAAACGTGAGAGTTGGCAGCCCTGATATATAACAACAATGAACACATTTATAACGACATTTAAAGATATGTGGACAGGTACATGGGTCGGATAGATTTAGAGGGATAGGGGCCAAACGTGAGCAGGTGCAACTAGTGTAGATGGGGCATCTTGGTCAGCATGGGCAAGTTTGACTGCAGGGCCTCTTTCTGTGCTGGTGTATGACTCCATGACTCGAAGATAGACACAAAATGTTGGGAAGGCCGTGTTTGGAATATTGTGAGCAATTTTGGGCACCATACCTGAGGAAGGATGTGCTGGCTCTGGAGAGGGTCCACGGGAGGTTTACAAGAATGATCCCAGGAATTAATAGTTTAACCTATGATGAGCGTTTGTCGGCACTGGGCCTGTACTCGCTGGAGTTTAGTAGAATGAAGGGGGACCTCAATTAAACATACAGAATAGTGAAAGGCTTGGATAGGGTGGATGTAGAGAGGATGTTTCCACCAGTGGGAGAGTCTAGGACTAGAGGTGATAGCCTCAGAATTAAAGGATGTTCTTTTAGGAAGGAGATGAGGAGACATTTATTTTGTTGGTGGGTGGTGAATCTGTGGAATTCTTTGCCACAGAAAGCTGTGGAGACCAAGTCAGTGGATATTTCTAAGGCAGAGATGGATAGATTCTTGATTAGCACATATGTCAGATGTTAAGGGGGAAAAGGAAGGAGAATGGGGTTAGGCAGCAGAGATAGATCAACCATGATTGAATAGCGGCTTAGACTTGATGGGCCGAATGGCCTAATTCTACTCCTATTCCTTATGATATTATTATTATTATTATTATACATTATACTTATGTGCGCCTTTCAAGGACTCTCAAGGACGCCTTACAAAATTTAGTAAGCAGCTTGCAAAACAAATAAGCGGAATGAAACAAAAAAAATAGTAAGGACATCAACAATACACCATTCAAAGAGAGAGCAACGGCAGCTAATCGCACCAGCCTTCACTCTACCGGCAGCCATCTTGGAAACGGAACAATCAAAACACATTTTAGCATTGAACATCCACCACAGTGACTCCTACACACTCCTCACTGTGGTGGAAGGCGAAATAAAGTTTGTCCTTCCCCTAGCTCTTCCTCGGTCATGGGCCTCGAGCCCCCATTGACGGGACGATTTTGACTCCCGTAGCCAGCTTTCGGGCCCTCCGCGTCGAGGCGCTCCACTCCCGCATTGGGGGATGTCAGCTCCCGCGCGCCAGGCGAACGTACCTCACTTCGGGGCTGGTCGAGCCTTCCGCGGCGTTGGTGCTCCCGACTCGGCCTCACCCGAGACTGCGAGACGTAGATGTTCAAGTCCGCAGTGGTCACGGTGGGAGCGATCCCAGGCAAGGGATCCGCTCCGATGTTAAGTCCACGCCCCGCAGTGGGGCTCACGACAGTCCGAGGAGGCTTCCAGCTCCAGTGATGGTAGGCCGCAGAGCCCGGAGAATGTGATCCAAAAATTAATCACGTCTTGGAAGGAAAGAACTTGAAAAAAGTTTACTGGTGTACAATAGAAGACGCTATGTACTGGAGTAACTCAGTTCTTTCAGAGTTAAAAAGAGCCCTGACCCGAAAGGTACCAATTTGTATTCTCCAGAGATCCTGCCTGACCCATTGAGTTGCTCCAATTTTCCAAATGGTACAATCTTCCCAGAAGAAAGAGTTCTCCCATTTTAACATCATATTGTATTGTATCCATTGCATTGAGGTAAGGGTTTAGAGGCACAAATTGGCTGAATGACCATTATCAAAATAGAATAGAATAAAATACAATGCCTTTATTGTCATTCAAACAGCTTGGTTTGAATGAAATTTGTTTGAACAATTAAAAAAAAAAAACCCAAGACCCACACTTAACACACTTTACATGTACATCCATTACAGTGAATCTCCAACACCTCCTCACTGTGATGGAAGGCAAAAGTCTTACCTCTTCCCTTGTTCTTCCCCCGCGGTCCAGCAGTCCAACTGCAGCTTCGAGGCGAACTGGGGCTCTCGATGTTAAAGCCCCCGGCGGGCGATGGTAAGTCCCGCGGCCGTTAAGCTGCGCCGGACGATGTTAGACCCCGCTCCAAGTCATTTCACCTTGCGATTCCGGCAGGAGAAGTTGCCGTTGCAGGGGCTCTGAAAAGCAGTCTCCCACCAGGGACCTGCAAGCTCCCGATGTTACCGTCCACAGGGCCTGCGGCCAGAGCCTCTCTGAAGCTCCGAAGTCGGGTTGCAGCCACGCGCCACCACAGCTCTCCCTGCTCCGAAGTCGACCAGCTCTGTGATGGCAGGTCTGCAGGCTCCGCGACTGGAGCCCTCAGGTTGGTTCCAGCCGGAGGCTGCTGCCGGCTCCACGATGTTAGGCCCAACGACACCGGAGGCCCGACGGAAAAAGTCAGGTCCCCGAACGGGGAAGAGAACAGTTTCCCCCACTCACCCCCCACATATCTATAACTATAATCAAACATATACTTAACGAGACAAAAATTATAAAAAAGGCAGAGTGCAGTCGAGCCACTGCCGTTAGGCGCTGCCACACCACACTTCTTAAAATAACCTTATTGTGCTTTGTAGAGGATATTTTGGTACTGGATCTGGATGCAATGCAGATTCACCAGCATGATATGTGGGCTTACCACAGCTTCAAGATGGATCTCTAAGCAAGTCCATGAAAATGGCAACACAAGTAGATAGGGTGTTAAAAAAGGCATGCAGCATGCTTGCCTTCATCGATTGAGTGTAAAAGTTGTGAAATTGTGTTGTATAGAACTTTGGTTGGGCACCATTTGATGCATTCGGGGCACTTCTGATTGCTGCCTTAGAGAAATGATATTGAGGCTTTGGAGACGGTGTAAAATAGGTTTAATTGACATAGGTAGATGTTTTTTTTCCCCATGGTGGAAATATCAGGCAAATGAGGGCACAGATTTAAGGTGAGAGGGGGAAAGTTTAAAGGAGAATTAGAAACATAGAAACATAGAAATTAGGTGCAGGAGTAGGCCATTCGGCCCTTCGAGCCTGCACCGCCATTCAATATGATCATGGCTGATCATCCAACTCAGTATCCCGTACCTGCCTTCTCTCCATACCCCCTGATCCCCTTAGCCACAAGGGCCACATCTAACTCCCTCTTAAATATAGCCAATGAACTGGCCTCAACTACCCTCTGTGGCAGAGAGTTCCAGAGATTCACCACTCTCTGTGTGAAAAAAGTTCTTCTCATCTCGGTTTTAAAGGATTCAAGCGAGAGCAGGCCCCTTTATCCTTAAGCTGTGACCCCTTGTCCTGGACTTCCCTAACATCGGGAACAATCTTCCTGCATCTAGCCTGTCCAACCCCTTAAGAATTTTGTAAGTTTCTATAAGATCCCCTCTCAATCTTCTAAATTCTAGAGAGTATAAACCAAGTCTATCCAGTCTTTCTTCATAAGACAGTCCTGACATCCCAGGAATCAGTCTGGTGAACCGTCTCTGCACTCCCTCTATGGCAATAATGTCCTTCCTCAGATTTGGAGACCAAAACTGTACGCAATACTCCAGGTGTGGTCTCACCAAGACCCTGTACAACTGCAGTAGAACCTCTCTGCTCCTATACTCAAATCCTTTTGCAATGAAAGCTAACATACCATTCGCTTTCTTTACTGCCTGCTGCACCTGCATGCCTACCTTCAATGACTGGTGTACCATGACACCCAGGTCTCGCTGCATCTCCCCCTTTCCCAATCGGCCACCATTTAGATAATAGTCTGCTTTCCTGTTTTTGCCACCAAAATGGATAACCTCACATTTATCCACATTATACTGCATCTGCCAAACATTTGCCCACTCACCCAGCCTATCCAAGTCACCCTGCAGTCTCCTAGCATCCTCCTCACAGCTAACACTGCCCCCCAGCTTAGTGTCATCCGCAAACTTGGAGATATTGCCTTCAATTCCCTCATCCAGATCATCAATATATATTGTAAATAGCTGGGGTCCCAGTACTGAGCCTTGGGGTACCCCACTAGTCACTGCCTGCCATTGTGAAAAGGACCCGTTTACTCCTACTCTTTGCTTCCTGTTTGCCAGCCAGTTCTCTATCCACATCAATACTGAACCCCCAATGCCTTGTGCTTTAAGTTTGTATACTAATCTCTTATGTGGGACCTTGTTGAAAGCCTTCTGGAAGTCCAGATACACCACATCCACTGGTTCTCCCCTATCCATGCTACTAGTTACATCCTCGAAAAATTCTATAAGATTCGTCAGACATGATTTACCTTTCGTAAATCCATGCTGACTTTGTCCAATGATTTCACCACTTTCCAAATGTGCTGCTATCCCATCTTTAATAACTGACTCTAGCAGTTTCCCCACTACCGATGTTAGACTAACTGGTCTGTAATTCCCCATTTTCTCTCTCCCTCCCTTCTTAAAAAGTGGGGTTACGTTTGCTACCCGCCAATCTTCAGGAACTACTCCAGAATCTAAAGAGTTTTGAAAGATTATTACTAATGCATCCACTATTTCTGGAGTTACTTCCTTAAGTACTCTGGGATGCATCCTATCTGGCTGTAATTGTGATAAGCCTATAATCTTATCAGCCTATAATTGTGAGGCAGGTTATTTTTTTACATAGTGGTAGGTCCAGAACATGCTGCCAGAGGAAGTGGTGGAAGCAGATATATGATATCAACATTTAATGTACTAAACTAAGTGGGACCCGTTGGGTCCCATGTGCACACGGGAGGGCTGGTCCCCCAACGCAACTGGGGTGCTTTCAGTAGCGCTAGTGTCGGTGTTGTGGACCGAAAGGACTGGTTTCCAGATTGCTAGTTTGGACATTGTGGGCTGAATGGACTAGTCACTCAGGGCTGGTGGGCTGGCAGATCAGTCACTCGGGGCTGGTGGGCTGTCAGTTCACTCACGGCTATTCCTTGAAATAGCATTTCAATCAGAGTGCAGGCCACCAAATTCCATTTCATAGCATTTCAGGCAGAGTACAGACCACCAAATTCAATTTCATAGTATTTCAAGCAGAGTGCAGCCCACCAAATTCAATTTCATAGCATTTCAAGCAGAGTGCAGGCCACCAAATTCAGTTTCCATAGCATTTCAAGCAGAATGCAGGCCACCAAATTCAATTTCATAAAATTTCAAGCAGAGTGCAGGACACCAAATTCAATTTCATAGCATTTCTAGCAGAGTGCAGGCCACCAAATTGCATTGTCATTAAGGGCTAACAAATAATTGACTGCAAGTACATTGCAGACTCACAGTTCAGTTGATTCACAGCTTAGAATCACAGTTGTGGCCTCTCCCTCATGATCTTCCAGAGTGACTGACACGTCCAGGCATCCGGGGTTTTATAGTCCTGCCCTCCCCTCCCCCCCCAGAAGGGACGTTACCTTCATTGTGGTGATTGACAGGCGAGAGGACCAATCAGATGATCTCAAGAATCACAACTTTTTTATTTTTCATCGATCGGAAAAATCCTCAGGACTGCCTCAGTAAGATGGCCAAAAATCATAGCAATATATGGTAGCATTTTTTCTAAAATCAATATACAGCACAGACAGGAAGTGGTCAAGATGAGACTTTTAGTTACATAGATTTAGATATGCACATTAACAGGAAGAGAATAGAGGGATGTGTAGGCACATGGGATTAGTTTAAATTGGCATTTATAAACTGAAGGGTTTGTATCTGTGCTGCATTATTCTCTGTTTTAAGCCCAGTTAGGAATGGGTAATAAATGTGAATGAGCAACAAAAAAGAGACAAAAACTGCTGGAGTAAAAGCGGGAAAGGCAGCATCTCTGGAGAGAAGGAATGGGTGACGTTTCGGGTCAAGGCCCTTCTTCAGAGTGAGAGTCAGGGGAGAGAGAAACTAGATATATTGTAGGGTAAAGTGTAAAAACGACAGATCAAAGCAGACGATGATCAAGGAAATGGTTCATTGTTGGCTGAGGGGAATATGACAACGAGGCACACAAACAGTAAAATTAAGCAGGAGGGCAGTGAAACTAATTAGTAAACCACAGTGGGGGAGTGATGGGGAGAGGGAAAGCAAGGGTTATTTGAAGTTACACAACTCAATATTCATAGCGAAGAAACAAAATGCTGGAGAGGCAGCATCTCTATCTCTTTATTGTAAATGTTATTATATATTTTCATTCTTCCATCAGCACACTTTACATTCTCCCCATCAAAAGCAAGGAGGGCCTCAACTTGGATCTAACTTCATTTGAAAAAACAAGTCAAGGTGGCAAATGTTCCCCATGTAATATCAATAGTTCAAATAGATTTTGTGATGTTGGCAGGATGATAGTAGGCAAGTGACTCACAGAGGGAGTTAAAAATAATGTTTTAAGTTGATATTTCTCACTAGCTTTAGTCAGTCTTTGTGGTTCAACGTATGCAGCATAAACAATTTGAAAGCGGTTGCCATTGAAGCTTGTAGGGTCAAGTCATTCTGGGACTCCTCTATAGTTTTTTATCTACTGTGGTCTTTGTGTCACTGCAATGTTAAGCTATGTTGATCACTTGTGCAAACTCATACCATGCACCCTGCATTATTCTCCTTTGAAGAGAGTATCCTGAAATGCCAGTAAAGTTAATCTTCCCAAGATAGGATCAAAAACATGGAAGTTCTGATAGTTCCATCAAAAGTGTGCAGAATATATAAATATTAAGTAGAGGAGATATTTTTCTATCACAGTCTACTCTTCAAGAGCATTTCAATGGGCTAATGTCTATTAAAAATAGCATGCACAAAAATATATATATTCTCTTCAAAATTATATGGGACAGCTGTAGTCTTGAAACAGGCCTCCAAATCTCATCTAAAAATCAAATAGAATGATCGGCATGTTATGTAAAGAGCATACATCATTTTTCTTTCTCCTGGAGCATAGGAGGTTAAGTAGTGACTTTATAGGGCTATATAAAATCAAGAGGGACATGTAGATTAACCCTTATTAATTCATGCCATTTATAACCTTCACTACACATATGTGCATGCCACCCTTTACATGGTATTACGGTACTACACAAAGACTCTCTCTCTCTCTCCCTCTCTCGGGCACACTAGTCAGTAAAACCAGCCGCAACTGTTGGAATGTTCCTGTGTACTTAATGGAATAAGGTTGGATTTCACCATGAATGTGTTTTTCTTATGGGCCACCTATAAGCATGGTGTCAGAATCTTGAATCACGTCTCCAACTATTTTGCCTGAATTTATTTAAGTTTATTGTTTTACATTAAGTAATGGATAGTTCCTTATGCAGACCAGATCCTTTGGTGTTCGACAGTGAGCTTGCTGAACGGTGGCACTTGTTCAAGGTGGAATTCGGGATTTTCATTGATGCTGCCCACCCTGCAGCTACACCCCACACTATTGTGTCAATTCTCCTCAATGTAGCAGGCACAGAGGCTGCCTTGCGGGCACAGGATTTCCACTATGCCCCAGAACATACCGATCCGGTAACACATGTTGAGACCCCAGCAGACCGGGGCCACATTCTGCCTATGATGTCCATGCCTTCTATAGGTCCCCACAACAAGCATTAACCCCTCAACATTTGCCTAAACCCCCCAGGGAGGGTAACTGATCATCTAGTCAATAACTAGTCAATAGCTGTCTGGATCGTGCCAGGGAGGTAAATCCCAAACTCAACCCTCTCAAGTGCAGGTTTCAGGTTGACGAAGTGACTTATGTGGCCCACATGTTCACCAACAAATACATGAATGCACTAGTGAAGTTACATCTAATGTGCTATTGTTTGATACATATAGTTTTGTGAAACATGAATAAATCTACCAGTTAATTGATACTGATAGATCCATGCGAGAAAATAGCATTAAAATTGAACACAACTTCAGCTACAAAAATGTAGATGAGAAATGGAATTTGGTGCAAGAACTGAGAAATTGTTTAGTTACATTAATTTGTCCTTGAAACTAATTGAGCAAGCAATTATCATGAACTTCTTAGTTAAATTTGTTAAATTCTAATTACTGTACCTGGCATTATTATACCCTTGAAAACTGAGCACAGTGTACAAAATTGTTGGATCAATGATTCCTCAAATTTCCATTCGTCAAGGTGAGACTCTTCTAAAATATCCAAATGAAGAGGTGATAGTTCGCTCCATCCTAGGGAAGATCAATGGGGCAGTTGTTTGTTTGATCAATGGACATGGTTGCAATTTCTCTATTTTCACAAAGCAGAACTAATCAGCATCAAACAATTATGAATGAAATGTGGATAAAACATTTCCCTTCCCAAAATAATACCATTTTCATAATATCAATTCATATTGCGTTGCAAATATTCTTTTCACCTCCTCTACAGTTAAATGATTAAACATTTCACAGTGATTCAGGATCAGTTGGCTCCAAGTCTGAAGAAGGGTCTCAACCCATTCCTTCTATCCAGAGATGCTGCCTGTCCTGCTGAGTTACACCAGCATTTTGTATCTATCTTCGGTTCCAATATCCGCAAGTCAGCAGATAGCTCAATGCTTTTTGAGCAATCTTATATCATTGAACACAAATGATCTGTCAACAACTTTACCACAGTAGTTCATAGACTTTATTAAATCATTTAGTTTAGTTTAGTATAGTTTAGTTTAGTTTATTATTGTCACGTTTACTGAGGTACAGTGAAAAGCATTTGTTTGCGTGCTATCCAGTCAAAGAAAAGACAATACATGATTACAATCAAACTGTCCAGAGTGCACAGATACAGGATAAAGGGTACAACAATTAGTCCAAGATAAAGTCTGGTTAAGTCCGATTATAGATAGTTCAAAGAGGACGATTCAGTTGCCTGATAACAGCTGGGAAGAATCTGTCTCTGAATTTGGAGGTAAGCATTTTCAAACTTCTGTACCTCTTGCGTGATGCAAGAGGGGAGAAGAGGGAGTGACCACGGTGAGAATATTCCTTGATTATTGTAGAGAATAGAATGTGCAAGACATGACTCAAACCTGAAGCAGGTCCTGGATTGTGCCAGAGAGGTAAATCTCAAACTCAATCGTCTCAAGTGCAGGTTTCGGGTCGACTAAGTGACTTACGTGGGCCACGTGTTCACCAACAACGGACTCAGTCCAGACCCGTGTAAAACCATTGCCATCACCAGAATGCCAGCACCTACAGATGTGACAGCACTACAGCGATGTCTAGGCATGGTAAACTACCTGGGAAAATTAATCCCAAACTTTAGTGTGCTGTCAGCCCCACTGCGACAAATTGGTCATTCAAGACAGCATTATAATGAAAGGACATAAGGCCGTCATCCTGACATCTCTTCACAGCAAGTACCTCGATATTGTCCATGGGGGCCATCCTGCTGCAGAAATAACCCTCCAACATGCAAAAGGTATGCTTTTCTGGCCTGACATGGCTGACTACATTGAAACAACCACTTCTCCCGCATCCCACACCAGACTTACCCTGGTCCACAGTAGCAGCCAACATCTTTGAGTGACACGGCAAACAATACCTGGTTCTAGTCGATTCCTACTCAGTATGGTTCGAAATCGACCTGCTCAGTAGCCCGACCTCAGCCATGGTCATTCAAAAATTCACTCGCCATTTCTCTGTCCACAGAGCACCCCTCAAGCTACTCTCAGACATGGAACTCAATTCTTCAATCAGCTATTCAGGGATTTCGCGAAACGCTGAGACTTTCACGACACCACCAGCTAGCAATGTTACAAAATTTTGAGATTTAAAAATCAAGTCTGCAATTTATCCCATCAGATAAAGCATAACAATAAGTTTCATTTGACACCTAATTCACTTTCATATCTCAAGTAATAAAAAAGTTATGGCCATTTTCATACTCGGAAATTAGCATCTTGTTCACTATTGATTTTCTATGGACATAACAAAAAAGCTGTGATCGTGGACAGTCAAAAGCCCATAACCTTCTTAAAAATTAAGAGAACTGAATGAAATTTTCAGTTATCATAGATTGAAGCATTCTGAAACAAATATAAAATAATCTTACTTGGATGACCTGAAATTAAAGCATATAATTAGTTAGTTACCCAATTGTAGCTAATTTCAAACTTCAATTACTAGCTCTAAACATCTATCCATTTCTTAATAAATGATTAACATTTTTAAATAGCCCAAGTGTCCAAATAATATTCACAAATAATTCACAATAAAACATGATTTTAAAATCTCATTTACATCAATTTATAGGCCAAATGGAAGGAATTTAGTGTTCATTTGCTGTAAATTAAAGTCAATTTAAATCGGCTTTCTAGTGGGTTCCTGTGAACGTGCTGGTTTAGAACGTTCACATTGCGCTGGATTTGTGCCCTCAAGTGCCCAGAAAAATACTGCGGGATATAAAGAGCCCAAAATGAACTACTCGCTATAGAAAACTTTATAAACAGGGTTATATACAAGCCCCATTTAATGTAAAAATAAGGTACATACCTTTAATTGTTTGCTTTATAAAACCCTGGGGCTGCGAGAGGTTGCGGAGTGAGAGAGTGATTTTTAAACTACTATAAATATTATACAAGGCCATAAAAACTAATAATACCTTTTGCGACGGGGTCTTTCAGCAATTTTCCGTTAATGATTTACTAGGCTGAACATTTTCGATTGGAACAGCCTAGTAAAAATCGCGTTTTAAACCCGCCCCCTCTAAACAGCGCCAAAATCGCGGACACGGGGTAGGGCAGATGCTCAGCCACGATTCAGGTAGGTTTTGTAACATACCTACACCAGCAGCCCCGATTACCCGCTGTCCAACGGCCTTGCCGAGCGTGCGGTAAGAAGTGCAAAAGAACTAATGGAACGCTCACACAGGGCCTGCTCCGATGTCTATCTCGACTTAATCAACCTACGGAACATCGTCCACGACCCTCTCCTGGGATCTTCGGCCAAACGGCTCATGTCACGGAGAACCCGCTCCACCATGCCTATGGCCAAGAAACTATTAGAACCACAAGTTCGTGCACGTCGGTAATCCAATCCCAGCTCCAATGCCGCCGCGACATACAAAGAAAATACTATGATAAAACCAGTTCTCCGCTTCAACCGATCAACAAGGGAAGGCTGTCCGCTTACGGTCACTCCGAGGTTACGACCGCCTCGGAGTCATTCTGGGGTCAACCACAGAGCCACGTTCGTACCTGGTCAGTATTGACAACGGCATCTATCGACGCACCCGGCAACACCTCCTCCCGGTTAATGAACTGGCACCTCCACATCCTTACCCAGACCAGCCTGCCGGTCTTCCCTCACGCTCTGTGAATGTCACTCCAGGGATTCCTCTACCGGTGCCAGCACCATCCCTGCCTTCCCCGGTGCCCCCATCTCCACCGGTGTCTTCTCCTCCATGTTCACCCGATAAGAGACTTACTTCCTCAGAGAAGGATGAGGTGCACAAGGGGTAACACCGTACATGTGCAGGTCGTGTCTGCAAGTCAAACCCGCTGATTGGAAAGTTCACTGGCTATACTTGAACTGTGCCTGACCCATTCCGTTTTATGTGCTCACATATGCACAAGCATGTACACGTAAAATAATAAATGCCCATACCCCATACTGGTGTTTTACAATATTCCCCACTTACCACTCTATATATGCTTTGCTTCTTTAAGAGGAAAGATGTAGATTAACTCTTATTAATCCACGCCATTTATAATCATTTCACATTTTCACATTGTGTTTTTGATTTTTTTGTTTTTGGACTGAATTCTGTTTTTAATTTGTGTTTCTGTGATGTCTTTATTATTTATTTTATTCTGATTATGTTTTTTATTCCTGTTAATCTCTGAAAGGTGTCCTTGAGATTTCTGAAAGGCGCCCAAAAATAAAATGTATTATTATTATTATTACACATATATGCATGCCACCCTTTACATGGTATTACGGTACTACACAGTTTTACATCAGCAAGGTCAGCCGGCTCTCACAAGCCACGCCGAGCTGGAAGTGAATGGCTGGCAGTTTAAATGATCCTGATTGGTTATGGAATAAAGACTTTTCTTTCACTCTGTGTGTTGTTGTGGGTCATTCACAAACAATTATGTTGATTATGCCGAGGCAGCTTGAAGTATAGATGGAGTCAGTGGAAGGCAGTTTGGTTTGCATGTGCAGCAGTCTGGCTGTTCTGGATTAGCCTCATCAGTAGAACTGCTCCTGACCAGTCAGTATCAGTATAAGCCGATGGCTCAGTGAGCAAACAATCACTAAGTTTTGTAGATCAGGCTGATTAAAGAGTGCAGAGATGATTTACAAAGATGTTGCCAGGATTTGAGGGCCTGAGTTATAGGGAGAGGTTGGGCAGGCTGGGACTTTATTCCTTGGAGCGCAGTGGGATGATGGAGAATACAAGATAAAGGAAATAATCTTTAGTGCAAGATAAAGTCCATAAAAGTCCAATTAAAGATAGTCCGAGGGTCTCCAATGAGGTAGATGGTAGCTCAGGATCACTCTCTAGTTGATGATAGGATAGTTCGGTTGCCGGATAACAGCTGGGAAGAAATTGTCCCTGAATCTGGAGGTAGGCGTTTTCACACTTTTGTACCTCTTGCTTGATGGGATTGGGGAGAACAGGGAGTGGACGGGGTGAGACTCAATCTTAATTATGATGCTGGTCTTGCCGAGAGTGTGTAATGTAGGTGGAGTCACAGGAAAGGAGATTGATTTGCGTGATGGTGCGGTCTGTGTCCATAATTCCCCTTTATCGTCTTGACATTGAGGGAATGGTTGTTGTCTTGACACCTGGTTACAAGGTTCTCAAGCTCCTTCCTGTACTCCATCTTGTCATTATTTGATATCTAGCCCACTACGGTGGTGTCGTACGTGAATTTGTAAATTGAGTCGGATTTGTACTTGGCTGCACCATCGTGGGTGTATAACGGGCCTGTCCCACTTGGTGATTTTTTCAGCGACTGCCGGCATCATTGACTGACATATCAGGTCACCGAAAAATACGCGGCGTGATGACGTATGACGCGGCGGTGACGTGGCTGGAGGAAAAAAGTTGTTGGGGCAAATGAAAATCCTGCTGAAAGATGCGGAGGTAAATTTATCATTGGGTGCTAAACCACTGTAAATGTGGAGAGATTTGTTTTACTCCTCTAAGCCTATTTTCAATGGAACACTCTTTCATTTGGAGTTACATGAACATATTTATACCCCATCAACTGGCATACCCAATCTCAGAAAAAAAACATTCACCCTAATCATTCATAAAATATATATATTCGATAACAATCAGCACAGGAGCACCTCAAGGCTGCGTTCTCAGCCCCCTGCTGTACTCACTCTATACCCATGACTGCATAGCCAACCACAGTGCGAACTCCATCATCAAGTTCGCTGACGACACCACTGTTGTGGGACGTATCACTGATGGGGATGAGTCAAAATATAGAAGGGAGATCGAGCAACTGTCCATATGGTGCCAGCGCAATAACCTGGCCCTCAACACCAGCAAAACCAAGGAACTGATTGTGGACTTTGGAAGGAGTAGGAGGGGGACCCACAGCCCCATTTATATCAACGGGTCGATGGTTGAAATGGTCAAGAACTTCAAATTCCTGGGCGTGCACATCTCTGAAGATCTTTCCTGGTCCGAGAACACTAATGCAATTATCAAAAAAGCTCATCAGCTCCTCTATTTCTCGAGAAGATTACGGAGAGTCGGTTTGTCAAGGAAGACTCTCTCTAACTTCTACAGGTGCACAGTAGAGAGCATGCTGACCGGTTGCATCGTGGCTTGGTTCGGCAATTTGAGCGCTCTGGAGAGGAAAATACTACAAAAAGTAGTAAACACTGCCCAGTCCATCATCGGCTCTGACCTTCCTTCCATCGAGGGGATTTATCGCAGTCGCTGCCTCAAAAAGGCTGGCAGTATCATCATCAAAGACCCACACCATCCTGGCCACACACTCATCTCCCTGCTACCTTCAGGTAGAAGGTACAGGAGCCTGAAGACTGCAACAACCAGGTTCAGGAATAGCTACTTCCCCACAGCCATCACGCTATTAAACCTGGCTTGGACAAAACTCTGATTATTAATAGCCACTTTCTGCTATTTGCACTTTATCAGTTTATTTATTCATGTGTGTATATATTTATATCATGGTATATGGACACATTTATCTGTTTTGTAGTAAATGCCTACTATTTTCTGTGTGCTTAAGCAAAGCAAGAATTTCATTGTCCAATACAGGGACACATGACAATAAACTCACTTGAACTATATTTTCATGTCCTGTTTATGCCTCTGGTTCATTGCTAAATATGGAAAAGTTCAGTGCATTCCCTTGGTATTGACCAAATGATTGTTGAATAACTGACGTTACCGAGGAGATAACAGCCGGGGTTCATAAAGATTATGTACACAGAAACTTTGTGGTTCACGTATTTGAACAAAGAAAATTGAGGGTATTCTGGACAGCCAGCCGCCTGATGTGACTTCAACATTTCTTCCTTTACGTTATTTAATATGGGAAGTGTATTTATTACCAGTTTTTGCAGTGCCTTTCTGCTGGCCAAACTGATTTCAAGACAGTGCTCTCCAGCAGTGCCGTAAGTGTATCCTTTTTATTGATTAATAACATGTTTACATTTTTTCCAATCCTCAGCATTTTCAGTTTTATTTTAGATTTCTAACATCTGCTTTTTTTCTGAACTTCATTCTTAAATCTAACTATCATTTTCCTCACATGTTTAATTTAGGAAAGTAAATGGTGCGTATTATCTTTGTTAAAAAGCTGTAGGTTATTCAGAAATGTCTCCATATAAACCATCACACTGTAAATGTCAGGCAGGCCCTCTTGATTTCTGATGGCAGCTCATTTTTAAATAGTTTTGGTGACTGGCCTCTCATGCTGAACTTTCAGTCATGCACCGTTTAGTTTAGTTTAGAGATAACTAGTATCTCTAGTTTATTCCACTAGTTTAGTGGAAACAGGCTCTTCGGCCCATCGAGTCCACGCCGACCAGCGATCACCCCGTACTCTAGCACTATCCTACACAATAGGGACCAGGCACGGAGGCCTTGAAATTAAAAGTTATTGAAGAGGGGAAGGGCCTATAAGGTTTCTTGGATGTAGGATGGAAGGGACTGGCCATGGGGGGAATAAGATGGAATCAAGGTATTTGGGGCAAGAGCAGGCAGATACGAAGGCCCTGTCTGCATGCTGCACAGCTCTATGACTCTTGGACCCTCCCACATAATGGTATCCGTGTGTATGATGGTAGTACCATCATCACACGGATGATGCATTTCAAGATGCTGACTTCCCACTACTAGCTATGGAGAATGATTTTGGGATGTCAATACCTCATGGATCAATTAAAAAATATATATATACAATGAAGGTAGGGTGGATAAAATATTGAACATGATTTTAGTTTAGTTTAGTTTAGAGATACAGTGTGGAAACAGGCCCTTTGGCCCACCGAGTCCGTGCCGACCACGATCACCCGTACATTAGTTCTATCTTACGCACTAGGGACATTTTACAGAAACTAATTAACCTACCAACCTGCATATCTTTGCAATGTGGGAGGAAAACGGAGCATCTGGAGGAAACCCAGGCGGTCACAGCGAGAACGTATAAACTCAGTACAGACAGCACCCAATCGATCCCTTGTTTCTGGCACTGTAAGGCAGCACTCTACCGCTGCGCCACTGGAGTGGAATTCAATGGCTTAATACGGTTAATCCCGGCTCCCATTTTTAATGTTTTTTTATATATGTTGGTTGGTTGCTTTGCATTGGTACCTTGTGAATTTCATTCCCAATCAAATTTTGTGAAATTGCTATGAGCCCTATAAGCTTTCTCAACACAGGAATGTTGCTGGTGAAGGAACAAATTGCTTACGATGGCATAATTCAAAATTAAGTTATTACACAAACACACAAAGCGGCATTAAGCAATAACAAATAACAAATCTGCATAAAAGTATCGATAAATAAAATATGCATTCTTTCAGTTTTGAGCATCTTTCTTTTTTGAGAATATGCGCAAGGTGCCTGCTGTGTAATGAAATGCAAGTAAGCAAATTAGTTTAATTATAAACTGAAATTAAGCTATAAACGAGTGCATCATTATATAGACCCTTAACATTCCAGCTGTAATTTGCCACTATGGCAGAAAAAATGATTGATACCTCAAGTGGAGTTGAATCCAGCTCCCCCTCTACAAGTTAATTGCAATAACAGAAGATGAGAGAGTAATTTACCATTACTCAATCTGGGAAATCAAGTCAAAATTAAGATTAAAATGCCACTTTATTGTTACAAAAGGAAATTGTACTGCTGGCTAATGCATGCTATTTTGCCCATATCTAGTTCCTCTTGAGTAGATTGAGGAAGACCATTTATTTTAGCTGCAGTAATCCATCTGCTGAATGCATTCCCACAGTTTGTAAGGTAGGGAGTTACAAGATGCTTACCTTGTAAACCATTGATGGGGCAGTGATACATATCCAGGTTGGATTGACGTGAGGCTTTCAGAAAGCTGGAGGTGAATGGGATCCCATGCATCTGCTGTTCTTGGCCTTCTGGAGACATTTTGCAGAAGAAGCAAGCATTTGGTGATTTACCTCAATCTTTCCTAGAGCATGCACGCATTACTACATTGCACGGATTATTACCATTGAATGCCGATGAAAGTCCGTATGCCAATCAGTACAATATCTTGAATATTGCATTAATTTTAGTTACATTGCAGTCACCCAGAGAAGCAGGGATGGTGGCTTGTGAATGGCAAAGAAATGTTAGGAGTTGAGTTTGCCGGTTACTCAGCCTCAAGATTGACTTTGTAGGCAATGGATTCATAGGGCTGATATATTTGAATTTTTGGTCAACTGGAATCGGATATTGATGGTAGTAGATTTGGGCTTGCTAATGCCATTGAAGGCAATAGAAAGATCTCATATAGAATTTGTAGCACAGAACTAGGCTAAATGGTTCGATGAACTGTGCTTTACATGAGTTTTCATCCATTCAAAGTCATAGAAAGATTACAGTGTAGCAGAGGACTTTTTTCTCCAAGAGCTTTCTGATTGCTCTATTCATGGCAATATTACCATTACTACCAATCCAATTAACCCACTCCCATAGCCTTCCTCGAAAGGCCTTCACTTTTTACTTCCCATGCTTTTATTCCGTTCTCTTTTGGGTTCTATTATTGAATCTACTTTCACAAGTCCCAGCAGACAATTCCACATCTTAGTCACTTATTGTAAACAATATTCCATTGTGTCCATTTCATAAGTTCCAGGAGAATAATTAGGTCATTTGGCCCATCAAGTCTGCTCCGCTATTCAATCATGGCTGATCTCGCTTTTCCTCTCAACCCCATTGTGCTGCCTTCTCCCAAACCCTCATACTGATCCAGAATCTGTCAATCACCGCCTTAAAAATATCCATTGACTTGGCCTATTCGGCTGTCTGTGGCAATTAATTCCACAGATTTACTACCCTCTGACTAAAGAAATTCCTCCTCATCTCCTTTCAAAAGGTACGTCCTTTTATTCTGAGGCTATGGCCTCTGGCCCTAAACACCCTCTCCATGTCCACTCTATCCAGACCTTTCACTCATCGCCTTCATTTTATGTCCACTGGTTCTTGACTCCTTCACCAATGGAACATTTCCTCTGGCACTATTTCCCTAACTCTAAGTCCATGAACATTTTGAACAATACTAATTGCATTCCCTCACAATTTCCTCTGCTCCAGTGTGGAATGCTGCACATTCCATTTGATTTGTGGCTCTACAACATTTGAAAATCTCATCTCTTTCCAAAACAAAGATGTACAGATTTGTAGGTTAGTTACTGTAGCTTTGTTAAAAATTTAAATTGTCCCTAGTGTGTAGGATAAGGATAGTGTACGGGGATTGCTGGTCAGCATGGACTCAGTGGGCCGAAGGGCCTGTATTTCCATGCTGTATCTCTAAAGTGTAAAGATAATTTATTTTCATTTTGCATTTAGGCAAATCTGTTGTTAACGAGAAAGCTCAGTACATCCACGAAGCAAGCATGAAGAATCCCATTTTTCAACTGGTCAAAAAATGTGGCCTTCTTCAGCAAGGCCAAAATAACTCTGCCTTTGATTGGGCCATGTTTATCAACATGCAGGAACAGCTAGATTCTGCATTTGTAGAACAAATGATGAATCTATCAAGATCTATACATTAGCATTCTTGCCTTCATTCTCAGCAAAAGCAATACACCCCATCAAAAAGCATTGGTGATGACGTCTTGGAATAAATAACGAACCTCATTCCAAACTGAACTGGTGACTCTACTACGCTCAGTCGTCAGAAGCTTGGCCTGCTTGAAATGCTAATGAAGGAAGAATGCGTCATTAAAGTTGCACAAAGCCTCAATGATGTGTCGCTGCAGGAATTCAGTGTTTATGAAAATATTGAAGGTGGTGACAGCAATTCCACAATTCTCCACAGTAATTAAAAAAAAACCTGAACTTGTCCTTATAACCATATAACCATATAACAATTACGGCACGGAAACAGGCCATCTCGGCCCTACAAGTCCATGCCGAACAATTATTTTCCCTTAGCCCCACCTGCCTGCACTCATACCATAACCCTCCATTCGCTTCTCATCCATATGCCTATCCAATTTATTATTTTTAAATGATACCAACGAACCTGCCTCCACCACTTCCACTGGAAGCTCATTCCACACCGCTACCACTCTCTGAGTAAAGAAGTTCCCCCTCAAGTTACCCCTAAACGTCTGTCCCTTAATTCCGAAGTCATGTCCTCTTGTTTGAATCTTCCCTATTCACAAAGGGAAAAGCTTGTCCACATCAACTCTGTCTATCCCTCTCATCATTTTAAAGACCTCTATCAAGTCCCCCCTTAACCTTCTGCGCTCCAGAGAATAAAGACCTAACTTATTCAACCTTTCTCTGTAACTTAGTTGTTGAAACCCAGGCAACATTCTAGTAAATCTCCTCTGTACTCTCTCTATTTTGTTGACATCCTATTCCTATTTTGTTGGCATCCTTGTTTGTCTTTTGCATCTAAATTACACAGTTCCATAGTTTATGAAATGGTTGCAATATTTTGAGCAGCATCAAGTTTATATTAAAAATATACATTTAACAAGTGCAACTGTATCAAAGCATCACTTGAACAACTAAATAACATTCCATATGTGTAGACATTACCAGATCAATATCAAAATAAAGAGTTTAACCAGATAATTCTCGGAGCACATATTGTGATCACTACATGGAGTTGGCAGACCACATCAAATTGTCCATAATGAGCAATTTTCTTTTTTTAAAAAGCTGAAATGCCACTTATTCATGTTCTCCAGAGATGCTGTCTGACCCAACTGAGTTACTCCAGATCTTTGTATCTTTAGTAAGTAAATGGTTACCATGTTTTGCACTGAATGGGTTCTCACTAGATATATAGCATTGCTCAGTGACAGGAGCTGGTGGTGGTGAATGCCTTGTACTCTGTCAGAGTATAGATAGTGGAGAAAAACACCCTTTCCAAAGAACCAGTGAAAGTAAAACTCTAGCATCAATTTTTTTTATTATTGAGCAACTTTTTATTGTTTATTATGGTGTTTACAGAGTACAATGTTTACATATCTGTTATGCAGCTGCAAGTAAAAATGGTGTTCTGTTTCTGGACATAAAGCACTCTTGACCGTTCTACATTAACTCTGCACTTTCCTCCACCAGCCTTTCCCACATTCTATATTATCTTGCTGGTATCCATAGCTTACTTTCAGTAGGTCATACATTTAAGTTGCAACTTACAATTGAATACTTTACCATCTTGGCATCATCTAAAAGCTTTAGCCATTAATTGTTGTAACATAGACTATAAAATATAGGCACATCTTACCGATACTCAGAATGTAAATCGGGAAGGCATATGCCTTATTATTGGGTGCACATGGCACATTACATCAGAACAGATTGAACCTGGCACAAAATTGAAACCTGTAAACTCCCTGGAGGAGGCTAGACAGAACATCCAACCATAACAAAGCATGGAATATTGTCTCGTGATACGCGATGGTACATGATGTACAAGAAAATCATTATTGTAGATTGATCAGAAGCGAGTAGTTTGGTGAAGAGTGAAAAGGAATCAAACTGCAATCAGATGTGTTTATTGGTGTAATACTTAATGTATAACTACTATTGTCCATTATATTCAGTATACATACGGGGTGGGTGAAGTTAAATGATCCCTTTCGTCTTTAATAGTTTTGTTCATTTAATAACCATTGCAAAATTATTTTAATGAGTGATGTAAGTAATCAGAACCATTACTATAATGTACCACTATATATGTAAATTCTTACGGTGTGAAAATGGTACTTTATTTTAAACCAATTATTTAAAAATCTCTGTTGGGAGACGTTTGTGTGATAGAGATCTGTTGCAAATAATTGCAGTACTTTAGAGATCGATTTGGTTTTACTTTGCATTGTTTGAACTCAACTTCAGTTACAATTCCATCATCAGACAATCCAAAATTACCTGTTGAGATACTGAATCACATTGATTGTTTTCATGAGAGAATTTGCTCAATATGCCTCATTGTATTCATTAGACATTCATTACCTAACATTCATTTTTTCCAAAACTCATTGTATTAAATGGAGTTTGTAACTCAATGAGCAGTTTTCAATGAGCATCAAAGTAATTGGATGATTTCTAATGTCCAATGTGCCTGATGGATACATGCAATAGTTTAAATTATGGCCAAATGATGTTGTGTCATTCTCATTCAGGATTTACTGATTTACCTATTCCAGAGTATTCCTCATTGATTTCAAACCTAGCAGAAGTCATCCCGAAAGAGATGCTGTTGGTGGGGAAGCCTGTTATTCAGATCCCGTGGAATGGCAGTTTTGCATCAGAGGATGGATTCTGGTACCCTGTCAGAGAGATGGTTGAAGATGGAGATTACTTTCTAGCTGATCACATCATAGCGATAGTCTCATTAGGTAAAATAAATAACACCTCATTTAAGATACTGCTTTAATGATTAATTGATGATCAAAATATTCTCGATTGTGAAAAGGTTACACGAATAACAATATAATTAATGACGTTCTTAATATTAATCAGATGTAAAAACTGATGAATTGAGCACCAATCGGTTAAGGACAAAGATGACCAAGATTGTGATTAAGGGAAAAAGATCTAGAAATTTCCTGAATGCATTAGAATGAGGGCATTTTCAGATCAGGGGAGTGTGTAGAAAGGAACTGCAGATGCTGGTTTATACCGAGGATAGACACAAACTGTCTATCTCTGGAGAAAAAGGATGGGTGACAACCTGAAACGTCACCCATTCATTTTCTCCAGGGATGCTGCCTGACCCGTTGAGTTCCTCCAGCACTTTGTGTCTATATTCAGATGAGAGAAACTTGATTATAAACCTATAAAATTGGAGTCGCCATTCAGTAATTGAAACACCATTAATGTCCTACATACAGCCTGATCAAAATAATATCTTTAAGCAGTATGAGTCATGCTGAACAGCTGAAGGAAGCAGGTTTGATTTTTCCTTCTCTGATGGTTTTCAAACAGTAGTTTTGCTGGTCCAGGGAGGCACCAAAATCAGAGAAGACTCAAGTTTGATTGCATGAGCTTTGTACAAGCAGTGAGTAATAGTAATATAATCTCAAAGCAAGGAGGCAGAATTATTTGTATCAAATAACTTTTCTGATTAAATTTGGGGAAGGTTGAAGCAATTGTCTATCCTGTTTTCCTGTCTTGCAATATCTGCGACCCTCCCTTAATGCATGTGTTGCTGCACTCCACATCTATGCTCTTCATACCTCTGCACAGGTAGTTCAGTGATTTAAAAGCAAAATACTACTAGAAATCCCAAATAAAAGCAGCTAACAAAAAAATCAGTGTGTTGGGTAGCATGTGTGGAGAAGGAAGCATGGTTTCTGTTTTACATCGATGAACTGGACAAAGTTGGGTTTATTGTCACGTGTACCAAGGTACAGTGAAAAGCTTTTGTTGCATGCTAACCAGTCAGAGGAAAGACAATACATGATTACAATTGAGCCATCCACAGTGTACAGAAAAATGATAAAGGGAATAATGGAAATAAATGAATGTGGAGATAAGTGAAGTAAAGGTGGCGATTTAAAAAAAGTTAAGGTTTTTTTAATGTTTTTTTTAATGTTAATATGGAGAAAAAATGTGAAATGGACAGAACGATCAGAGAAAGGAGGGAGAGACTGAATGAATCAAGTATTAGTGGTGATGGCAGAAAAATAGGGTGATAAAGCTGAATAATGTTAGATAAGTCTATAGAAGGTGTAAATAGAAGAAATAAAATGTGATTTCATTCATTTATCCTATTCCCCGTTTAGATTACTTCACCACCACGTTCATTATTCCAGCTACCCTGCCCTCCACCCTATTCATAGACTTGCCCTTATGTTTCCACCACATCATCTTTTCACTGCAGCACTGCTTTCCAGCTGTCTTTCCATCCTTTGTATCCTATAAACCAGCTCATCCAAAACTCTCCAGTCCCAAACTTATCCAGCATCAAATCCTAATGACACTGTCCTCACTGGCTTGTACTTTCTCAGAAACCTCTAATTTTATATTCTGACGCACTTGTTGAAATTGCAGTGTGGCCTGCCCCTCACTTCATCTCTAACCTCGTCCAGCCCTCTCCAGTTTAAACCCAATTTCTTTGACTGAACATTAGCCACCCTGATTGGCATCTGTCATGGTCATTGGTGTAGTGACAAAGTACTGCACAAAAGGACACAATGTGCTGGAGTAACTCAGCAGCTTAGGCAGCATCTCTGGAGAACATGGATTGGTGACGTTTCGGGTTGAGATTCTTCTTCAGAATCTTGGTTCACATTGGATTTCTTAGTTTATACCACTGTTTAAATGCAAATTACTGTTAGTATGCTGTCAACAAGTTATTTATAAAAGTTTTGCTCACTGCATATTGACAGAAATGTTCATAGTGCAACAGTTTAGAATCAAATTCCCCAATGGGCAAGACCATCCGTAAACAAGACAACTGTTTCAACGCCCTCTGTCCCTTAAGGTCTGCTGGAGTTCTGTTTCAAATCATGTTAGTTCCCCTTCCCCTTCCCATATCAACCTTTCTGCTTTCGGCTTCCTCAACCTCCACCGTGAGGCTACAGGCGAACTGGAAAAAAAAAAAAAAATTGTTGGCAATAATTTTAGGAAAACAATTAAATGGGGACGGAACGTTTACAAAATTCACTGTATCCCCCTACCCTGTGTAGATCCAGGCAGAGTTGGTGACCCTGTAGGAGCTGAATTTCCATACAACAAGGCTCGGCATCATCATATATGGCATCATTATAATGGCTGGGTGATTTCATTCCAGTAACATGTCAAGTGACCAGCTTGACTGGCAAGTGGGTATTTGGGTAATGTCCAGTTCCTATAGTTCGATGGTCAGAAGATCTGGCTAAAAGCTCAATGTGAGTTGTTTCTAAAAAGTTAAAAAAACGAATTAGCAGTTCAATTTAGGTTACAATTCTTTTTTTCATTTATCAGAGAACACTGATGCAATTATTAAAAACGCACATCAGCGCCTCAACTTCCTGAGAAGACTACGGAGAGTCGGTTTGTCAAGGTGGACTCTCTCTAACTTCTACAGGTGCACAGTAGAGAGCATGCTGACCGGTTGCATCGTGGCTTGGTTCGGTAACTTGAGTGCCCAGGAGCAGAAAAGACTACAAAAAGTAGTAAACACTGCCCAGTCCATCATCGGCTCTGACCTCCCTACCATCGAATGGATCTATCGCAGTCGCTGCCTCAAAAAGGCTGGCAGCATCATCAAGGACTCACACCATCCTGGCCACACACTCATCTCCCCGCTACCTTCAGGTAGAAGGTACAGGAGTCTGAAGACTGCAACGACCAGGTTCAGGAATAGCTACTTCCCCACAGCCATCTGGCTATTAAACTCAACATACAAAACTCTGAACATTCATAGCCCATTATCTGTTTATTTGCACTTTATCTGTTTATTTATTCATGTGTGTATATATTTATATAATGGTATATGGACACACTGATCTGTTCTGTATTATTCATGCCTTCTATATTCTGTTGTGCTGACACAAAGCAAGAATTTCATTGTCCTATCTGGGACATGACAATAAACTCTCTTGAACTTGAACTTGAAAGGAATGATCATCAGTAAAAGAGTGATAAAAAATATGTTAATCTTAGAAGGACGGTAGGGTTTACCTTGTGTGTAGGAAGGAACTGCAGATTCTGATTTATGCTGATGATGGGGAGAGAAGGGGGGGTGGAGAAGGGGGGGTGGAGAAGGGGGGGGGTGGAGAAGGGGGGGTGGAGGGGGGGGGGGTGGAGAAGGGGATGGAGAAAGGGGGGGGGGTGGAGAAGAAGGGGGGGGGGGGGGGGGGGGGGGGGGGGGGGTGGAGGGGGGGTGGAGAAGGGGGGGTGGAGAAGGGGGGGGGTGGGAGAAGGGGGGGGGGAAGAAGGAGTGGAGACACTTTTAAGAAGTATAATAAAGTTTAGCGGGCATTTTACCAAAAACATTCCAGTTTTTCTTGGTCTTGAAAACTCCAATGAGCCAATTAAAATGCCCGGTCAGCGAAGGAGATTGCCTACGGCTACCTCGACTGCCTGTAACTAAATAGCGACCCCACTCCACTGCACTACGAGTTAAAAAGAACCATGCCGACCAAATTTTACTTGCGGAAAATTTTTCAACATACTGAAAATTTTTCCGCGACCTAGCTGAGGCCGCGAGTATTCGGGAACTTCCCTCAAGCATGAAGGAGAGTTGCAGTGACCTCATAGGACCTCCTAGGACCACGTGTCGACCATGTTGCGAGTTTGAGTCGAGGGCAAACTCTTCTAAACTCGCAGATTAGGTCGCCACAATGGGACAGCCCCTTTAATAAGATTGTCCTGGAATATGACATTCCATTTTGGGACAAAGATGTTGGTGCAGAATATTGCATGTTTAGTTTGGGAGGATGAAACTCCCTTTCTAGGTTTGAAAGCAAACACAACTGAGTGGTGGCAACGTCTGTATTGCCTTGAAGTGCTCCGCCCATCGGAAAGGTAGGCGCATTATACTGTACATAAGAAGGAACTGCAGATGCTGGAGAATCGAAGGTACACAAAAAGCTGGAGAAACTCAGCGGGTGCAGCAGCATCTATGGAGCGAAGGAAATAGGCAACGTTTCGGGCTGAAACCCTTCTTCAGACTGATTGCCTATTTCCTTCGCTCCATAGATGCTGCTACACCCGCTGAGTTTCTCCAGCTTTTTGTGTACCCGCATTATACTGTACATGTGTTCATATCAAAAACAATTTCTAAGTACCAGTTCACTCTTTTTTTGTTCTTTGGAACGTGTAACAGGATAAATGTCCTAAGGATGAAGAATGGAAGAATACTTTTAATCCTTGATATAAAATCCTCAAAGATTCCCGTTTGATACCAAAAATAAGAATATAAATGGCAGAGGAAGGGTGTAAAAAAACATGATTTGTCCTTGAGGAATTTAGGATTATACTTATCTCCCAGAGATTTTGTTGATGGTTAGTGTTTTTTATTTAGCTTTCAATGATCTGGGCAGAAAGTGACCATTTGATCAACACACATGAAAGATGAAGTCCCAGACTTCTTCGCATCTTGTAGGAACTATGTCACTACCAATGATACAAATGGGGATCAAAAAGATTAAGTGGAACACATTTTTAATTTAGAATCGAGAGAGCTGCCTCAAACGTTTGGAACAGCATTTATTATAACATTGCAAAGATTGGGAAGCTTTTTATAAAACAACAGAATGTAACTAAAAGGGCAATACTGGGAGAAAAGATGAAATAATGAAAGTAAGCTAACCAATAATATAAAAGAGGATAACAAAAGTTTCTTCAGATATATATAAAGTGTAAGAAAGAGACAGGAGTGGACGTTGGACCGCTGGAAAATGATGCTGGAGAAGTGATAATGGGAAATAAAGAAATGGCAGAGGAGTTGAATAACTTTTTTGCATCAATCTTCAGTGGAAGACCAAGTCAAGTCAAGTCAAGTTTATTTGTCACATACACATACGAGATGTGCAGTGAAATGAAAGTGGCAATGCTTGCGGACTTTTGTGCAAAAGACAAACAACAAAACAACCAAACAATTTATAAACACAATCATAACACACATATTCTTTTACATAATACACCAGCAATGTGACTGAAATTCGAGAGGATCAGGGGGTAAAAGTTAGTGCAATGGCTATTACTATTGTGGAAGGGAGATCTTGCCTGACGGACCCGTTGGAATTCTTTGGGGGATATCTACCCTTTAATGAACATCACTGGAACTGATTAACTGTTTACCACATTGAAATTCTTGGATAAGACCACTGATAAAATGCGGAAGAAATTGTGGATTAAAGTAATATTATTTGTTTGTGAGAGCTTGCGGTGTATGGATTGACTGGTGCATTTCTGAAATTACAAAAATAATTACTCTGCAAAAGTAGTTTCTTTGATTCATTAAATAAACTGTTAACTCTTGAAAATACAAGGTTGCTGAGGAAACAGAAATAGATGGCAGCATGGTGGCACAGCAATACAGCCTTACAGCGCCAGAGACCAGGGTTTGATCCTGACCACGGGTGCTGTATGTACGGAGTGGATTAAAGTAACATTGCAATTCACTGCTATAACATTGATTCTCTGCACACAATAACCAAGAAACATTGTCACGAGACCATAGGATGAGGAACTATACAAGGAAATAAGTTCCATTGGAAATATTTGGAGAAATGTGAGCAGAGGACGAGCAGCTTCAGTAATCGACTATTTTCAATTAACAACACTTTAGTGTTGAGAGAGGCAATAACAATAACTAAGCAGGCAGTACAGACTAGGGGTGGCACGATGGCACAGTGGTAGAATTGCTGCCTTATAGCGCCAGAGACATAGGTTCGACCCTGACTACTGGTGTTGTCTGTACAGAGTTCGTACATTCTCCCTGTGATCTTCAAATTCCTGGGCGTGCATATTTCCGAAGATCTCTCCTAGTCCCAGAACACTGAAGCAATCATAAAGAAAGCACATAAGCTTAATTGGCTTCTGTAATTGGCTAGTGTGCAGGAAATAGTGCACGGGCGGGTGATTGCTGATCGGCGTGGACTCAGTGGGTTGAAGGGCCTGTTTCCACTGTATTTCTAAACTCAACTAAGCTAAACTTAATAGGTAATAAATTGAAATGGATTTACAGGCAAGACCAAAGTTTGCACCTTGATGGTGGCTAAAAAAATGACATAATAAATAAATACAGAGATTTGATTAGTGTGCAACAAAGGAAGAGTAATTTTACGTCCAACATTTAGTAATGAAAAATGAGCCTGGATAACAGCCTAACATGGCCTGAAATGGATGAGAACGCATTTATCTATATTGAAATCGTTTTATCATTGTTTTGCCTGCATGTTTAATCTACCCGCACTTCTTTGTGATTTAATGGTCCCTTGCTCTCAACCCTGGCTATTCTCGAAGCATCAACAAAAGGATATAGGGCCTGTCCCATTTGGCAATTTTTTTTGCCGACTGCCGGCATCATTGACTCACATATCAGGTCACCAAAAAATTTGCAGTGTGATGCGGCGTGTCGTGGCGGTGACGTGGCGTGATGCGGCTTGATGACGTATTGACGCAAGGTGTTTTTTCAAATGTCACAACAATCTTTTTGTCGCCGCTGGATTTTGAAATGTTCAAAATCTTTTGGCGACCTTGACACCGACAGTCGCCGAAAAAAATCACCAAGTGGGACAGGCCCCTATGTCTCTTCTTCTTAAGCCTTCTGCTCCTCTAGGGAGCATAGGCCATTGACAATTGTCCTCCACCTCGCTCGGTTGTTGGCAGTTCTTTCGAGATCTCCCCAGTTATGTGATTATGCAATATCATCTAAATAATGAATAGCTGCAACCTCAACACAGATGGATAACCTTATTCACATCCTATTTGAATATCAGCCTGCATTTCGTACTCTCCATTTTCTGCTGCAGAACGAACTATAGAAGAATAAATTCTATCCCTTTGCGTATTGTTTGTCAAGGGGACGCGGTCGAGTATGGCTGCTCTGCCTGCAGCTGTCTGTCCTTTTCACCCTTTTTTAATTTTAGTGTCTTAAAAGTTTTTTGTTATGGAAGCCTAGTTTTTTTATATGGGGGTCGGGGGGGGGGAATGTTTTTTCTCGGTCCCTACCTGGTCGGAGCTGCGGCTTTCCTCCGAGTCGTGTCTTCGCCCCTTCCTCGCGGCCTACCAACGGGCCTGGAGCGGCGTGTCTTGCCGGACCCGGCCAGAACATCAGCATCGGCGGCGGTACAGCCTTACCCAGGTCGCCGTGTGGTAAGCTCCGGAGTGCTGAGACTGCTGTGGTCTGTGGAGCGTCCAGCTGCGGGCAGCGCTGACTTTGAACACCGCGGAGCCTGGGATCTCTCGCCGAGATCGCCAGTGTCGGAGCTCCGACCAGCGTGGCCTGTGGACTTCGGGAGCCGCTGTCTCCGGGGAGGAAGCGGCCGTTCTAGACACTCCAAGCCGCTGTGAGTGTTCTCCCGTCGCCTGAACTCCATCATCTGGCGAGAGGGCCTGTAACATCGGGCCACAGTTGCGGCGACTGAAGAGGCCTCAATAGGCCCGACCATGGGTGAACAGGAGGGATAGGACTGGACTATGTTGTCTTCCCTCACAGTGGGAACCATTGTGGAGGATGTTTTTATGTTTTATGTTAAATTCTTTAACGTTGTGCTTTATTTTTTATTGGTGTGCTGCAGATGGCTCAGATAACATGGCTGCTGGAGGCAAGAGTGAACACTGGCGCAATTAGTTGCCGCTGCTCTCTCTCCGAATTGTGTATTGTTGCTGTATATGTTGTTTTTGTTTCATGCTTGTTTTAAATGTAAGGTGTCCGTGAGAGCCCTGAAAGGCGCCCTATAAATAAAATGTATTATTATGGTATTGTTTGACATAAGATTCCTTTCGTTACAATAAGAAAAATATTTATATTGGAAATTTTTATATTGGAACAAGTTTAATTTAGTTTAATCGTTTATAAAAGAAAAAAGAAAAAAGCTCCACTTATTACAATTAACTCATTTAACACCAGGGGATAGTTATTGACTGGAAACTCAGCTAGACCAACCACATAAATATAATGGCTGCAAAAGCAGGTCACAGGCTGGGCAGCCACTGGTGAGTTTAATTTAGTTTAGAGATGCAACATACAACAGCCAGTCATCTCTACTGCTGCGTCACTGTGCCGCCCTCTGTATCTCTAAACTAAACTAAACTTGGTCTGTGGGCCTTCTTTTGAATTAGATGTTTAGATGATGAACTATGTGCCCGGACTTTAGAGATACAGTATAAAACAGGCCCTGCGACCCACCAAGTCCGCACTGACCAACGATCCCTGTACACTAGCTCTATCCTACAAACTAGGGGCAATTTATAGAAACCAATTAACCTACAAACCTGCACATCTTTGGAATGTGGGAGGAAACCGAAGCACCTGAAGAAAACCCAGGCAGTCACATATGTACAGACAGCACCCAAGGTCAGGACCGTACCCGGGTCTCTTGTGCTGTAAAGCATTAACTCTACTGCTGTGATACACTGTGCCGCCCTGTCATGTGAGTATAAAACATCCCATGGGGAAATTCAAAGAGAAGCAATGAATGACTGTACTTCAAAAGTACGTTTTAAAGTACTCTGTGGGAATCTTGGGTTTTCTTTGCCGAGTGAACAATCTAAAAGCATTTGCCCTGTTCTCTTTCCAACATATTAATACAATCATGTCACTCTGATACCAGATGTTGCCGGTTTTATTTGCTGGGGAAACCACATATCGGAGCTACCACAGCACCACTGACGGAGCCCTGTGTCTGGCTGGAGAGAGGCAGATCAACTGATTGCTCATTACTCCACCCATCAAGAACAACATCCTCAGACTCGACTGTTTTAGGTGAAACAAGTCAAACCGCTGATTATTTGGTCCAGTTATACAGCATTTTTATTTCTCTCCTACCTAAACTTCTAAAAGTTTACCACCAGAAGCGGCAAAATTATTAGGATTAAGATGTTCTCCACAGATATTTTAGATGAAGGAGAATTTTCTTTAGACTGTACTAAGAGCATCAAAAATATCAATCCTGATCTTGAAATTATTATTGAATTTAAGACAAAGTGTAATGGCTGTTTTTTAAAACGTTCTCAAAATCCAATTTCGATAGCCATTAATTTGGCGAGTATGATTTGAAGGTATAGCATAATGCACTCACGACACACACTAGGCAGCAAAGATGAATGTTGCACTTGTCGTTTTTTGATTAATTAGTCGTCTATTGAAATAATACAAAACAAAGAATTAACTCATAACTTTCCGTTCTTATTCGCTGTTCCATTCACTTCATATAAATCACATAAAAGCTTTTTCTTATTCTTCTTCTCATGACATGTATACCAAGATCCTGCTGTTCCTTGGTACTCCCTAGGATCCTATCATTCATTATGTATATCTTAGCCCCTTTATGTCGGACTGAAGAAGGGCTCTGACCTGAAACGTCAGGCATGGAAATCACTATCAAAACATGGAGGGGACCGGGGAACGGGGGGACACAATTTCTTGGCGGCAGCGCGCGCACATGCGCACACTCACACACACACGCGAGGCTTCGGAGGCTCAATCCAGCGCTAAATGCAGCTCAACTCTGCCCGTCTCTGGGTTAACCTACAGCCCTGCCTGGACTGACGGGACACCAGCGCTGCTTCTCCACGCTGGCTGTACACCTGGGCCATATTTCCCGCAAGTCCAGGTAGGGCTGTAGGTTAACCTGGCGGGAAGGCAGAGTGGAGCTGGGTTTTACGCTGCTTCTCTGCGCTGGCCGTGGGCCTGGGGGCACAGCTCCTGCCTGACTCCCGACGTCTCTCGCCACCCCCTGGCGGGGGGGAACTCGGGTGGGGACGGGACAGCGCCGGAAAGCCGGGATCGATCCTGGCTGTGGATGAGGCACAGGTCTGTGCTGCCCCCATTGCCTGCTGACCGACGTCCCTCTTGTCCAATCGGCGTCCTCGATCAGCAGTCCCACCCTCACTGTCTCGCGGAAAGCAGAGAGATTTTCACCGGGTTTTAAAATCCGGATTACAAAAAATGGGGGGGGGGGGGGGGGGGAACAGGGGGGGGGGGGAACGTGTCCCACCTGTCCCCACTGGGATTTCAGTGTGCGCATGCGCCCGTGGCCACCAAGAAATTGTGTCCCCCCCTGTCCCCCGGTCCCCTCCATGTTTTGATAGCGATTTCCGTGCCTGACGTTTCAGATCAGAGCCCTTCTTCAGTCCGAGGAAGGGTTCCAACACAAAATGTCACCTATTCTTTCTCTTCTGAGATGCTTCCTGACTGCTGAGTTACTCCAGCATTTTGAGCCTAGCCATTTCCTTCCTACAACCTCTAAACTACGTGTCCCTTTAATCCTCTGGTCATATTTACTTCTACTAAGGGGAAAAGCTTCTCGATATCTATTCGAGCCTCTTTATGTCCCCCCCACCCACCCACCAAAATGTAATAGTTCCGATTTTTGTGCTTTAAATTGTATCTGCCACTTCTCTGCCCATCTTTCTGATTGATCAATATTGTAGTGTACCTATAACAGTTGTTATAGGTAGAGTTCTGTTTAACAGTTCTAGTCACCCCATTACAGGAAGAATGTGGAGGCTTTGGAAAGGGTGCAGAAGAGGTTTACCAGAATGTTGCCTGGATTGGAGGATATATTAGTTGCAAGTTGAAGGTGAAAAAACTTGGATTGTGTTGTCTGGAGCATCAGAGGCTAAGGGGAGACCTCATAGAAGTTATTAAAATTATGAGAGACATGGTTAGGAAAGAGTGTCAGAGACTTTTTGCCAGGGTAGAAATGTCGAAGACTAGAGGGCATAGGTTTGCGGTGAGAGGGGCAAAATTCAAAGGAGATGTGTGGGAAAAGTGTCTGACACAGTATTGCCAGGGATGGTGTTGGGGGCAAATACGACTTTGGCGTTTTTTGAAAGGCTTTTAGATAGGTTAATGGGTATGCAGGAATGGTGGGATATGGGTCAGGACTGTCCCATTGAGATTAGTTTCACTTGGCATCATGTTCACCATGGACATTGTGGAGTGCAGGGCCTGTTTCTGTGCTGTACGTTTCACTGTTCTATGCTCTTGAGTCATGACATCCCTCCAATGCCGTCAATGGTTTCCATGTGATTGTAAGCTATGAGGGTATCGACCTGAAACATCACCTATTACTTTTCTCCTGAGATGCTGCCAGACCCGCTGAGTTACTCCTGCATTTTGTGTCTATCTTCGGTGTAAACCAGCATCTGCAGTTTCTTCCTACACATTACCTGTTTATCCACTAGTCACTGACTCTCGAGCTCTCACAAGTAGATCCTCGCATCAGCACTGCCGCAGACTCATTAAAGAGATATCATCTGTAGAGATTCAGGAACCTAAAGATTTCTGAGTATACTGTGCCTGGAATTAATAATGTCAAAGAAAAGACATATGTATGCAAATAGGCCCTCTTGCAGAATCCTGCAAGTTCTTTCAGATGGTCTTGATGTTACTTTAGTTCACATGAATTTAAATGAAATGAAGAAAAATTAACCCAATTTCCAATTTATCACAGTTGGATATTTAGATTTTGTGGCGAGGCAAATTGTCTGCTGTAAATGAACCACATATAAAGACTTTATTATCACATTCAGTAAATTAAATTATCATCATCAGGCCCAGAATTGTGGTCAGCACAAATGTTTTTCTGAGGTCTTGCCCCAGGTTTAACAGCCCAGGCCCTGCACTGCAGAAGTCTGCACAAAACGCCCCCGCATGGCAGAAACAAGAACAACCCCACGCACAGAAACACTAACAGCCAGGTCACTCACTGCCCCTAATTTAGTCATGATAAAACTATCTATGTTTCTGATGTAGACAAAAATCCTGGAGAAACTCAGCGGGTGAGGGAGCATTTATGGAGCGAAGGAAATGGGCAACGTTTCGGGCCGAAACCCTTCTTCAGATTGAGGGTGGGGGTGTTTCTGATTAAAAAAAAAAAATTAAAATTAAACTATTTTAAAAAAGGCAAATGTTAGGGATTAAATAATCCTTTAACCTCTTAAAAGAAAGTAACATAATTTAAATAAATTCAAATTTTAAAAAAAGAAAATATTAATCCCACGGCTCATCTTCAGTCATATTAATGGAGGATAACTTTAAACTTTAGAGAGACGGCGTGGAACAGGCCCTTCAGCCCACCGTGCTGATCAATGATAACGCCGTGCATAAGCACTATCCTACACACTAGGGATAATTTACAGAAGCCAATTAACCTACAAACCTGTATGTCTTTGGAGGTGGGAGGAAACCAGAGCACTCGTAGAAAACCCATGCACGCGGTCACAGGGAGAACGTACAAACTCTGTACAGACAGCACCTGTAGTTAGGATTGAACCCGAGTCTCTGGAGCTGTAAGTCAGCAACTCTACCGCTGCGCCACTGTGCCGCCCCTACTTCCTGAACCAGGTGTAACCCCAATAGGGTTTCTGAAGCGCATTCCCATGGTAGGTGCTGAGAAATTTGCAGCAACCTCCATGAATTAATCAAAAGCCATTGAGCGCTTTTGTTCAGCGAAAGGTCACTGAGTCTATGCATGGTCTCACTGAAGTATAGGAGGCTTCTTTGTGAGCAGCAAATGCAGTAAATGACACTAGATCATATGCATGTGAACCTTTATCTTGCTTGGAAGGACTGCTGAGGTCCTTGGATGGATGTGAAGGAGGAGGTATAGAGACAGATGTTGCATCTCCTGCAGTTACAGGGAAAAGTACCTGAGGAGGTGGTGGCTTGTCCTGCCCCTCCTCTTTTCCAGCTTTCACCCCTCCTCCCCTACAACAATCAGTCTGAAGAAGGGATCTGCCCCAAATATCACCTGTCCATATTCTCCAGAGGTGCTGCCTGACCCATGAATTACTCCAGCTCTTAGGGCTCTTAGAGCTGGCGTATAGAGCTCTTAGGATGGAGACCTACTGGCAATTGCAAAATTGATTTGCATGAGGGTCTTATAGGTCTTGGTGAGTGTTCAAGGAGTGTTGTGCCTGGTTTCTCATTGTCATCAATGAGAAACCAGGAGAACATCAGTATTGCTCTCTCTGAAAGTTGAGGAGAATGAGTCAACAATGAGGAGATGGAGGAAGGAGTTTGGCAGGATACGTTGTACAAAGAAGAACATCAGCTCTCTTAATCATGTTGGTAAGGCAATTGTATTTGTAATCTTTTTGGTGACAGCCCCAACAAGCCTTTTAGTAAAGGATCTGTCCCACTTGGGCGTCATTTGCGTGTAATTTACGCGACATCATTTACGCATCACAACGCACGATGCGCGCATGGTGCGCATTACGTGTGCATGGTGCGTGGTGACATAGGCAGTGACGCGCGGGCGCGCGCGGCGCCCCAGGATTTTGCGATGTACAAAATCTTTGCGCGCCATCTGCGTGACATGCAAATGACGCCCAAGTGGGACAGGCCCTTAAGTGTTGGTTTGATTGCTGGTCTCCTGACAATGCTGCAATCATGGATAGTTGCCTAATACAGGCATGAGGCCCTTATCTACCTGCAGATAAGCTGAGAGTTCAATGTCAGAGTTTATTGCTCCACAAGATAACTGCAAGGAATGGCAAACTCTCATGGAAACACTGTGTTGTGCAGGTGACCATTTGCTCGCCCCAGAGCAGAGCAACATTGTGCTCCTTTCTGGGTCTCTTCCTCAGAAAATTTTTCCAGCATAAATTTTGTAATTTTCCCAGTTGAAAGCTCGCTCAGCATGACCTCAATGTTCACATAATGTACAATTTTGGCACTTTTATTTTACCTCAGTGGTCTACAAAATGACATTCTTTGTTTACACAGAAGAATCAACTTTGACCGACTCTATTTTTTCTGAAATGGAGCAATTTAAAGGGCCAAAGCTCACAATTCATTCCTCACCCAGGTGTTCCTCATCAATGTGCAGTCTCAGTCTACACACAGTCACATTTAAAACCAAGCCTCCACTTGTAGACTTTTCCACACAGTAGAATTGGCTTCAGGTGGCCATTAGTCCATACTTGACTTTTCCATTGGTGAGATATTGTTAGCTATTGGAATCAGAGACATGCGTGGGGAACATGTGGGACGAAGCATAATGGGGTTCGTTGCCCAAAATGTTATCCACCCAAGAGTGTACAGATACCCTTGTTCTTACCTAGACTTTGCTGAGGAGCTTCACTGAGATGGTCCCCATTGGCAGACATAGCATGAGCATCAAGCCCACGGTCATTCTCAGCATTCTTCATGGCTGCTGCCTCTGAATTTCACCTCGCAATTGATTGCTCCCTGCTGTGGTGGAGATGACACCCTAGTTTCATGGTTAAAGAGAGGAGAGTTTACCTAATTTTCCTTTAACTCCGAGGAACAGATAGAGCTGGGACAAGATTTGCCATTTGCGTCAGTTTCTTCCATTCTAGAGCCACATGGAAACCTATTGGAAACCAGCCAGACACTACTTTGGGTAATGATGTACTGATAGCAATATCATTCTTTGAAGGTGCCTCACCTTCTGCTTTAATCTCTGGCCTTTGTTCTAACCACCTGCCGATTTGTCCTGCTTCCTCTTTAGCCCTATTTTCTTCCCCACCCGTTGCAATCAGTCTGAAGAAGGGTCTTGACCTGAAACGTTCTCTGGAGATGCTGCCTGACCCGCTGAGTTACTCCAGCAGTTTGAACCGTCCTATCAGTTGATTCTGTGCCTGTAATATATTTTTTCACAGATTCAGACCTAAACTGTGCGCTTGAATCATCTGGTCGTAGAAAGCTGTGGGCCACGTACTGGAAAGTGGGATTAATACGAATGGGTGCACACTGGTCGACATGGATATGGTGGGCTGAATGGCCTGTTTCCATATTGTATATCCCTACTCTAAATGTGATTGAAACCAAGGGTTGACATTTTTAGTTTAGTTTAGAGATACAATGTGGAAATACGGCCTTTGTCCACCGAGCCCATGCCGACCAACGTTCCCCATACGTTAGTTCTATCCCACACACTAGGGAGAATTTAAAGGAGCCCATTAACCTGTACATCTTTGGAATGTGGGAGGAAACCGGAACTTCCAGAGAAAACACACACGGTCACAGGGAGAACATGCAAACTCTGTACAGACAGTACCTGGAGTGAGGATCATACCCAGGTCTTTGGTGCTGTAAGGCAGCAGCTCTACCACTGCACTTCTCCTTTGAAATAAAGGTTGAGAATTTATTTGCAATTGTGAGCCACCATGTTGCCACTCACTTTTGCCTGCACATGCTCCAAATATCTTCAATCCCAGCATGCTCATGTGTCCCTCTGAAAGCCTCTTCAACACCACTATCATATGTGCTTCCACCAACATCCCTGGCAGCGTGTTCCAAGCACCCACCAACCTCCGTGTTAAAAAAAAATCCCATCTGACCTTTTAGATATACCCTCTAGTATTTGACATTTCCATCCTGGAAAAAATACTCTGACTGGAGTAAGTAACCAATTGTCAAAATTCAAATGTTTAGCACAAGTTATCATCTTGCAATGCTCTAGAATTTCTGGACTGTTCAATTTCTTAAACTAATATCTTCTTCATTTCCATAGGCCTGGACCAACAACAACAGATGTGATCCATAACTCATAAATTTCATAGGTTGATAAAATAGTATAACATTTTGCCGGCTCCCTGGTAGAATTATTTAATTAATCCCTGCTTTTAGCATGAATTTAAAGGTCTCACAGTTTGCCTTCTGCTACTTTTAAGTTGGATTGAACATGGTGTCCATAAGACAACTTGTTATCTTAGTGGTACCCATGGGACACTAAGGGACTGTCAGTATTATTTCATTCATAGTGTACAAAATAGTGCAAGTTTCAATTCACAATCCTCACTCTGCTTACAAATGCAGTGTCCCAGCCTAAACAGAGAGAATTTTAAATTGTGTCAGAAAGATCTGAGATGCTGGTTTATACCGAAGATAGACACAAAGTGCTGGAATAACTCAGTAGGTCAGGCAACATCTCTGGAGAAAAAGGATGGGTGACATTTCAGATCGGAACCCGTCCCCAGTCTGAAGAGGGGTTCTGACCTGAAATGTCACCCATCCTTTTTCTCCAGAGATGCTGTCCACTGAGTTCCTCCCACTTTGTGCTGAGTGGATCAGACAGCATCCAGCACTTTGTGTCTATCTTGGAGAATTAGAAATTGTTGTGTTTCTAACAATGCATCATTCCCTAAGTTAATCCTTGTAACTCCTTTTGTGGGGTATTAAGTATCTAATGCTCTAGCCCAGAGGCAATTGAAACCAGCAGAACCATGATGACACATTAGGAACTTCGGTGTAAAGAACAATTATAAAAAAATAAATCAATCATTATTTACACAAGTGTGCTGGCGGAAAAAAAGCATATGAACACATTTGCAGAAGTTGCAATAGGTTGTCATTTAGTCTGATCTTCTCTCAGTTCTGCTGAGCTTGTGATATATAAACACTGTGTTATTCATTTGTTACTCAATGGCAAGTGGCATAATTTTTTGCAGATATGCATGAGATTTAGAAACTGCCTTTGGCATGTTATTCATTTATAGGCACTCACGGACAAAGTACTTAAACCGAGGTTCGAGAGATACACAAAAGATTGCCCGAGCAGACTTCAGTTGGAAGAAAAATCTGCTTTAAGAAAGTTTACCCTCTGCTGCACACCAACAAGAAGAAATAAAGGTAAGACACTGCAAAATAGATCTCACATTAGTTCAGTTGTCAATTGTGAATAATGAAAATGGAGTGAATTTGGTTGTAAACACATATTATGTTATTCGTGCTGTATAAGTTCAGATTTAAACTACTAGGAACAAAGGGTTAATAAAAATATATTATTGATTCCAGAATGCAGCTGAACAATTTACCATTTATGGGATAAACATATGTTACATTCAGAGACATGGTGGTTTGATAATTTCTATTTCAGAATTTTTTATTATTTATGCTATTTTTTGTCATTTGCACTTACTCATGTACAGCAAAAATGGTTTAGCAACATTTATGCAAAAATAAATGTAAGTTAAGCAAAGTGATTTCCACACTTTGTATTACAAAGTGCTCGGTTGATATTTGTCCTGATCGAAGGGAGAGATCTTGATGCAAAAATTAGGTTCTGTGGAACACCTATTTTGGTGCGCCACATGTGCTGTTTTGATTATGTTGATAGTCTGTCTTTAATAATGTATTTAAGGCACAGATCACACCAGATTCCATTTAAATACTAGACTAAGTAGGACCCGTTGGGTCCCATGTTCACACGGGAGGGCTGGTCCCCCGACGCAATATTCCACCTCTCCACCAATTCCAATATTGGTGGCCAGTGGGGGGGGGGGGCTTTCTGGAGCGCTCGTATGGGTTCTTGGGGTGGCAGCTTAGTCCCTCAAGCCTGATCTGCTGGCAGTTCTCTCATGGCTGGCAGGCTGGCACTCATTGCTATTCCTTGAAATTCCATTTCAAGCAAGGTGCAAGGCGACCAAATTCAAATCCATTTTCCTACCATTTCAAGCAGGGTGCAAGGCCACCAAATTCAAGTGCAGTTTCTTACCACTTTGAGCAGGGTGGAAGGCCACCAAATTCAAGTGCAGTTTCCTACCACTTCATGCAGGGTGCAAGGCCACCGAATTCAAGTGCAGTTTCCAACCACTTCAAGCAGGGTGCAAGGCCACAAAATTCAAGTGCAGTTTCATACCACTTCAAGCAGGATGCAAGGCCGCCAAATTCAAGTGCAGTTTCATTCCACTTCAAGCAGAGTGCAAGGCCACCAAATTCAAGTGCAGTTTCATTCCATTTCAAGCAGGGTGCAAGGCCACCAAGTTCAAATGCAGCTTCATACCATTTCATGCCGGGTGAAACCACCATAAAACACACAAAACACCAAACTAAGTTCAGTAGACATTCAGTGTATTCAGTTGATTCACAGCTCAGACAGAGTCGTGACCTCTCCCTCCCCCATCATGCAGAGACTGAGTCACACCCACACTTCCGAGCTATATAACCCCTACGCCTCCCACCAGAAAAGGTGTGGCTTTCGGTGTGATTGACAGGAGAGAGATTCTCAACATTTTTTAAACACTAATAACACATTTATTTTTCATTGATGGGAAGAATTCTCTGCACCTGCTGAGCAGAGGGGGACTGAGTAAGATGGCCAAATATCACAGCCGTAAGTAGTAGTGTTTTATCTAAAATCAATATACAGTGCAAACGGGAAGTTCATTTGCAGTAGTGCCTTTCAACTTCAAGGAAAAGGCACCCAAGCCACCATTTGCAGTAAGTAGTGCCTTTTAATTTCAAGCCAAAGCACCCACCCCCATTTGCAGTAAGTAGCGCCTTTCAACTTCAAGCCAAAGCACCCAAGCCACCATTTGCAGTAGGTAGTGTCTTTCAACTTCAAGCCAAAGCACCCAAGCCACCATTTGCAGTAAGTAGTGCCTTTTAACTTCAAACCAAAGCACCAAGCTACCATTTGCTGTAAGTAGCCTTCTAAGTTCAAGCCAAAGCACCCAAGACACAATTTCCAGTAAGTAGTGCCTTTCAACATCAAGAGAAAGCACCCAAGCCACCATTTGCAGTAAGTAGTGCCTTTCAACATCAAGCCAAAGCACCCAAGCCACCATTTGCAGTAAGTAGTGCCTTTTAACTTCGCACAAACCATATTTTCATTTTCAAACCACATTAAGGGGACTCACAGTTGAGTAGACATGTGTTCAGTATTATTCAGAGCTCAGACAAACGTGACCCTTTGGCTTCATCCATCTTGCAGAGACCGAGTGAGGCACACCACTTCCTGGTTTTATAGTCCCTTCCCCTCCCTCCAGCAGGGGCAGCAGAGGGAATGGTGATTTAAAAAAAAAAAAACATTAATATCTCTCTGATTTGTCATCAATGGGAAAAATCCTCCGGTCCAGGAAGGCGGAGGAGGGCTCCGAGCGAGGTGGCGAAAAATGACGGCCATAGGCGGCAGCGTTCTCTCGGAAATCGCAGCACAGTGGGCCAAAAGCGGTCAGGATCAGACTTTTAGTAATATAAATGGAGAAGTTAGAGATAAGATAATGGCAAAGCTGGTTTTCATATAGATTAGCCTGATGGGGATGTGCCAACATCTTAAATATTGAGGAATTCTATTCTTGTATGAGTTCCGGGTAAAACTTCAGATATGATTACATGCCTGATTGAAAATTGCTTTCAGCTATTTATTTATTGGCTGCATCAATGATTGCACCCCCACTCTATCAAGGTGAAAGCATGTTGCTTGTGTTTTTATCGGTTGCACAGCGGTTGAGTTGCTGCCTTACAGTGCCAGAGACCTGGGCTCAATCGCTGGGTTCGATTGACTTCGGGTACTGTCTGTATGGAGTTTGTACGTTCCTCCTGTGAACGCACAGGTTTGTGCCCGGGTGCTCCGGTTTCCTCCCACACTCTAAAATGAACTGGTTTGTAGGTTCATTGGCTTCAGTCAAGATTGTAAATTGCCCCTTGTGTGTGGGATCATGCTAGGATGTGGGGATAGCTGGTCAACACAGACTCAGTGGGCCAAACTACCTGTTTATCTCTAAACTGAACTAAAGATGGTTAGGTAGTAGAGAGTTCTTGCAAAATATATTTTAATTGCCTCTGATAATATAGCAACAAAGAACTGAAGGGGGATGCAATGTAAATACTTTTTCATGTAGAAAATGATCTCACTGCCCTAAAGAGTGGTAAAAACAGACTCGACCAGGACCATCAATGGGAAATAGGATAAATTGTTAAGGGGAAAGCAGAATAACCGGGAAAGAGTGTGTGTAGGGATTTATGTACAGAGAGCTAGTCTCAAAAGTCCAGATAGACGCTTTCTGTGCTGCGATGGAACATCATTTATAGTATATCCATATATATATACATATATATATATATCCAGGACAAGGGGTCACAGCTTAAGGATAAAGGGGAAATCCTTTAAAACCGAGATGAGAAGAACTTTTTTCACGCAGAGAGTGGTGAATCTCTGGAACTCTCTGCCACAGAGGGTAGTTGAGGCCAGTTCATTGGCAATATTTAAGAGGGAGTTAGATGTGGCCCTTGTGGCTAAGGGGATCAGGGGGTATGGAGAGAAGGCAGGTACGGGATACTGAGTTGGATGATCAGCCATGATCATATTGAATGGCGGTGCAGGCTCGAAGGGCCGAATGGCCTACTCCTGCACCTAATTTCTATGTTTCTATGTTTCTATAGCTAGTCTAATATTTTATAACTGAGTTTTAAACACATTGCTTATGTATTTATACCTATTTTAGAAGCGTTGTCCTTGGCCTTTTATTTTCAAATTGTCACTGGCTGAGCTGATGGAAATTTTGGAACTGTCTTTCCTTATGACATTCTCCATATAGACGCAAGGCAGATTGAAACAACATGCTCATTCTCATATCCTAAAGGTAGCAGTTCAGACATCTTGGAATTCAATTATCCCTCCCATACTAATTTTGCATAAAAGTAATAAGCCAACTACAAATTCAACCAGAGGTCCATAAGTTCAACATTAGGCTTCCCTTCAAGATTGTTACCAGGGAGACTTCATTTAAAAACATTTCCTGGCAACACTCTTTTAATCAGCTGCTAAAGTTGACTGCCTGCCATATGTATTCTGCACAGACTCATTTTTAAAGGGGAAGTTACCAAAGTCACATTCGCCAAAAATGCTTTTTTTGTTAAAGTTGCAGACACGTGTCACAGAAAATTAGTATTATACCTCTGTGTGTTTTCCAAAATGAACTCCAAGAATACGCTGAAGAAAAGCCCAAAGCTGGTTGTGATCGGAGCTGGGATAGCTGGAGTGGGAGCAGCTGGAAAACTACTAACGCATGGATTCACTGACATTCAGATTGTTGAGGCTTCAAGCCAACCTGGAGGGCGGATCAAAAGCAGTCTGTTCGGTATGGTTAACAAGACGGAAAATGCATGAGATGGTGGAAATTAAGTTACATAAATCCAGATTTTTTAAACCACCTCGGGTGGGGTTAAATGAAGGAAGACATTAATTATTAATAATGAAAATAATTACCAATGACTTTCTGTTGTGCAATGATGCAGGTTTTTTTTGATATTTTGTAGCATACTGTTCACAAACAACATAGACACAAGATCCCTCAAATATCTAATGATAGAGCAGAACGGTAGAGTTGCTGCCTTGCAGCACCAGAGACCCGGGTTCAATCCTGACTACGGGGGCTGTCTGTACAAATTATGTTCGTTCTTCCCATGACTTGCGTGAGTTTTCTCCGGATCCTTCGGTTTCCTCCCACATTCCAAAAACATAAAGTTTTGTGGGGTTAATTGGCTTCGGTAAAATTTGTAAATTGTCGCTAGTGTGAAAGATAGTGCAAGCTGGTCAGCGTGGACTCGGTGGGCTGAAGGGCCTGTGTCAGCGCTGCATCTCTAAGGTCTAAGTTGAGATATCACGGTTTTGCTCGAGAACAAATGATGAACAACAACATGACCATTTTTAATATTCCAAACTATACTTTGGAACATCCAGATTGACCGTGAATAGTTCCTTCAGTTATTTTGTAAGTAAATAATTTGGCCCAGAAATGATCTCAACTAAAGTTTTTGTTTCCCTAATTTATTCAGGTAAGTCAACCGTTGATGAAGGAGCCCAGTACATTCATGGAGCAAGTGTGAAGAATCCTATTTTTCAACTGGCCAAAGAACATGGCCTTTTACAGGAAACGCAGGATCGGTCTGACCCAGAATTGTCAGTGCTTACCAACATGCAGAAGCAGATGGATCCCGATGTCACGAAAGAAGTGAAGAATCTATCCAGCAGCATACTGAGACGTGCTCATCTGATTGCTCAACAAAAGCAATACACACAAGCTAACAGCCTGGCTGATGTCTACTTAGAGGAAGTGAAAATGTTAGTCGCACAGTGGGATGGTGACCACACTGACCTGAGAAGACAGAAGCTGGGTTTGTTGAGCATGTTAATGAAATGGCAGTGTGTTCATCATGCAGCAGGCAGTCTGAGTGAAGTGTCTGTACATGAATATGAAGAATATAACACCATTGAAGACCATGACAGAAATTCTCAAGGGTTAGTGAAGCCTGCTTGAAACTGCCCATAAATAATTTAGATGATGTTTACTAGCTATGATACTTTTACTTTATATTTGGATGTAGTAGGTCTTGGACCCCAAGGATTATGATATTGGATCCTCTCCACAATGGTCAAAGTCAACATGGATCTTGAAATGTATTCAACTCAAATTTCAAATCATAGCAATACCGGCAAATAATCAAGTTTCTGTAAACCTAATAGTTCGTGAGAAGAAGGAATCTGTCCCTCTTCTCTGCTCTAGCCGACATGAAACACCAATTCCAGGGTGGCACAGTGGCACAGCGGTAGAGTTACTGCCTTACCAGTATCAGTATTTACTTTAATGTTATTTTAACTGAGTACTCACATACACAGATGAAACAAAAAATTGTTTCGCCATCAGTTCCCGTCAGTGCAGTTAATAAAAACAGAATAAATACATGTAGCTTTAAAAATTAAAATTACCATATCTAAAATAGGCCTAAAAATCGAAATATAAACAGACATTCAGACCGTACAGTGGCTTTGTTTTGACAGGTGCCTAGCTGTCAAAGTATGGGCGAGGTTAGATGTGTTGGTGTATGAATTATGGGGAGTGGACACAGTCCGTTAACCAGTCTTATTGCCTGAGGGAAGAAGCTGTGTAGCATCCTGCTGGTTTTGCAGCTGATGCTCCTGTACCTCTTCCCAGATGGCAGAACGGAGAAGATGTGGTGTGATGGATGATAGGGGTCCTTAATAATGGAGATGGCTCTGCTGATGCTCCGTTTCTGATAGATCTCCAACAGGACAGTGACCCAGGTTCGATCCTAACTATGGGTGCTGGCTGTATGGAATTTGTACATTCTCCATGTGACTGTGTGAGTTTCCTCTGGGTGCTGCGGTTTCCTCCCACACTCCAAAGACGTACAGATTCATAGGTTATTGGCTTTGTAAAATTGTCCCTAGGGTGTAGGATATGTTAGTTAGTGTATGGGTGGTGGCTGCTCACCACGGACTAGGTGGGCTGAAGAGCCTATTTCTATACTGTTTCTCTAAAGTCTAAAGTCCATTATACAAGACTAACTTTTAATGCCTTCAGAGATTTTGAGGGTGGCCAATAAATAATACCAGATCTTAAAGAGCAATTAAAAGTACCTAAATATTGCATTAATTCAATGTTTCAAGTTTCAACTCCCCCTCCCATTCCGAATCCGATCTTTCTGCCCTGGGCCTCTTCCATGGCCAGAGTGTCCCACCGCAAATTGGAAGAGCAGCACCTCATATTTCGCTTTGGCAGTTTACACCCCAGCGGTATGAACATTGACTTCTCCAATTTCAGGTAGTCCTTGCTTTCTCCCTCCTTCCCCTACCCTTCCCAGCTCTCCCACAGCCTACTGTCTCCGCCTCTTCCTTTCTTCTTCCCGCCCCTCCACATCAGTCTGAAGAAGGGTCTCGACCCGAAACGTCACCTATTCCTTCGCTCCATAGATGCCGCCTCACTCGCTGAGATTCTCCAGCATTATTGTCTACCTTCGATTTTTCCAGCATCTGCAGTTTTTTCTTAAACTAAATTAATCGATGGTACTTTCCAACATTCATTTTAACTGAAAATTGACAATGTGGTTCATTATAGTTGAATTAATATAACATACCAAATTACTTTCTCAAAAATTCAGATATTGTCAATTAATCCCATCTACTTGCACAGTCAATGTATAAATGCCACTAATATGATTGATAAATAAATCTCATATCAGTAATGTTCTTGCTTGACCTATCGTGACCATCAAAAAGTTAGTTTGTTCACCGAGAGTCTTGTGTGGATCTTAATGGAAGATTGGTAATGGACATTCTGGGGTAATTTCAACCGGTTGAAGGCAGCCATTTCAACAACCCAAATTTGCACATTATTCAATCCAATATGTAAATTGCAGAAATAGGAATATTTTAAACAGTGTCTTCGATACATGTTCATGTCAGCACTTAAATCCAAAGGTTTTTTTAATTTCTCTTCATAACAAAGGACACCAAGGTTCTGAAGATGATACAGAGAAGTTCTAACACTGAGTATTGTTAATGGGACAGGTTCCAAGTGTTGGATTTATTTACTTTAAAATTACAACACGATTCTGAGGTTTTTTTAAATGTCTGGTATGATAGGTTATTTGAAATGGTTAGTTATGGTAGACTGCCCAAAATTTAGGCATTTGACAGATTCACTGGTATCTTTTGTAGTAAACCAGGCGTGGGGAAAAGGGCGGCAAGGTGGTGCAGCAGTAGAGTTGCTGCCTTACACCACCAGGGACCCAGGTTTGCTCCTGACTACAGGTGCTGTCTATACGGAGTTTGTATGTTCTCCCTGTGACAGATTGGGTTTTCTCCGGTTGTCTCCCAAATTTCAAAGACGTACAGGTTTGTAGGTTAATTGCCTTCTGTAAATTGTCCATGGTCCTTACAAAGGAACTAGTGTAAGAGGAATCACTGGTTGGCGCGGACTCGGTGGTCGAAGGGCCTGTTTCCGCACTGTATCTCTAAATTAAACAAAAAATTGATGTTTACAGCTGCACTAATGATAGATAATAAATGATTGAGTGTCGACAAGATCCTGCCTTGGTTGCATTAGGAAATGTTGAGAGTGTGGGGAAAGGCTGGAAGATTAAAAAATATTTCCAGGATTTTTGTTTTCATAAATTTGCCATTTCCTCATTCATCATGATCAGCATCTCCCCGATTCATCCCAGGAAATTGTAGGGTTACCCAGTGCTGTGTGAATTCACCACTTGGGAGGGGAGGGGGGGGGGGGGGGGAGATTAGCTTCAAGAGGTATTCCTCTTTTTCTTTACCTATAATTGCATTTTGTCCAATTCTACCTCAATGACAGAATGCTCTATTGTTCCAGGTTATTCCCCAACTTGCTTGAGAAATTGCTGGAGGTTATTCCGAGAGAGAAGCTGTTGCTGAAGAAGCCTGTTCAGCAAATCCTGTGGAATGGAAGCTTTGAGTCAGAGGACAGATCACTATATCCTGTCAAGGTGTTGTGTGAAGATGGAGGCCACATTCTAGCTGATCATGTCATCCTTAGTATTTCACTAGGTAATTGTAACAGCACTGCGCAAGGTGCAGGATCAACAACAAATAAAGATGCAACATATTCACTATACTAAAGGAATCTAACAGAGATGCACCGTGGCACTGCAGTAGAGTTGCTGCCTCACAGTGTCAGTTCCTGCATTCAACCCTGACTAAGGGTGCGGTCTGTATGGCTTTTGTACATTCTCGCTGTGACTATGTGAGTCTTCCCCATGTGCTCCAGTTTCCTCCAAAGAATTACACGGTTTTAGGTTAATTGGCTTCCATAAAAATGTACCCCTCAAATTCCTATTAAATCTTTTCCCCTCCATCTTTAACCTATGTCCTCTGGTCCTTGATTCACCTACTCTGGGCAAGACACTCTGTGCACCTACCCGATCTATTCCTCTCATACCTCTGCAAGATCACCTCTCATCCTCTTGTGCTCCAAGGAATAGTCCCAGCCGACTCACCTCTCCCTATAGCTTAGACCCTTTTGTCCTGGCAAAATCCTCGTAAATCTTCTCTGCACCCTTTCCAGATTGACAACATATTTCCTATAACATGGGGCCCAGAACTGAACACAATACTTTAAATGCAGCCTCACCAAACTCTTATACAATTGCAACAGAGTAGGGACAATTTACAATCTTAACCAAAGCCGAATCAACCTGCAAACCTGTACGTCTTTGGAGTGTGAGAGTAAACCAGAGCACCTGAAGAAAACCCACGCGATCACGGGGAGAACGTACATATTCTGCACAACAGCACCTGTAGTTGGGATCGAACCCGGGTTTCTAACGCTGTAAGTCCACAACTCTACCGCTGCCACGGGGAACTCAATAATGGCAATGCCATTATATATCAAAGGTAAGTGGTAATGCCATTAAATATAAAGGAGGTGGCAAGATTCTCTTGTTGGAGATGGTTATTACCAAAAAGTTTGTCGTTCTAATGTCGTTTGCCACTTATCAGCCCAGGTTTGGCTTGCTTAATGCAATAATCTACTGTCTCATTTATTGAGGAATGACAGATTGTATTGAATTTATTGTCAGAAGCACAAGTAGGATGAGATGCAGGTATTTGTGCATATGACAACAAACTCAATCCAATTTGTCACTCCTTAGCAATTGAAGCAACTGTGTGCTTTTTGGCTATGATAAAGCCAAATGGTAGCAATTTGGCTAGGATACCAAGGCTATGATAAAGTCTGGAGTTAGGATGACCAAGCAAAAGTCAAACTTGACATTGGTAGGTGCCATTTGATAGCATGTTAGTGAGAGGTTTCATCAGTTTACTGTGATTGAGAATAGAAGCGTTGAGTGGTAAATTAGCTGGATTGGATTTGCCTGATTTTTGTGAATGGGACATACATGTCTACTGCCGATTTTCCAGCAACTGGTGGTCCTGCACCTCCTTTAACATGAAAAATTACAAGAGTGCACTTGAAACTGCCTCCGGAAGTCCCCCTGAAAATGAAGCACCTAGGCCGAGTGAGGCGGCCGATCTTGACCTCATCAGGACTTCCATGGCGGATCGGCAGGCCAAATTTGTCCTCTGTGGCCATGCTCAGGTCCTCAGCAGCAAATGGCGCCTACCATTATCTCAAATGCCAGAACTGAATGAGACAATAACAGAAAATGGTAAAGATATTTGAGCATAGCACACTTTGTTCTTAGATTTAATGTTCTGACGACACCCCATTGACATGAAATGTTAATTCTGTTTCTGTCTCCCAAACTGCTCCTGACCAGCTGCATATTTACAATGTTTTCTGTTGATATATTTGTTACATATGCTACATATTCATTGTAGCAGTCCCAACCTCCTGCACTACTTTGTATCAGGCACACTCACCCCACACACACACACACTGTGATTAGGTATGTAAGCACTTTTAGTATCACAACGCCACACAGAGAAAGCAGCTGAATAAAGGAGTACAATAAGGCAACCAAAACAACCTGAATTGTGTCGTTTATTATCAGGATATCAAACACGAAGACACAACATGGTGGCAGCGGTGACTTTCGAGTACAAAACCGCGCTATTGTGAATCACTATTGGGAATTAGGAACAGCGGCTGCAGAGACATTGATTTTTTTTTGTGCACCGGCCTAACAACACAAGATGGCGGCCTCCACAGCAGCTGTTGCAGCAGCAATGAACCTCCACCCTACGATGAACTGGGACGCTGATGATGTGGGGGAGGCGTTCAAGAAATTCAAACAAAAGAGCCAGCTGGCATTCAAAAGCTTCCTGAAAGGAACTACAGATGAAGAGAAGGTCAGTTATATTTTACTATGGCTCGGGGAGAAGGGTCTAGACATTTTTAACAGTTGGAGCTTAACAGAGCCCGACTGCAATAATCCGGGAATAGTCCTTGAAAGGTTTGCGAACCATATGGAGCCCAAATCAAACCACAGAATCCATCGGTATGAGTTCCAAGGGCTAAGACAAGACCCACAAGAAACAACCGACACTTTCCTGTCGAGACTAAGGAACGTGGCCAAGAAATGCAGATTTGGTGATGAAGATGACAGAATTGTCGACCAGCTAATATGGGGGTGCGCCCACCAAGAGGTCCAAAAGTCCCTAATAGGGAAAGACACCCTCAACCTAAAAGACGCCGTAGATGCTGCCAGAGCTTTCGAAGCCACAAGGAAACAAATGTCCTCCCTCTCCCTTCAAGTTGGCTCATCTCAGAGCAGCACCAGAGTGAATATAGACGCTCTCTCAAAACGTGGCCCTGGCTCCACCTTAAAGGCTCCAAAGCAGACATTTTCTAGGCATGCAAACAAACAAGCAAGCCAAAGAAGCTGCTGGAACTGCGGTACAGAGCATGCATTTGATGATCGCAGGGAGTGCCCAGCATACGGGACTACCTGCAACTCCTGTGGGAGGCCTAACCACTGGAAGAAAATGTGTAGGTCAACAAAATCATACAGCACCAAGCCAAAGCAGCAGTGGTCAAAGAATGATAGAAATACGAGAAGGAAACAAATACACGCACACGTCCAACAGGAAGAGGAGATAACCTCAGATACCTCTGAGGAAGAATTCCTTTCCGTTGGGACCATTGACGTCCACGAAATGGGAAACAACAAACCACATAGCAACAGAGATGAAGCATATACTATAATACAACTACAGAAAAAAGTGGGAAAGAAAAGAACAACGATTAATCTAAGGCTCAAAATTGATACTGGAGCCCAGAGCAATATCTTACCAGTCAATCTTTACGGAAAGATATTCCCTGAACACATGACAAAAGATGGCAGCGTCAGGAAAGGAATCCTTGGAAGTAGCGATGTAGTCCTAGCTGCATACGGAGGTTCCATAATCCCACAGCTAGGCAAAACAATCATAGCAGGAACATACAAAGGGAAAGAAGTGAAATGCCCCTTCTACATCACTAAATCGAAAGGACCTGCTATTCTCGGCCTGAACACGTGCCAAAGACTGAAGATTGTGTCAATCAACCATGAAATCAAGACAAACTCCTGCAGAATTGACAGAAACATACCCATCAAAAACCGGCCGCCCATCAGGAACAAAGAAGAATTGATTGACATGTACCCAGAGTGTTTTGACGATACCGTTGGTTGTTTTGAGGAATACGAATACCATATCACAGTAGACCCCAGTGTGAAACCAGTGATCCACCCACCCCGCCGTGTTCCCCTTGAACTGAAAGAGAGGCTAAGGGAACAACTAAACGAAATGGGAAAAAAAGGGCATCATCACAGAAATAATTAAAAAACCAACTGATTGGGTAAATTCAATTGTTGTCAAAGAAAAGCCAAACGGAAAACTAAGGATATGCCTTGATCCCAGGGATCTGAACAATGCATTGAAGCGCGACCATTATCCAACTCCAACCCTTGAAGAGATCACACCAGCACTGGCCGGTTCCAAGGTGTTCAGCAAGCTGGATGCTAGCAATGGATATTGGAACATCAAAATAGACCGAGAGTCATCAATGCTCACCACTTTCAACACGCCATTTGGCAGATTCAGATTCAACAGGCTCCCATTCGGGCTGAAGGTGAGTCAAGATGTCTTCCAGCGGAAAATAGATGAAACATACAAAGGCTGTAAAGGGGCAATCGGGATAGCAGATGATATCCAAGTATACGGCAGAGATGAAAACACGCATGATTACAACCTCCATGAGGCTATGAAAAAAACTCGAAGAGCCGGCATAAAGCTCAATGCAGACAAATGCATAATCAAAGAAAGGGAGTGCAAATTCTTTGGACTGATTTACTCTGCAGAAGGAGTGAAACCGGACCCTACAAAAGTGGATGCTATCAACCACATGGAGGAACCCAAAGACAAGAAACAGCTAAGAAGTTTCCTAGGGCTCATACAATACATGGGAGTCTTCATACCTAAGCTTGCTAATCACACAGCAAATCTCCGTGAATTGATGAAAGACGACGCTGAATTTGATTGGTGTGCTTCACATAGCCAAGATTTTGAAAAATTAAAACAACTCATCAGCAAAGAAACGATCCTGCAGTACTATGACAGGCAGAAGCCTGTAACACTCCAAGTTGATGCCTCCATGAGAGGAGTCGGAGCAGTACTGATACAAAATGGCCGACCTATTGCGTATGCATCCAAAGCACTCACTCCTACAGAATCAAGGTACGCAAACATAGAGAGAGAACTCTTAGCAGTAGTCTATGGCTGCGAGAAATTTCACACTTACCTATATGGAAGGTATTTCGACATTGAAACAGACCACCGCCCTCTAGAACAAATCGAAAAAAAAATCCTCACCAAAGCACCAGCCAGACTACAGAGACTATTACTGAGGCTACAGCACTACGACTACAACATCAGATACAAGCCAGGAAAAGACCTGCTGCTAGCTGACGCCCTATCCAGACTATCAACACATGACAAACAAGAGATGGAAGGGCTGAGCATAAAGATCCACCACATTGTGAGTGTGACAAGCGTGAAGCTGGAACAAATCAAAGAGGAAACAGCCAGAGATGAAGAACTCCAGCTCCTCACCCAAATGGTAATACAGGGGTGGCCAGAAAAGAGACAACAAGTTCAGCCTCTCCTCCGCGAATACTGGACCATCCGTGATGATATTTCGGTAGAGAATGGAGTCCTGATGGCCGGATCACGAATCATCATACCCAAGTCCATGCAAAAAGAAATCCTCGAAAAGATCCACCAGGGACACTTAGGAATGGAAAAGTGCAGACTCCGTGCTAAATCCGCTGTGTACTGGATAGGCATGTACAAGGACATAGAAAAGCTGGTATCTACATGCCACATATGCCAAAAATACAGGAATTCACAACAGAAGGAGGAAATGACACCCAGTGATATCCCAAGCCGGCCATGGCAAACCATCGGAGCAGACCTGTTCACAGAGAACCAGCAATGGTATTTGATTATGGCCTGCTACTACTCCAAATTCCCATTTGTGAGAAACGTAAAGGATCTGAAAGCTAAAACAATTGTGTCAATTGTTAGAGGGTTGTTTGCAGAGCAAGGAATACCTGAGCAGATCGTATGTGACAATGGAACCCAATTCACATCTGGGGAATTCAGAGAGCTAGCCACCGAATACGGGTTCAAAATCACAACATCTTCACCACATTACCCAAAGGGCCATGGGTTTATTGAAAGGCAAGTACAGACAGTCAAGAAAACACTAATAAAATGCCGAGAGGCAAAGGAGGATCCAAACCTGGCACTTTTATCCTTACGGGCAACTCCACTAAAGGCTGACATGAAGTCTCCTGCAGAAATGCTAAATGGCAGGAAATATAAAACCACCCTGCCAAGCAAAATCCAACCCCCTATCGACCAAGAAGAAACAAGGGCAAAATTGGCAGCTGCCCAGGAGGAGGGGCTGAAACAATACAACAAAAATGCACAGTACTTGCCTGAACTATTTCAAGGCCAAAACGTACATGCTCAGGATCCAACAACAAAGAAATGGACCCCAGCACAAATCACCAGCAGGGCTGGAACCCCAAAATCATATATCATAGAGACAGAACCGGGCAGGCAGTTGAGACGAAACAGAATTCACATCCGCCCGACACCTGAAATGTCAACACCTGCAACTTCAAAGACAACACCAGCAACTCCTAGGACACCACCCACAGCAGCAGCAACACCTACCATTGATGACAACACATTCTCACAAACTGCTACCAGTGAGTCATATAGTCAACCAGCACCAACCAATGGTCAGGAAACAACTCAACAAGTTACCAATGCATCGAGTGCAACACTGCAGGCAACAACCAGATCTACTAGATCCAGGAGCAACATCTTACCCCCAGCGCATTATCGCTAGCACTGGAAGGGACAAGTCACGCCAAGACATGACTCTTGACTGGCTACGCACTACCTGAAAGAAAACAAGCTGGCCCTTATATATTTTGTTGTGTAGTATAGTAGAAAGCAGAATGCCATGAATGTGGGCAGAATAATCCCACGGTATCTGCTACAGGATTGCCACCCTCGCTCTGGCAATCCTCTAGTGTCACTAATTTTTGTTCCTTTCTTTTGAGAAGGGGGGATGTTACATATGCTACATATTCATTGTAGCAGTCCCAACCTCCTGCACTACTTTGTATCAGGCACACTCACCCCACACACACACACACTGTGATTAGGTATGTAAGCACTTTTAGTATCACAACGCCACACAGAGAAAGCAGCTGAATAAAGGAGTACAATAAGGCAACCAAAACAACCTGAATTGTGTCGTTTATTATCAGGATATCAAACACGAAGACACAACAATATTGTTTTCCACTGTATGTTATTTTTATTAAAAAATGCGTTAGAATACAGAGCAAGGTTAATAAAAATAAATGGAATGTGTGATTGGGATAGTTTAATCATTTCTGTGGGTTATACTTGATATTATATTAAAACTATACCTCATAGGGTAGCATTTCTGCCATCATACCCATTATATAAACAGCATTACTGTTTGAGTGTAAAGTGAAAAATATTGATTAACCTCTGGCGATAACAATTCTGCAAACCGCCAGTAGCACAAAATTTCATTTTAAAACAAATGTAGCGGAAAAGAAATGTTTGATCTTTTCCATCCACAGGTTGTCTGAAGGCTAATGGTCAATCATTGTTCCAGCCAAGACTTCCTGAGCAAAAATTAAATGCAATTCAAAGCATGGGCTTTGGAACGATGAACAAGATTTACCTGGAATTCGAGGCCCCATTTTGGGATGAAAATACAGATGTAATTGGATTGGTTTGGGAGGAGGAAACCCCATTGTCTCGTCAGGAACCCAATCTGGCTGAGTGGTGGAAAAGTGCCCCTGTTTTCTATGTGTTCAAACCAACAGAAAGGTATGATTAGAAATGTCTTACCTTTGTAGAGCATCTTTGTATCTGTCTCTCAGCAATGTCTCCATGTTCAAGAGTTCAAGAGAGTTTCAATGTCATGTGTCCCTGATAGGACAATGAAATTCTTGCTTTGCTTTAGCACACCAGAACATAGTAGGCATGAATACTGAACAGATCAGTGTGTCCATATACCATTGCATAAATATATACACACATGAATAATTAAACTGATAAAGTGCAAATAAACAGATTATTGGCTATTAATGTTCAGACTTTTGTCCGAGCCGAGTTTAATAGCCTGATGGCTGTGGGGAAGTATCTAAAATTCAAGTTTAGTTTGTTTAGTTCAGAGATACAGTGTGGAAACAAGCCCTTCGGCCCACCAAGTCTGCACCGACCAGCGATCACCCATTCACAGTAGTTCGACCCAACATCATATACACATCAGGGACAATTTTACGGAGGCCAATTAACCGACAAACATGTGTGTGTTTGGAATGTGGGAGGAAACCGGAGCACGCAGAGAAAACCCACGTGGTCACAGGGAGAACGTACAAACTCCGTACAGACAGACCCGTGGTCAATCCTGGGTAACGCAGCAGCTCTGCCACTGCACCACCTCTTTCATTGCATTTCTTTTTTTTAATTAGGATTTCACGATCACCATTGCCGAGCTAGATTTTTGTTTTAAAATTCCTGAGTTAATGAGCTGACTTTAAACTCCACATTTACATTGGTGGGATTGTGGCTCTTCTCTGGATGGTAAGCCTCTATATCTCTAGTCCAGCCATTTAACCACTGCCCCACCACTCAAGTGTTTATATCATATTCACACTAGGCAAAATACAGGTTCTAGCATAGTGAAAAGATTAGACCATATATATTCAATTTTTCAAATATTCTTCTTTCAGCCATTAATTTGCTGCATATACACTTCTACTGATAGGAACATAGAAACATAGAAAATGGGTGCAGGAGTAGGCCATTTGGCCTTTTGAGCCAGCACCGCCATTCATTATGATCATGGCTGATCATCCAAAATCAGTACCCCGTTCTGGCTTTTTCCCCCCATAACCCTTGATTCGCTTGATTCCCTTAGCCCCACCAGCTAAATCTAACTGCAGTTCATTTCCTGAGTTCATCTTCTCCCAAATCCACTGACTTCCAAGCTATCTAGCCTACATCTCGTCTCTTGGAAGGATGCCACCCCTTTCAGTTTCTTTATCACAGCCCCATATGTTCTCGAGATTACTCCACTCTAGGACATCTGAAATGCCCTCCTTTTTTAGGAATCGCAGTTCACCCACAACCCCTGAATTACATAGTAGAAGGCCAATGGGGGAAAACTGTTTTCAAAATGACTGCTTAGCGATTTAGCAAGGATCTTAATGCATACCACCAGAATTTATTACTCACTATTTTTAAGATATTGTTTTTCTGCGCTTTCAACCAAAGTGATAAAAACTACACATTCGCCAAAATTATTCTCTACTTGCCTTCCCTTGCAATACTTCAGTTTGCATCACTTTGCAGGCATTTTTCATCCTTCTGCTCTTTCTCACCAGCTTTGTGTTGACGACAAACATAACAATACTGCACACATGGGAATGTGTAAGAAGGAAAAAGAAGGGTCTCGACCCAAAACATCACCCATTCCTTCTCTCCAGAGATGCTGCCTGTCCCGCTGAGTTACTCCGGCATTTTGTGTCTATCTTCCGTTTAAACCAGCATCTGCAGTTCCTTCCCACACAGGAAAGATGTTGTTAAGTTGGAAAGAGTGCAGAGAAGATTTACAAGGATGTTGTCAGGACTCGAGAGCCTGAGCTATAGGGAGAGGTTGAGCAAGCTGGGACTCTATTGCCTGGGGGATGAGGGGTGATCTTATAGAGGTGTATGAAATCATGAGAGGAAGAATAATAGATTGGTCGGTCGCACAGAGTGTCTTGCTCAGAGTGGAAGAATCAAGAACCAGAGGGCATAGATTTAAGGTGAAACGGGAAAGACTTTATAGGAATCTGAGAGGTAACTTTTTCATGCAAAGGGTAGAGGATTATGGAACGGGCTGCCAGGAGGTACTTGAAGCAGGTACTATCGCAACATTTAAAAAGCAATCAGACAGGTACATGGATAGGACAGGATTAGAGGGATATGGGCCAAATGTCATCGTTGGACTAGTGCAGATGGGACATGTTGATCGGTTGGGCATGTTGGGCTGGGTAAACTGTTTCCACACTGTATTACTCTATGGCCATCTTCTAACTGGTCTTGATTTAGATTCCAAACGGTAGGCAGTAGCAATAGTTCTTGCTATTGAGGGTGTGCAGCGTAGGTTCACAAGGTTAATTCCCGGGATGGCGGGACTGTCATATGCTGAGAGAATGGAGTGGCTGGGCTTGTATACTCTGGATGAGAATGAGGGGATCTTATTGAAACATATAAGATTATTAAGGGTTTGGACACGCAAGAGGCAGGAAACATGTTCCCGGTGTTGGGGGAGTCCAGAACCAGGGGCCACAGTTTAAGAATAAGGGGTAAGCCATTTATAACGGAGATGAGGAAACACCTTTTCACACTGAGAGTTGTGAGTCTGTGTAATTCTCTGTCTCTGGCTTGAAGGGCCGAATGTCCTACTCCTGTACCTATTGCCTATAGGCAGTAGTAAGACTGTCATTTCATCTCTCAGATCAAATCCAGTATTTTAAATACTCCAAGGGCCACAGTTATCTGGTTGGCTCAAATAGCCTTATTCTTCATGGATTATACTGTTAATTCTATGTAAAATTAAGTAGCCTAGATCACTATGAACTCTGGAACAATTTGCAGTATTGTGATACCAAATTGATCAGCATTCAAGAAAGGGTACTGAATGATATGGAAAATAAATTCTTAAATAGCGTGGAATAATCTTGCATAGTTGGAATCAAAAGGTTTTGGTCAAAATGGATGAGAAAAAGCTCTTAACTATAGAGTGAAGCTCAAAATGAGCCCTTCCAATCAGAAACATTAGCTGTCATTTAGATAAATCCAGGGTTTATCCAGCAATGAAGTCTGTTGCACACATGCTGATCAATGTGTGGAGTACATAAGACTGCCCGTTTAGCCATCTGTCGTCTTTTAACTAAGTAATATTCTGGTTTATCTGTTTTGTTTTGCGAATAAGCTAAAATGCATGCATTACGGTTAGAAGTTTGGTTATGCATGTAATTAAATACAACGAGCATGCATTATTGGCAAGCGGTATAGTTAAGTAGTTTTTTGTATGTATAAGATTTTTGAATGTTAAATGTCCAGTGACTAATGCTTGCTGTTTGGTTCCAAAGATATGGGCATCTTCTTGTGGGAACAATCTCTGGGAAAGAGGCAGAATTTATAGAATCGCTGAGTCTGCAAGAAGTGGCTTCAAGTTTGACCTGTCTTTTCAGACAATTTACAGGTAGGAATTGGAATTCTTAGGAATATAACCTGTGGTGTAAATATACAGGAATAAATTAACCGATTGGGATAATTTGTCCAAACTATTTGTACAAACCAACTGGCATATTTTGTGGGTTTGGGTAAAGGATACGAGATTTGGAGTGGACAAGAATTATTTTTATTTTACATACTCAGTGTGGTTGAAATCTGCAGTTTATTTACTTGATGGGTTAATGGAGGCAGGAACTCTCACAACATTTGAAAAGTATTTAGAAGCACACTTGAAGTGCTACAGCATGCAAGGCTATGAGCCGAATGCTGGAAATTGGGATTGGTATAGATTTAATGTTGTTGACCCTTATTACCTCAAAAGGGTATCAACTAACATGTCAAACAAAAGACTCTAAACCAAAGTTTAGTACAACTCAATCTTTAACACTCAAGTTACTCAAGCATGCAAACTATTGACTTCTAATAACTACTCATTTGCTTTACTATTTCAACTTATCACTTCTTAAACAAAATCACAAAACTCATGATTTGGACTCATATTACCCGTATGCATGAATTGGCCAGATTCACTCTGTTTGTAGGGGGTAGTCTTCTCTGAGCTTCGAACTCAGGTCCCTTCTTCTTGCGATGGTGTGTTCACAAAATGAATTTTGGTTGTCGGGTTGCTGCAGCGCAATTGTTTGCCTTGGCTTGGCTTTTAAAATCGTTGCAACAGGCCACACGGCCCACAATGTCTATACTAGCCCTCTGGAAACCAGTACTTTAAGTACTTTAAAAAAAACAAACTAAATATATAATTTTGTTATTTTGTAGAATGTATACTAATTCTAATTTATTTACAACTGGGTTTTTTTTTTTAGGGAGATCATCGCTGCCTGAATTAAAGAATGTTTTTGTAACAAAATGGTTCAGTAACCCTTATACCCGGGGCTCCTACTCCCATATATCGATCAATTCAACTGGTGATATGATAGACCTACTGACTGAACCTTTACCACATGCAACAGAAGGAAGTGGTTCTCCGGTAAGTCATGGCATATGCCTTTCTAAGGCATAAACTGAATCGACTTGCTGAGAGTTGTATTTAGATTTAAACTTGAGGAAGTGACTAAGTTGGTTGTTAAGGGTAGGGTGTTGGATGGTGTCTACCTGGATTTTAGCAAGGCATTTGATTATGTTCCCTATGGTAGGCTGATCCAAAAGATTAAAATGCACAGGATGAACAGGACTTGGTCATATGGATTCAGAACTGGCTTACTGGTTGAAGAGTGAGGGATGTGGTGGAAGGACAATATTCAGGCTGGAGTTCTGAGACCAGAGGAGTTCCACAGGGAACTGTGCAGAGACCTCTGTTGTTTGCTAAATATGTAAACAATTGGACGTAAACCTAGATGGGTTGGATAGTACATTTGCAGATGATGCCAAGATTGCTGGGGTTGCAGACTGTGAAGATATAGATCAGCTCCAGAAGTGGGCAGAAAATGGCAGATGGAGTTTAACCCAAGCAAGTGTGAGGTGTTGCACATTGTTTAGGTCAAATGCAAGGGAAGAAATATCTATAATGGATGCCATGACCTTTTGCGACGTTGATGTACAGAGGGTTCTTGGGTCCATAACTCCGGAAACTGGCAAAACAAGTAGAGGGAGAGAGTGGTAAAGAAGGCATATGGTATGATTGCTTTCATAGGGTATGGCATTGAGTGTAAGTCAGGAAGTCATGATGCAGCTTTATGGGACTGATTAGGCCACATTAGGAGGTTTGTGTGCAGTTCTGGGCACCCCATTGTAGGGTATGGATGGTTTGGAAAGGGTGCAGAAGAGGTTAACCAAAACGAGGCTTGGTTCAGGGGTGTTAGGTACAAGGAGTGGTTGGACATACCTTGATTGTTTTCTCTGGAATGATGGACGTTATGTGGGCAGACCTAATAGAAATATACAAAATTATGAGGCATCGATAGGATAGACAATCAGATCTTTTTCCCGGGGTGGAAAAATCAAATACTAGAGAATGCAAAACTTTAAATTGAGATGGGGAAAATTTAAAGATGTGCCAGGCAGGTCTTTCCACACAAGGACTGTGAGTGTCCAGATTGTGCCACTAGGGGTAGTGGTTGATGCAGATACAATAATGGCATTTAAGATGCTTTTGGCCAGGCATACGAATATGCAAGGAATGGAGGGATATGGATTATGTGCGGCAGGTAACAGTTGGTCTAGGCATCATGTTCGTCACATATAACGTGGGCCGCAGTTCTTGTGCTGAACTGTTCTATGTTCTAACTGTGGTTTGCTTTCCTCCCATCTTGCTGTGAGGTTCATAAGCTCTAGAAGCAGAATTAGGGCATTTGGCCCCTCAAGTCTACTTTGCCATTCAATCATGGTTGATCTATCTTTCCCTCTCAACCCCATTCTTCTGCCTTCTCACCAAAACTCCCGACACCCGCACAAATCAAGAATCTGTCAATCTCTGCCTTAAAAACCTCGTCCAAAAATATCATTACAAAACCTCCGTTTTCTGTGGCAAAGAATGCCACAAATTCATCACTCTCTAACAAAATAGTCCTCATCCCTTTTCTAAAGGTACGTCCTTTTATTCTGAGGTTATGGCCTCCGGTCCTCGACACTCCCACTAATGGAAACATCCTCTCTACATCCACTCTATCCAGGTGTCATTTTATAGAGCGTCTTGCATGTGAGTATCATTCACATCCCAGTCTCCAATGACTACGCAGTCAGAATGGCCAAGCAATCAAGCTAAATGTTTTTTCAGTTATAAAAATAGAGAATGCTGGAAACACTCAGGTCAGGCTGTATCTGTGGAAGAATAAACAATTAACATTTTAGATCAGTGACCTTTCATTATGAGGGAATTACCTGAAGAGTTTTAACTGGCAACATTATCTTTGGATGTTGGCAAATCCAATTCCAGCAATCTATTTTGTTTTGGTTGATGCCTGTTAATTTACACCCGTCATCAAACCCAAGATGTAATGGCCTACGTTGCTCCACACTTTTGTGGCAACATTTCACTGACTGTTGCTCTGGGAGAACTGGCTCTAGATCAGTTGCATTCTCTCTTAATCTCTCCGTCCGTCCCCCACCCTAGTCGTCCTGCTAGTTTCACTGTCGTTCAGCTTAGTTTTGCAGTTTTCATCCACTCGTTATCATCTTTTCCACAGCCAACAATGGACCATTGTGGACTCAGCACTTGATCATCGGTGCTGACTTTGATTTGTTCTTTTCATTTTTCACACCTTTCATTCATTTGTTCTTTGTACCTTTTCATATCTCTAATTTCCCTCTCCCCTGACTCTCTGTGTGAAGAAGGGTCTCGACCCGAAAAGTCACCTATTCCTTTTCTCCAGAGATGCTGCCTGACCCACTGCGTTACTCCAGCATTTTGTGTCCATCTTCAGTAGTCCTTACCTCATTCACCAAGGCAGTAAAGGAGGCATTCGGTGAAGCTCTGTATTGTAGTCTATTGAATGAGGTTTAGTTTAGAGATACAGCATGAAAACAGGCCCTTCAGCCCACTGAGTCTGCACTGACCAGTGATCCCCGCACATTAACATTATCCTACACACACTAGGGACAATTTACACTTATTCCAAACCAATTTACTGTACCTACGTACCTGTACAGCTTTGGGAGTGTGGAAGAAAACCGAGATCTCGGGAAAATCCCATGCGGTCACGGGGAGAACATACAAACTCTGAATAGACAGCGTCCGTAGTGGGGATCGAACAAGGGCCTCGGCACTGCAGGCGCTGTAAGGCAGCAACTCTACCGCTGCGCTACCGTGCTGGTCCAGGTTTACACGACAGCTAGCAGAACCACTTGTTGCGGGTTAAATGGAGTATATTGTTTATTCGAATGTTATCATCCCTCATATTGATGAGCATTCATCATGTAACCACACATTCTGATTCCAGATGTTGCAGCTGTTATTTGCTGGTGAAGCCACACATAGGAGCTACCACAGCACCACGCACGGAGCCCTGCTCTCTGGCTGGAGGGAGGCAGAACGATTAATTGATCTTTACTCCACCAAATGAATCTCCAGAATCAAAGATCCAAAACTTCAAATACTGTGATTTATTTTCCTTTTCTTTGATTTGCTGCATTAAATATTAATCATGTTTTATCAAATAAAAATCCTCAACGGTGAAAGAGACTATTTCAAGGACAAAAATCAGATCCATTTAAGAACAGTATTTTAGACAGTCAAACCAAATCTCAAGTTTTAACATGCTTTTAAAATTAGATTAAACTAAATATAATTTAACTATAATTTGTTGTGACCAATTTGATATCAAAAAGATTTAAAGGAATCTGGAATGATCTACAAAATGAAAATAAAGTCAAACTGGAACTGTAAGATATTCCAACGAGAGAATTAGCACATTTAGAAATAAGCTTTCACAAGAATAGTGCCATTTACAGTCCTTGAATAGAATGATTAAGAAAGAACTGCAGATGCTGGAAAAATCGAAGGTAGACAAAAAAGCTGGAGAAACTCAGCGGGTGAGGCAGCATCTATCGAGTGAGGGAATAGGCAATAGGAATAGGTCTGAAAAAGGGTCTCAACCTGAAACGTTGCCTTTTCCTTTGTTCCATAGATGCTGCCTCACCCGCTGAGTTTCTCCAGCTTTTTTCTCTACCTTTGAAACGAATGATTGTATTTTTCTAATGTTTGATTATTACATTAAATCATTGCACTATGAAACTATCAACCTCATAAGTTTGGATATCTTGTGCAATCCTCTGTCAGTTAACTTTGATCCTGCAAATGTTTACTGTGCTTGATAATGTTGTGAATAAAGTTGTTTGCAACTCATGCATTCCAGTGATATTCACAATCTCCTCTTACTAATTTACCCAAGTTAATGTTAAAAGGTCACAGGTCATCTTTGATATAGTAAAACAAAGATTACAATGGTACAGTGCTAATACTGTGAAGCATTGCAACCTGCGCTGGACCAACACCCAGTGTTACATTATAGTCCATTCACTTAATCCTCGGTATTATTGAGACATCATCCTCAGGAAATCAAAATCAAAATATTGATCTGCAAACACCAAGCAAAAAGTGGAACATGTTTTAAGTATCACAGGACAACAAATGGAGATTATTAATCCATTTGCATTCACGAAGGGATCCAGTGAATGTGTTCGTAGCCCCAAGAAAACAACCATTAAACCAATCTTTAATCTTTGTTTACTTGGGCTGCTAACACAGTCTCTGGATCCTATCTTTGATGCAAATGGATTCATAATCTCCATTTGATTATACAGTGATATTTAAAACATGGTCCACTTTCCTTTGGCCCTGATCACTGGCACATTTTGCAGACAACAGTGCTCTCACCATCATTATAATTATTCTGTCTGAAATTTTGCATTGGAGTAATTTCTGAGGAAAAAAGTTGTCCATGGTCCTTGATCTTATAGAATCGTACAGTCCCTTTGTGCCCTCCTGAACCTTTAATAAGTTCTCTCCTATATCCAGTATAAACCTCAAATAACTCATTTGATAGATTTCCTCTACCTGACGTATGCTTCCTTTTTTTCCTGGATTAAACTTTCAATATCCTTACCACCTTTGCTCATAATCCTTAAAGAAACATGCTCACTGAATGCTTACTATCTTGCTTTTAAACACCACCACTTATCAGATGTTGGTTTCCCCTCTAACAGCCGTGTCCAATCTATTTCTGCTAGATCCTGTGTTATTATGAAAATCATAACCACATTCTTATACTCACTCCTTAAGATCTAATTCAAATCTATCCCCAGTAGGACTCCCTACATGCTACTACTTAAGGATTAAAAGTTTCATGTATTCCATTTTTCTCTCTCCCACAGTTCAAAATCAGGTTGTTGCTCCTATTGACCCCCCCCATTACCCATAATATTCTCTTCACAATTCTCAATCTTTGCCCACACTACAATATTCCATTCTTAATATTCCCATTCTCCCAATTCCACTCCTATCACGACCAAACTTCCCATATTTCTCGTTCTCTCCATTAGTTCTAGTCCTCAGGTTCTCAGTGTCAATATTCTCTTCATTATTTGGTCACCTTTCTTTAACCACTCTCTGCCACCATCGACCACACCCCCCCCCTCACCCCCCCTTCAAACTCCCACCTTCCAAGTTAGGATACAGAACAGTACCATTTATTAAAATCCTATAGAAATGGCCAGTGGCACCAGACTGTTTGGTCCCAGCAGGTTTGTTACTTGAGATTTATTGAAAAGATGTGAAGTCTTTCAGTATGGGATGATCAGCAAATAGACAAACCCTGAAGGAAATATATTGCAAAGCACAAAATTGAACTTTTGGGCAGTATTTAGGATACAGAACAGTTATTAAAATCTATCTGGCCAGGCATAGACTGTTTGCCATTCTCCCTGAACTTGATTCACATTGCTAAAGATACAGACATTTATGAGAGTCATCTTATAAACAATGCTTCAAATGCTAAAGAACTGTTCAATAGAAAAAAAAACAGAAGATAAAATATTCATTAAATTGCAAATAACAAAAGCAATTAGCAAATTACAGAAATCAGCTCCTTTAGGATGAAAGGGCTTGTTCAGTAACATATCGTTCCCAATCCCAAATATGCACCGTTAATTTTCATTATTAATAGGTGACTGGCAAAGTGCCTAAGAGAGAATACATTTTTTGAGTGTTGACTTGTTATGTACCACCCCAAAAAAGTATTGTAGGGAAATATTGCAATTAAGAGCCTAGTTACAACTCAATTGATTTTGGCTTCTTGAGATCCATCACACAAACAGTGGGTCCAATACTAAAAGATATGATTCGTAATCATACATTCAATATACTCCAACAACATTCAATGTCATGCTAGTTCAAAATGGCAATATTAATTTCCTTGCCAATATGTAGCTGACAACTTAGGAAAATATTTTGTTCATAACTACTGTTTAATTTTCAAAATGCTGCTGGCAGCTTCCATTAATAGAAAGCATAAGGTTGACTGCACATTTCCATCTGAGGTCCACCTGCTGGGTGCACATATTGACATTTACATCATAGCATTCCCTTCAATTTGAAAAATGCGAAACATGTCGCTTCACAATATGTTTTCCACATGGGTCCTTTATTAATAAGTATAGCTGGCGGTGCTTATTTTGCAAAGAACAGAATCCCTGTTGTGCTTTCAATTGTCCCTTTGGTGTTCTTAGCGTACATTTCTGGAATTGTCTTTTCTTCTTGTGTACATTTTGCCTGTCTCCCTTTTTTCTGCTTTTTGGGTCACCATATTTGTTTATTTCTTTTTATGTCTTTGTCCTTTTAGTCTAATTAATCTCACTTGGATTCTGGCCTCAAGTGTGCAAATAAATTATCGTTCAATTTAGTTTAGTTTAGAGACAGAGCACAGAAACAGGGTTTTCAGCACACCGAGTCCGTCTCGACCAGCGATCCCTGCACACTAACACTATCCTACACACACTAGGGACAATTTTACAATTTTACCAAGCCAATTAACCTACAAACCTGTACGTCTTTGGAGTGTGGGAGGAAACCGGAGCTCCCGGAGAAAACCCATGGAGGTCCCAGGGAGGACATACAAACTCCATACAGATAGCAACTGTAGTCAGGATCGAACCCAGCGTCTCTGGAGCTGTAAGGCAGCAACTCTGCCACTGAGCCACTGTGCCGCCCTCAGTGTCAGGTTCTAACGTTATAGACAAAGGAATATGCAAGCAAAAAAAACCCCAGAATAAATAAGGTTTTCATGAAGTTAGCAGCATAACGAATTCACGACAGAAATCAGAAATAGTGAATTTCCCTTAGGAAGAAATCATTAGTTTATACCCTAATCCCAGAAATGTATATTATCACGTCATTAAATTTTCATTTCATTCTAACCAGCAACTGTTTTGCTGTCCCACAAATAACATAGTGTGATTGGCAATGTGTCCAACACAGAAGGCTTACTTTTGAGAAGAATCTGCTCCTTTCGATTGACTCTACTAATGCAGTAGGCAAAACCTGACACCGCTAACTTGGCAAATGCAAAATACGCATGGATTTATTTTTTTAAGCAGTTATGAATCAATTTACCACTAAACTACTTACCCACATTTGAAAGCCAATCAGAGCAATCTCCAAGTCTCTAAAAGATGTTTGTATTCTACTCCAGGAACCGATAGTTATATTTCTTTAACTACTGTTTGGAAGCATGTGTAGGCAAAAGATTTACAGCACAGTCTACGTATAAAGTGTAAATAGCCCCCAGCAACATCAAAAACGAGCTTAACTTCTTCTGCCACACATCACACTTGAACAGTTTTCTAATAGCTTATCATTCTAAATGACACACATTTTTATTGACCTGTCATGTTCCCAGTTTGCAGCACAGAAGTGTTCACCAGCAGAGACAAATCATCCCAAGCGACTTGCTCATAATTTCAGGTAACTGTCTCAAGGGTGCCATTTCCAGTCCTTGGGTACAAATCACCTGCCCAGGTTCTAAGCAGATAGCATCTAGAGAGAGGAAGATAAAGGGAAGGTTAAAATTGCTCAGTCAGTTGCTATCAACGTCCTGGATGGAAACCATCGCAAAACTTTGACTATTTTTGCCGCCTTTTTCTGTATGCATCTGCTCAAATATTTTAGTGGCCAAACTGTAAAAGGGCTCCCCAATGCTATCTCACTAAAGACTAAGAAAATATATTTTTACATTTACCAGTAACTCTTTTTCATAGCAATGGTGTTGAGGATACCATCAAGACAAAGAAACATGGGATTAATTGAGGTGTACATTAAGCTGGTGAGGCTCAGCGGTCGGTCACTTGTACACTGCTGCTGTAGCCATGACAAGAACAATATGAATGCCCCAGTCAACTGGGTTTATTTTGCTTTCCACTCTAATGATAATGTAAACATGTGGAAAAAAAATTTCCACGGATGGGAGGATAGACAAGATTACATAATCATCAGATTACAGCCATTCAGGAACAAAATGAGAATGCACCAGTTTCTGGTTGGAATACTCAAACCCAAAAAGCTGTTGATTCTTGGTCACCATTGGATCTTTCATAGAAACATAGAAACATAGAAATTAGGTGCAGGAGTAGGCCATTCGCCCCTTCGAGCCTGCACCGCCATTCAATATGATCATGGCTGATCATCCAACTCAGTATCCCGTACCTGCCTTCTCTCCATACCACCTGATCCCCTTAGCCACAAGGGCCACATCTAACTCCCTCTTAAATATAGCCAATGAACTGGCCTCAACTACCCTCTGTGGCAGAGAGTTCCAGAGATTCACCACTCTCTGTGTGAAAAAAGTTCTTCTCATCTCGTTTTAAAGGATTTCTGGTGAACCTTTATCCTTAAGCTGTGACCCCTTGTCCTGGACTTCCCTAACATCGGGAACAATCTTCCTGCATCTAGCCTGTCCAACCCCTTAAGAATTTTGTAAGTTTCTATAAGATCCCCTCTCAATCTTCTAAATTCTAGAGAGTATAAACCAAGTCTATCCAGTCTTTCTTCATAAGACAGTCCGCCAATCCTGACATCCCAGGAATCAGTCTGGTGAACCGTCTCTGCACTCCCTCTATGGCAATAATGGTCCTTCCTCAGATTTGGAGACCAAAACTGTACGCAATACTCCAGGTGTGGTCTCACCAAGACCCTGTACAACTGCAGTAGAACCTCTCTGCTCCTATACTCAAATCAGGAGCAAGATAAATAGATTAGTCCAAATGCAAATTATCACAGATGCCATAAATATGACAAAAATAAATAAAATGCTCAAAATATTCAGTAGGTCAAACAACATCAGTTGAGAGAAACATTCCATGTGATGAGACATTTCAGAGTTCGGACCTGGAGTGTATTGCCAGCATTGAGTATTCTACACACTTCAAATGCTACATAAGAGTACAAAGGCAGGAATGTGGGGAAGAGGCACAAATAAGGCACGAGCCACAAAGATGTCAAATACTGCAGTAGTGTTCAGATCAGAGTAGCAACAAGAAAAAAGTGGGGCCAACAATGACATTTATTTACCTCAAGACTCTTTTACGTTTTCTCCCTGATGATAAAGCCTGGCTGTTTGGCTGGCAGTTAAAGAATAAAGCCCGGAAGCATTGTGAGAGTCATTTTAAAAAAACTTTTCCAGTGCTTTAATGCCATCCAGCCTGCACTGCTGGGGAGCAAACTGACGAAGATGCGGGTGGATGCTCCATTGGTGTCCTGGATCACTAACTACTTGATTGGACGACCACAATATGTCAGGCTACAGAACTGTGTCTCGGGCATGGTAGTGAACAACACAGGGGGCCCCACAGGGGACGGTCCTCTCGTCCTTCCTGTTCACCATCTATACCTCGGACTTCAGATATAACTCGGACTCCTGCCACCTGCATGTTTTCAGATAACTCTGCAATTGTGGGGAGGAGGGGAGGGAAGCTGAATACAGAGGTGCAGTCAACAGCTTTGTTGAGTGGTGTGGGCTGAATCACCTGCAGCTCAACATCGACAAGACTAAGGAGTTAATGGTAGACTTAGGAGAGGAAAACGCCTGACCCCTGTCTCCATCAATGGTGTGGATGTACAGTTTACCAGGGAGTACAAATACCTTGGAGTGTACCTAAATAATAAACTGGGCAGGTCCAGGAACGATGAGGCCCCGTACAGAAGGGACAGAGCCTGCTGTATCTTTTGAGAGGGCTACGCTCCTTCAATGCCTGCAGTAAGATGCAGCAGATGTTCTACAAATCGGTGGTAGCTAGTGCCATCTTTTTCACTGCCGTGTGCCTGGGCAGCAGGGCGAAGGCTACGGACGACAATATCAACAAACTCATCAGGAAGGCTGGCACCGTCCTGGGGGCGGAGTTAGATTCATGGGAGGTGGTCGTGGAGGACAGGATGTTCCTCAACCTGCGGTGCATCCTGGACAATACAGCTCACCCTCTCCATGACACACTGGTCAACCTGAGGTGTACCTTCAGCAACAGACCAGTTCCACCAAGATGCAGGACAGAATGCCACAGGAGATCCTTCTTCCTCGTGGCTATCAAACTGTACAACTCCTCCCCCTTCTGTCCTGGGGTAGACTGAGACCGACTCCCTTCTCCCCCCCACAGCTTTATGACTGTTGGCAGATCAATTTCCCTCCTGGGATAAATAAAGTTTTATCTTATCATATACAATATATTATTGGAGTGTTTCATAACCTAAACAGAACAAATCAAAAGTAAATTATGTTGAGCAAGGTCAGAGCAGAATCCAAAATGTACACCAGGGAGACTGGAACATTTTCAGGTTCAACTAATGTTCCAATATTACACCATGAGCACAAGGAGGGTGGGTATACTTATTAGCCACCAAACAGAATACGTGACAGGAAAATCTTCAGTGACATTGCTAATAGAAACTTATAATCTAACTTCTGTCGACAATTCTGTGATTTAATCAAACAGGGTAAGAGCTTAGATGGCTTAAAGTTATCAGAATATACATGGAGGCAAGCACAATGATCTGACAAATTGGACCATCAATCACTCAATAAGCTCAACAACAATCATCCTGCCTACCTTCCCATCCCATTTTCCCTCTGCTTTCACAGACTAGCTCAATTTCTCACCTCATAGTCTTACTAAACAAGAATAGGCAGTGAGATCACTGGTTTTGGGTTGAAGTCTCCCAGGTATGTCACCCAGTTTTATGCAATATATATATGAAGCCTGAAGGTGGTGCTGTGAGGAGGCATTTTCAATGTGAAATGTAACTTAATGGCTTATCTATCAACAAATATATAAAGGGACTAATAATTATTTTATTCTGCATTGCAATCAGCAGGAGTCTGACTTTGATAAAGCTGTTGCATGACATTAACAGCATTTCCTGGTTTTCCATTAAAAAGACAGGACAAACACTGTGGAACCTATATCAGGAGAATTTTGTTCCGATTATACAACTCTCTATTAGTTCCCAATCCATGATCTGCCTCACTGATAATACCCCCAATCTGGCACTACTGATGTATCATCTTCCTTCATGAAATACAAGCCTATGAAACGGTTGACATCAGCTAGACCACTTTTACAAAGCAGTGCTTGTGTGGGAGAATTAATGTCAACCATCTTTTAGACTTTAGAGCCACAGCGCAGAAATATGTCCTTCGGCCCACCAAGTCTGTGCCAGCCAGCGATCGCCCCGTACACTAGCACTACCCTACACACTAGGGACAAATTACAATTTTAACAAAGTCAATTTTGACAACAAAATGTATAAAGACGTACCCAAATGTTCAGCTACGGAGACGTATAGAGGAACAGATCTCTATTGATGGCTGAATAGATGAAGTTGGTGGCATATGGGCGTCTTGCTTCTATCGTCTGAGACAATAGAATAGAATTTTTTGAAGAGGTTCCTCATGGAAGGTTGGTTAAGAAGGTTCAACTGTTGGGTATAAATGCAGGAGTAGCAAGATGGATTCAACAGTGGCTGAATGGGAGACGCCAGAGGGTAATGGTGGATGGCTGTTTGTCGGGTTGGAGGCAGGTGACTAGTGGGGTGCCTCAGGGATCTGTGTTGGGTCCTTTGTTGTTTGTCATGTACATCAATGATCTGGATGAAGGTGTGGTAAATTGGATTAGTAAGTGCAGATGATACCAAGATAGGTGGTGTTGTGGATAATGAAGAGGATTTCCAAAGTCTTCAGAGTGATTTAGGCCATTTGGAAGAATGGGCTGAAAGGTGGCAGATGGAGTTTAATGCTGATAAATGTGAGGTGCTACACCTTGGCAGGACAAATCAAAATAGGACGTACATGGTAAATGGTAGGGAATTGAAGAATGCAGTTGAACAGAGGGATCTGGGAATAACCGTGCATAGTTCCTTGAAGGTGGAATCTCATATAGATAGGGTGGTAAAGAAAGCTTTTGGTATGCTAGCCTTTATAAATCAGAGCATTGAGTATAGAAGCTGGGATGTAATGTTAAAATTGTACAAGGCATTGGTGAGACCAAATCTGGAGTAGGGTGTACAATTTTGGTCGCCCAATTATAGGAAGGATGTCAACAAAATAGAGAGTACAGAGGAGATTTACTAGAATGTTGCCTGGGTTTCAACAAATAAGTTACAGAGAAAGGTTGAATAAGTTAGGTCTTTATTCTCTGGAGCGCAGAATGTTAAGGGGGGACTTGATAGAGGTCTTTAAAATGATGAGAGTGATAGACAGAGTTGATGTGGACAAGCTTTTCCCTTTGAGAATAGGGAAGATTCAAACAAGAGGACATGACTTCAGAATGAAGGGACAGAAGTTTAGGGGTAACATGAGGGGGAACTTCTTTTTAACCAGAGAGTGGTAGCGGTGTGGAATGAGCTTCCAGTGTAAGTGGTGGAGGCAGGTTCGTTGGTATCATTTAAAAATAAATTGGATAGGCATATGGATGAGAAGGGAATGGAGGGTTATGGTACGAGTGCAGGCAGGTGGGACTAAGGGAAAATAATTGTTCGGCACGGACTTGTAGGGCCGAGATGGCCTGTTTCCGTGATGTAATTGTTATATGGTTAATAGACAATAGGTTCAGGAGTAGGCCATTCGGTCCTTCAAGCCAGCACCGCCATTCAAATTGATCATGGCTGATCATCCACAATCAGTACCCCGTTCCTGCCTTCTCCCCATATCCCACGACTCCGCTATCTTCAAGAGCCCTATCTAGCTCTCTCTTGAAAGTATCCAGAGAACCGGCCTCCACCGGCCTCTGAGGTAGAGAATTCCACAGACTCACAACTCTGTGTGAAAAAGTGTTTCCTCATCTGTTATAAATGGCTTACCCCCATTCCTAAACTGTGGCCAGTGGTTCTGGACCCACAACATCAGGAACATGTTTCCTGCCTTTAGCATGTCCAAACCCTTAATAATCTTATTTGTTTCAATAAGATTCCCTCTCATCCTTCTCAATTCCAGAGTATACAAGCCCAGCCGCTCCATTCTCTCAGCAAATTACAGTCCCGCCATCCCGGGAATTAACCTTGTGAACCTACGCTGCACTCCCTCAACAGCAAGAATGTCCTTCCTCAAATTTGGAGACCAAAACTGCACACAATGCTCCAGGTGTGGTCTCACTGGGGCCCTGTACAACTGCAGAAGGACCTCTTTGCTCCTATACTCAACTCCTCTTGTTATGAAGGCCAACATGCCATTCACATAGAATATAAATGCAAGGAGATCAAGTTGGAACAGTATAAACATTAGTTAACCATCTACTGGTATAGTGTAGATTTATGTGTAGAATTCAGTGATGATACGAGAGCATCACGGAGCTAATGAACAAAAGTAATTGTTAAGAGAATTGCAGTTTTAAGAAGACATTGGCAAAATTGAGAGCTTTCTTGGAAGCTGAAGAGATCTTTAATTGAGGCATTTAAAACTATCAGAAGCCTAGGAAAGGTGAACCAAAAATAATTATTTCACTCAGCAGAGGGGTAAATAAAGGGGATATGAATTTAACGTCGGAAGTAGGATTAGCGGGAAGCCAATGAGACAATTTTGGAACTAAGGCAGTGTGTACTCAGGAACTTACCACCCGAGTTGAAGTAAAAGCCTTCAACTCGTTTGAGAAAAAAAGTGGTTGGGTAATTACTAGGTATAATCCACAGGGTTACAACCAAGACTGGATAATGGTGATACAAGGAACTGCTGATGCTGGTTTACAAAAAAAGACACCAAGTGATGGAGTAACTCAGCAGGTTAGGCAACATCATTGGAGAACATAGACAGACATTTTGGGTTGAGGTGCTTTTTCATACAGATTGTGGTGGGTGGGGGTGGGGGGAGGGGGAAAGGAAACTGTAAGAGAGCTGGGGGCAGAACAGAGAATGGCAAGAAATAGATGAATACAGGCAAGGGTTTTTTTATGGGCAGATGGATAGATAAAGACCAGAGACAAAAAGACATAAACTGGGAAATGGGACTAGCCTAAATAACTCTTTATCTGCATTCAGCATGGACACAAGGCACAAGAGAATGTTTCTAAAATGCCCTGAACTAACACATTCTCAAAAAACATATGTTTTAGAAGATTGCAGAAGTTTCAGGTTCTTTATTCAGAAACACAAAACGACTTCGCAGGATCTCAGAAAACAACACCATTAATCACATGATTTAATAAACACACTTTAAAAGTCAAATTATTCACACAACTTCATTTTTGGAAACATTCGTTAAATATCTGAGAAATGATGTAAGGCAGCATGGTCATACTGCAGGATATAGTGAAACAGAAGGATCCTCAAGCAACAGGCTGTGGGACTAACATAATGTGAAAGGACTGAAAAAAAATAGAAAACACTGGATATATATACACCAGGTCAGGCAGCATCTTCGAGAGAAAAACAGTGAGCTGTCCAGGTCCAATGCCCTTTGTAAGCACAAGACAAAATGGTGGAGAAACTCCGCCGTCAGGCAGCATCTATGGAGGGAATTAACAGATGATGTTTTGGGTCAGGAACTTTCTTTAGATTGCTCTTTGTTAGAATGTTTCTGCAACTTTAACTATTTCTCTCTGCACAGATGTTTTTGTTTCAAATTTCCAGAAACTGGAGTTTTTTTCATTAATTGAAGAAAAAACATATGTATTCAAGCTTTGCCTTTTGACAAATTTCTACTCCACTGTCCTGTCCAGTTGCATTAACGTTTGACAATACTATTTGAAAGAATCAGTAAAAGAATGTGAACACTTCCATCAGTACATTCCATCCTGCAACATTATTTAATAATCCAAATCCATAGACGATGCGCCGATCTGGACACTAAGGATAAATTGCTTTCAGCAAAAACACTTTCAAAACCCTGCAATTGATTTTGTTAGATCCACTCTATTACCTGTGGCATTGAATTCATTACTGGCTGTTTCTTGATGTTCTTTCTTCTGTTCTACTGCAGAAACATAGAAATTAGGAACAGAGGGCCATATGGACTTTCAAGCTCACTTCACCATTTAATCAGATCACAGTAGATCCTCAATCGCAATACTATATTCTCACTGTTCTCGTGCCCTTTGATGTCTTTGTCTGTCTAGAAATCCGTTGTGTTAAATACATTCAACTACTGGGCTTCCACAGCCTTCTGTGGTAGGGAATTCCAAAGGTTCACCACCCGAGTAAAGATATTTCTCATCTCCTTGAGATTGTGAGCACCTCATTCTAGACTTCTGAGCCAGATCGAACTTTGCCAACGTATTGTCTAATTTGTGGGTTTCAATGGGATTGCTTCAAATCCTTCTCAACTCTAGTGAAAACAGGTTTAGTGAATCCAATCTCTCCTCATACAACGGTTCCACCAACCCAGAAATCACTCTGATGAGCTGTTGTTGAAGTCCCTTTGCAGCAAGTAAATCTCGTCTTTGGTATGGAATCCAAAATTGCACACGACGCTCCAGGTCTATATATTTGGAGGACGACATCTTTGCTTCTGTACTCATATTCTCTTGGAAAGAAGAGCAACATTTTCATACTCACTGTTATCTCCATATACATTTTATCACCTCCACTTAAAGCAGTTTCTTCGACTGGCTAACTCGTCACTTCCTGGTCGAGGAACCACCCGAAGACTCGAGTTGCGGCCTCTTTGGCTGCAGAGGACATTTGGACATTTGGGGATGTCCACGTCCTCACCTGCTTGCCCTGATCGGAGGCAATCCCTGGCAACCTGCCTCCAATCAGGGGAAGCCACCCCAAGGTATCCTGGCAGGAAGAGGCTGCTGCGACAAGCACATGGCCAGTGAGGGGAGGTAATTCACTGTTCTCCTGTAGATTTGCTGCTTTGTACTTGCATTTGTACAGGATAAAGCACAAAAATGCAATAGAATAACTCCCTTTCTGTTGTACAGGAAGAATGAAAAAGAAATGCCAAACTAATAATGAGGTAATCAGCATAAACCCACGAATCAGTCCTGGAAATACTGAGCATTTCATTGAAGGACATCTTTACCAAATTCATCATCAAACATGAATTTTTAATGTAATTTACCTTTACAAAGTAACAATGTACAATGCCAAGGATCACAGGGCAAAATAACTTGCTTTCACACCCATCATTTCTCAATCAACTACACATCTCAGTCAGATGGAAAATATTATAGGTAGTTTTTGCGAAAGAATGAACCAAACAACTATACCATTATTAATCAATACACCTGAATAATCTGTAAATCAGGCAAATCTGAACAGTCTTTGACCTGAATCATTAACTATTTATTTCCACAGATGCCGTCCGACCTGTTGAGTGTTTCAAGCATTTTCATTTTTTCTATAAAATTGCCAGCATCTGCAGATTTTGATTTTTTAATAAACTGTGACATATAAAGCATCCTTTTTAAATGGGTACAAAACAGCCAAGTAATATTTAAAGTACCAATAGTATCACTTGTTTTCAACTTCAATCCTCTTATCCGGCAACGGCTAAAATGGTAGTTTTGGACATCTTTCAATGATTCCATCTCACTTCAACCAGAGCAAGAAAATAATGTTTTAAGCTACAAGGAGTGTTGTCATTTAGGAAATGGAAGGGACTGAAGAACCGCAACGGCTAAAATTCTCCCAGAGAACATACTCCCTTTGTGGTTGCAGTACGGAAACAAAAACAAAAAATAATTGCTGTGCATGAAATGAAAATGCAAGAGTTCAGTCACCCATGAGAACTGAGCCAAAAAGTTATTGACTCGGTGAGAAGGATTCAAACATCTCTTCACTGCAGCCTCATCCGTTTCTCAGGAGGAGCTTTTGTTGTTGAACTCTGCTGCGAGTTCTTTGTAGACTCTTTTTCTTCATGTTTGATTGTTTCAGTTGGTGGTTCAGATTCTTTTTTCACCTGCTCCACTGAAAAGCAAAAATATGAACATAAAAAAAGTCAGTCAATATATTTATCTAAAAGCCCACATAATTAACTTGATGTGCCAATAAAAACCTCACCTGGTACAGGTTTGTCTCCAGATTTTGGCTGAAAATAAAAACAATGTCAATCAATATATATATTTTAATAGTATTCAGAGACTTTCATAAGATAAGATCAAATAAATTCTCGCATTGTTTAATAGTAATACCCTGCTCACTCTAATGAGGTCAATGTTTATACAAGGGAGACTCTATTGTACTCCGCATTTCAACAGGATGAGACTGACTCTGGAAGACAAGCAATTAGTTAAAATTAGAGCATGAGCAAACAAAGGGGCGAGCTATTATTTTCTGAAACAGACAGGAAATACCACTGAATTTCCTGTTCAGCACTCCCATGAAGTCATTGTCATTGTCAACCCTTATTGTCCAATGACAATAGTTGCAAGGTGGTAAAAGGCTGAACTTGTGTTTTTTTTTAACAAATGGACCACGACTTAAAGCTCAGCATACAAAGGTGCATAAGCAAGCATCGTCTGCATACTGTAGCTTCTTGAGATAAACATGGTTTTGCAGTCAAGGCTAAATAGATTGATTAGTTTCCCATCTGTCAAGTAGATTAGTTCCACTCCAACGTAATTCCCATTGCAGGTAAAGTGCGGCAGTGCAAAGAGAAAGACTGAGAAAAGCACCAGAGTGATTATGCAACCTTGCTTGGCGTGAAATTGCAATAAGGTTGGACCTTCTGTGGACCTGGTGCTTAATATAACAGCATGCGAGCTGTTACTGGCTGCGGTAGTTGATGGGTACCAATGCTGCCAAGATTGTATTTAAGATGTAGCTTGGTTTGTTTGAAGATACAGCGTAGAAACTGGCTCATCGCCCACCGAGTCCGCGCCGACTAGCGATCACCCATGCACTAGTTTTATCCTACACATTAGGGGAAATTTATTGGTCAATTAACCTACAAACCTGCACATCTTTGGAATGTGGGAGGAAACCAGAGCACCCGAGAGAAAACCCAAATGGTCACAGGGAGAAACATACAAATTCCGTGCAGACAGCACCCAAGGTCAGGATCGAACCTGGGTCACTGGCACTGTACAGCATCAACTATATTGATCTGTCACCCTAGGATGACGTGGAGAGAATGAATAAACTCACTTTACATCTGCAGCAAACCAAGCAATTTCATCCATGAAGGTGAATTGAAAAACCAAAGTACAATGCGTAAATATTCCTATTCAAATCCATTCTATGAAGGGGTTGTTTGGTGGACACATTTGACCATTTTTTTTAGTACCACCTTTACTGAATAATAAAAAACCTGTTTTAACTTAGATCCTATTAAACCCGAACTAGTAGCAGTGTGTCCTCGTGCAAAAAAGTATAGCCAGATGGTTTTCATATTAAAAGCGGTCTCAGAAAGTGGTGCAATCCCGAGGTTCCTCAGAGTTGAATGCTGCTGAGACAATCAGCTAAACCACATTGAAACCCATCTGCCACCAATGCAAATTGTAGGATTCAAACCATTTGTTCTCCCTGCACATTGTGGAATTAAGGGAACACCAAACAATCGGTAACAGTGTTCTTCTGCATTCATTCATATATTTAACAAAGACCAGACAGACCTGAATGTATTTGGGCTGGAATTTCTGCCGGATATCCAGAAGTAACATGTCCACTCTCTGACGCTGAAATATTGAACTTGGTTCCTCCTTCTTCTTCGATTTTGGTTTTATTTTGTCTGTTTGGGAAAAAGTGGGAAAACGACACAACATTCCAGATATCTTCAAGGCAAACAATCACCCTTTTAAATGAAGGCACAAAATATTGCAGGTGCTGGAATCTGGAGCAAGAAAAAGAGAGCCACTGGAGGAACTTAACTGGTCAGGCAGCACATGTGGAGGGAAATAGACAGTCAACGTTTCAGGTCAGGACCTGTCGATTCGTGTCCCTTATAATAACAATGGCCTCACACCATGTCAGGTTATATAGAGTTTATTAGGTTACAAGCAATACAACTTCTCACTTTAAAACTAACGGAATGCAGCAGATTGCGATGCTAACAAGCTAGTGGGCGTAACTCCAAATGCATGACTCATAGCATGAGCCACTAATCTACGGGGCCATTCATTTGGACTGAAACAGAAGAGGGGAAGAAGACAGTATAAAGATGTTGGGGAGAAGGGTGGGCAGTAGCTAGCAGGTTATAGGTGGGCACAGGTGAGGTGGGTTTAATTGGCTGATAAGTCAGGTGGAGAGGGAAGGGTAGAGATAGTGACAAGGGCTGGGATGTGTTAAATGGAGAACAAAAGGCTGATCTGCATCCTTCCCTCTCCCACCTTAACTCTTATCTAACAATCAACCCCTCCTCACGTGCACCACCTATTGCTTGCTAGCTTTTGCCCCATATCTTTACACTGTCTACTTCCCCTCTTCTCTTTCAATCCTAGTTTTAAAAATGACCAGAGTGCAATCTCAGGATTACTCCTGGTGTCACACACTAGTAAGTGCAGAAAGAGGAGGATAAAGCAAATGAATGCATGACTGGAGTGACGTGCAGGAGAGAGAACATCACATTTTCTTGGTAGGTGGGAACTTTTCTAGTTAGATGGGTTACATCTCAACAGGCGTAGCACCAAAATAATCACAGGAGGGCTTATTGGTGCTTCTGTGATGGATTTGAACCAGCTCAGATGAGGAATAGTAACCCGAGTTAGATAAGAGAGAAACAAGGCTTGAGGTTAAAAATGTAGTGAGCAAGCAGGCAGCAGGAACAGCAGCGAAAAGTGTCCAAAGCCCAAACTTAATGATGCTCTAACTAATGCATGTTATATCCACAACAGGGCAGGTGAATGAGTGGCATGAATGGGAGTAACTGGATATGGTCCAAGATGAATCCCAACCCAAAACATCACCTACCCATATTCTGCACAGATGCTGCTTGACCCGCTGAGTTACTCCAGCAGATTGTGTCTTTATTTTGTAAACCAGCATCTGCAGTTCCTTGTATTCATGTTACCATTACGGAAATATAGTTGCATGCTGACCAAAGCTGGGACACTAAATATTCCACGGTTAACAAAGTTTAGGAAAAGTAGGCAAAGAGGAAAATAAATCTGGGTAGCAATATTAATAAGGAATGACATCAGTTCAGTAGTTAGAAAGGATTGTGCCTCAGCATTATTTACTGTCCCACAGAAGGAATTGTGATGTAACACATGGTATAAATGATTAAATTAGTTATAATGTGCTATTGTATTTGCATGATTTAGTTTTATTATTTTCATATGTACCGAGGTATAAGAAAAGCTTTGTTTTGTATGCTATGCAATCTGATCAGACAATACGATACATAAATAGAATCGTCAAACTCAAGTACAATAGGCAGCGCAAATAAAAGATACAGAATGCAGAAAATCTTTCCCAGCATTGTAGCGCATCAGTTCCATAAACAAAGATCCACAATAGGGAAGAGGTGAATCGAACAGTATTCTAGCTAATTGAAAGACCGTTCAGAAGCCTGATAACAGAGGGGAAGAAGTTGTTCCAGCATCTGTACACTTTCAAGCTTGTGTATCTTCTGCTGGATAGGAGCAGGGGGAAGGTGGAATGATCAGGGTGGGACAAGTCTTTGATTATGTTGGTTGCTTTCCAGAAGCAGTGTGCTGTAATTAGAGTCAATGGTGGGAAGTCTGGTTTACATTGCTGCAATTGTGGTGACTTGAATCTAACTGTAGACAAGGCAAATCAAACTGTAATAACACAGCTACAGAAAATGCTGGAAGCACTTAGCAATTTAGGCAGCATCATTAGAAGAAGGAATTAAGGATTTCTGGAATACAGTTGTCCAAGAGTTGAGTAACATGGATGATATTTACACTAGAAGACTAATTAGTGATCTTATTGAAAGATATAACATTATTATAGGTTAAGAAGGTGTACGCTGAGAGCCCTAGCTGGAAGCTCTGATACACGAAACAGTCTGAAGATAAGCGGATGGCCATTTAGGACTGGAAAATAGACAAAATTGCTCAGTCAGTGGGAATATTGCGAATCTCTGGCCCAAAACGCTGTGGATGCTCAGTCATTAACTGTATCTCAGACTGAAATTGACTAGTAAGATGAAATCACAGAACGTTTATTGCATGAAAGGCTGCTGTTTAACCCACCATGTTCACATTGGCTTTATGTAAGAAAGATCCAGCCAGTGCCATTCCTCTGTCCGCACCCCTCTATTTTTTTCCCCATATACTCATCTAACTTCTTTGTTAATGCTGCAATTGAATCGTCAACCCCCACATTGCTGTGGTCAATTCCAATCCATTCCAGTGTAATACAATTTCCCTTGATGTCACTTTAGGTCTGTTTGCAAACTGCCCTAATCGTATGTTTCTTGGTCTTTCATTTTCTGTCAATAGGAACAGTTTTCCCTCTTATGATCTGTAATTTTTATTATTTTAGTATGCTCTATGATTTTCCACCAGCAGATGGCATGCTACTAACAGTTTCAGAAAATGTTCAATTTTGGAATATAGTATGTGATAACTTACCCCTTTCTTCTTGGTCCTTGAAATGCCACCAGTATCCTTTAGAGGGATGGTATCGGCAGTAAGACATGGCTTCATCAAAGGCAGACTGAACTGCGTGTATTGCCGTCAGCTATTTTTAGAAGAAAATAGGATTGAAATAGTAGTTGCCAAACAATAATAATCTTCAGCATAAATTAACTATTCGTAACATTAAAATATTTTCGGCTGGAAAAGGAACATAGAGTTTATCACATAGTGACCACTATGTTAGACGTCTCCTGCAGAATGTTTAAATGATATTTCAAGGGCTTGCATTTGTTAAGATGGACATCATTTGGACAGCTGCATGCAAGCTGCGTAGATCTGACAGCAGTGGATCTGCACCATTCACAAAAGCAACTCCGGTTTGTTTATGAAGTTTAACTTTAGAGCTGTTGGTTCCCTGTTTACATTTAATGAATTCCTGCCTTTAATGAAATATAAATAGAGATGACAGGAACTGAGATATCCAGCCATGCAAAACACTTCACAACTGTTACTGTTACACTAATTATAGGATGTAATATGTAATAACAGGATATGAGGGAAAAGAAGGCATACTGGTTTTCATCCCTGGAAGAGAAACCGCAATTTGAACTGAATTCAAAATGAACTGGCGTACATGGATGATGTAGTCTCCTTATTGACCATGTATATTTGGTAGGAACATCAAATTCACATTCAAAAAAACATGAAGAAAAATCACCTACCATTCTAGAGTTTAATACAGATCCCAAATCAGGCGCTTGATACACCACTCCTGCAATTATATAATAATCAGCCAAAGGAGTAGCTGAAAAGGAGAAAAATAAAGTTAAAATAAACAGCAAAAGTTAATTTCTTATATATTAGAGTAAATTTTCTAATATGGTCCAAAAGATAAATAATCTTGAACCAGACATTAAACAAATAATACTTCAGCGGATACTGCTAGAAATCATAGTTTTTCAGCATCAGCAGCCCCGGATAATGTCAGAGATGAAATGACTGGATTGATTTATCGGGGAGCTATAGCAGGAAAACAGACCCACACAAGGAGACTGAAGAAGGGTCTTGACCCGAAACGCCACCCATCTCTTTTCTCCAGAGATGCTGCCTAACCAACTGAGTTACTCCTCCTTCGCTAATCTCAAATGTTCTTTGTAGTCTATTTTCTTCTCAAGCTACTGATTAGCAGAAAAAGGGGAGAGAAAGTTGTTTTATGTGGTACAACAGTGCAAATCTCATAATCAATTGATGTGCAGTGACTTATGCTAACAAAACTGAGTTCAACAAAACAATTCTCAGCAAAAATGAAGAGAATGAGCGTTTTTGTTATTAGCGCATGGAAACTATGTTCAGCATCCACTTGAACATCTTGCTAACAGCCAGACTTCAATTTTAAATCCACATGTCGGCTCTTACAATGTATTATGGTTGAAATATCAATCGCAATTGTAAGTTTAAACCCTAACAGTGGATCATGTCTACAACAGACTCGAGAGGCACACAAGATGGCTATTTTATGTCTTGCAGCTTTTTATGACTCTTTGAATGCCAGTGCTTATCTTTGAAGATGGATCACAGACAGTAATCTTGGAGCTTTTTTTAATGCACTTACAGGATGTGGGTTTTGCAGGCTGAGCTATTATGTGATTGCCCATCCCTAATTGCCCTTAAGAGATAGTGAGCTGCGATATTAACCGCTGCATCCCTTGATATGCAGGCATAATCAATGTTGTTAGGGAGGGCATTCCTGCATATTGGCCCAGTGACCACAACTCCATAGGTTTTAATCGAAGGTAGACACAAAATGCTGGAGTGACTCAGTGGGACAGGCAGCATCCAGAGGTTTTAAGATAGTTATGATCAAGAATAAGTCTGGTCCTTGGGGGGAAAATCCTAAATTGGGTAAGACAGATTACAGCATTATTAGGCACGATCTGGGGAGAGCATATTGGCAGCAGTTGTTATTGGGTAGTCCACGTCTGACATGAGGGAGTTGTTTTAAGGCTAGCAGCTCAGAGTTCAGCATCAGCATGGGGCCCAGTAAGGAGGAAAGGTGAGGATGGTAAGGTAAGGGATGGTAAGGTAATAGATGACTAAAGAGATTGTGAATTTAGTAAAAAAGAAATGGGAAATTTGAGTAAGATTTAGAAAGATGAATTCAGAAGCGTTTTTTGAGGAATATAACGCAAGCAAGAATGAACTTGAACAAGCAATTACAAGCAATTTATTCTTGGAGTCAGTGGATGTAGGCAAAGTACTACACGAATATTTTGCATTTGTACTCACCAAGGAGAAGACAATTATGACAGTGAGATTAGTATGGAGAATATGAGTATGCAGGGCAGTTTGAAATCAAGGAGGAGGCGATGTTGCTTGCAACTTCGGTAGGCGGCGCGACTCTCGTCAGCAGCGGCCTCTGCAGCCCGTCCGCGTTTTTATTATTTTTGTCTATGTTTCTATGTAGTTTTTGTTATTTTTTGTTGGGGTGTGTGTGTGTGGGGGGGGGTGGGGGTGGGGGTGGGGTGGGATGGAGAGGGTAACTTTTAAATCTCTCCCTGCACGGGAGACCCGACCTTTTCTGTCGGGTCTCCGTTGTCGTTGGGGCTGCAACGAGGAGCGGCCTCCAACAGGAGAAGACCGGGGACTCTGGTGCCGACGACTCACCTCACCGTCGCGGAGCTGGCCGAGTCCGGAGCGGGTGGAGCGGTGGAGGAGCGCTGCTGCGGCCCGACCTCCGGAGATTCGGGGGCTGCAACTGCGGGTCTAGCGGACGGCGGCACCGGGAGCCCGCGAGTCCCTGGAGGGAGACCGCCTTTCAGGGCTCCCGCAACGCGACTTCTCCCGCCCGAGTTGCGGGGTTTAAGAGCTCCTGGAGCGGGGCCTTACAGCACCGCCCCGCGCGGCTTGGAATGGCCGCGGGACTCTGCGAGCGCACGCCGGGGGCTCTAACACCAAGACCTGGTGTGCGACCTTGCACCACCTGGCGTGGCTTTAATGGCCGCGGGACAATCGCCATCACCAGCCGGGGGTTTTGACTTTGACTCTGACATCGGGGGGGGGGAAGAGTGCAGTGGAGAGATAAGTTTTTTTGGCCTTCCATCACAGCGATGTGATGGATGTTTATGTAAATTATGTTGTGTCTTGGGTCTATTTGTTTGTAATGTATGGCTGCAGAAACGGCATTTCGTTTGGACCTCAAGGGGTCCAAATGACAATTAAATTGAATCTTGAATCTTGAATCTTGAAAAACATAAGGTGGATAAATCCCAAGAGCCTGATGGAATCTATATTGTTGGGAGGGGCAAGAGAGGAGATTGCAGGAACTTAGCCAAGATTTTTGATTCTACTCTAGCATAGACAGGGTCCCGGAGGTCTGGAGAGGTCTGTTGCCTTTCTTAAAAAGGAAAGTAGAGATATTCCAGGATATTGGAGGCCAGTCTTCGACACTTCTATCCTGGGACAAAGGCTACAGCTGTCTGCCCTATCTAGGCCTCCTAAATGTTATACTTCTATCAGGTCTCTCCTCAGCCTCTGACACTCCAGAAAAAAACAATCCAGGTTTGCCCAACCTCTCCTTATAACTAATGCTTTCTAATCCAAGCGACATTTCATCTCATTGAAACTTATCGAATAGTGAAGTGTTTGGATAGAGTGGATGTGGAGATGATGTTTCCACTAGTGGAATAGTCTAAGACTTGACGTCATAGTCTCAGAATTAACGTTCCTTTAAGAAGGAGATAAGGGGGAATTTCTTTAGTCAGAGAGTGGTGAATCTGTGGAATTCTTTGCCACTGAAAGCAGTGGAGGCCAAATCAATTGATATATTTTGAGGCAGAGATAGATTCCTGATTAGTACAGGTGTCAGGGGTTATGGGGAGAATGCAAGAGAATGTGTTGGGGGCGGGGGATAGATCAAACACGATTGAATGGCGGAGTAGACGATGGGCCAAATGGCCTAATTCTGCTCCTATCACTTATGACCTTTTCTGATAAACCTCTGCACCCTGTCCAAAGCCCGCATGTCATTCCTGTAATGGGACAACAGAAACTGCACAAAATATTCGAAATGGGGCTGAACCTACGTCTTATAAAGTTGCAACATGACTTCCTGACTCTTATACTAAAAGCCCTGACTGATGAAGGCTAGCATACTATACCACTCTATCTACTCTTGTTGACACTTTCAAGAAGCTATAAACTTAAGATCCTAAAACCCCTCTTCACATCAATGTTGTAAAAGATCTTGCCATCAACCGTATATCTTCCCCTTACATTCAACTTCCCAAAGTGCACCATTTCACAGTTGTTTATTCTAAATTCCATCTGCCATTTCTCTGCCCATTCTATACCTGACCCTACATTGCACTGAATACTTTGGCAACCTTCCCCACTGTCCCAAATGTTGGTGTAATCTTAAATTTCTTGCTTTGTACATTCAAAACCTCTGGAAAAAACTCCCCCCAAATAATCACATTTATCTTTGTTGCAGGTAATTCCTTTCAGTAATTTGTCTTTGCAAGTTGGACAGCAAAAGAGAATTTGCAAATGACTTCCACTGAAATTCTGATTCCACGATAAATTCTAAATGTTCACAATATCTAGCACACCAAGGTTGTACACCATTGTAAAACTATTCTTATGACAGCTTCAGTTACATAGAAACTTACCTTGTGTTGGACTGTGCCTGTGTTGCTTTCGAATAATATACAATATAGGTTCTTGTGCATGTAGCAGAATGTATTCCAGACCAGTCATGTTACTAAATCAACAGAAAAATAGCAGGGATAAATGATTGATTCACCAGGTTACTTCACCAGCAATCATTGTTCTCATATTACTTTACACACATAAGAGTTGCAAATGAAAGGAAAGCTTGGATAATGAACTCTTTAGGTGAAACTAATTTTAACCATCAAATAATTTACCCACCATTCCCGAGAATCTGCCATCCAACCATAACATAGTCCCAAAACTCAGAAGGACATAGCAAAGAAGCTTGCTATCCTATTGATTGTCAAATTCACACAAGGGGCAGGTAGCTGAAGTATAAATAATGGGATCACCCAATTTTTATTTGTAACCACATTTACTGCAGATAACTGGATTGCCTACTGCATTTTGACGATCCAGTTACTGACAATGCTGTTATAGTGTTAGAAAAATGAAGCAATTTTCTCATTAAGATTACTTAACAGGTCCTTTAACAGTACCACAGTGAAATGATAGGGTTGAAATCAATTATTACCAGCTGTTTCCTGAAAGATGAAAGCAATTTACATCACAGATTAGCTCACGTTTCCAGCTCTGGGCAAGGCAGAGACATTTGTGGTTCTGCAACTTTGCTTAGCAGGTGTGTACTGCAAACATATAATTTTCAATCTGAACTGAACCACATATACGGTCAGATTCTCTGCACTGCACATAGATTACATAATAAATGAAAATAAGGCAAAAATCAAAAAAACTAAACATTTCATTATAAACAACTTACTCAGCACACCAAAACCTGTACCTCTATTTTAAAGCTTCATTTAAAAAAATATGTATTGAAAAGAATTATTGCCAGAACAAATATTGCCACAGAATATCATTAATTTACATTTATTGTACAAATTTGTTGCTTTAGATACCAATCATCAATCTACTATAGCTCTCAATCCGCAGAATAGCACAAATCTACTCGGATTCAGATTATTTAATGACCACACAGTCAAGCTGGTGGAATTCATATTCAGTACAAGATATTACACAATAGGCTGATTCCCGTCAAACATAACATGAAACGCAAACAACATACAGTATACAGTACATGCACGAGGTGGCTTTGTGATATTATCATAGAGTGTTCAGAGTTCGAATTGCATATGGATAGAAACTGTTTTTAAATCGTGATCTTTTGGCAGGCAGCGAGCTGTAGCGCCTCCCTGAGAGCAGCAGGTGGAAGATGTGGTGAGCTGGGTGGGAGGGATCAGAAATGATTTTCTTCACCCTTGACACGGACCGTTTGAGATTGAGTAATTCTATTGATGGGAGGGGAGTGCTGATGATTTTGGATGCTTCGTTGATAATGCGCTGTAGTTTATTATGGGAGTGAGTGTCTAAACTGCTGTACCAAACTGTTATTGATGAAGTGAGCATGCTTTTGATGATGGCTGTGTAAAATCGGATTAGGAGATGTTTCCCCACTCTGAACTTCTTGAGCTGACGGAGAAAGAAGAGTCTTTGGTTGGCTTTTTTATAAATGTGATCTGAATTGATTTTCCATTTGAGGTTATTGCTTATGTGAGTGCCAAGAAATTTGAATGAGTCAGTGGTGGATATGGGTTCGCCGGAGATGAGTAGGGGGGACTTGGGTTGTGCCTTACGTCTGAGATCGATGATAAGTTCATGGGTTTTTGATGTGTTGAGTAGGAGGTTATTGTCTGTGCACCAAGTGACTGCTTTGTGTGTTTGAGTGCGGTATTCTGTTTCGTTGTTGTTAGAGATGAGACCTATGATGGTTGTGTCATCTGCATATTTGTATGTTTTGACTGAACTATACTGGGATGTGAGTTGATTTGTAGAGTGAGAATAACCAGGGTGACAAGACGCAGCCCTGAGGGGCTCCTGTACTGAGGTGCAGAGGGTGAGATGTGGTGTTGTGTATCTTTACCCTTTGTTGTCTGTTCCAAAGGAAGCTATAGATCCAGTGACAGATGCAGGGGTCAATGTTCATGTCCGTTAATTTATGGAAGAGTTTGACCGGGTTGATGGAGTTGAATGCAGAACTGAAGTCCATGAACAGGATGTGGGCGTAAGTGTTGGCGGTTTCCAGGTGTTGCAGAGTGTGATGGATGGCCAGGTTGACTGTGTCTTCTACTGACCTGTTGGCTCTATATGCGAATTGATATGGGTCCATGTTGGAGGAAGTGCTGGTTTTGAGGTGAGCGAGAATAATGCGCTCAAATGACTTCATGGCCACGGATGTAAGGGCAATCGGTCTGTAGTCATTGAGGCAGGATGTTGTGTTAGACTTGGGCACAGGAATGATGGTGGATTGGTTGAAGCACTGGGGCACTGAACATTGGCAGAGGGAGGTATTGAAGATGTTGGTGAACACAGGGGCCAGTTCTGCTGCACAATGATGGAGCACTGCTGGGCTGATGTTGGCTGGGCCTGCTGATTTATTTTTCTTCTGTCTCCTGAAGGTAGTCCTCACCTCGACCTCCTGGATGTGGAAAGGAGGGGGAGGAAGAGGAGAGGGGGGCGATGGTGGAGGGACTGGAGACTGTTCAAACCTGCCATAGAAAATTGCAGTTGTACAGAGTCCTGGTGAGACCACACCTGGAGTATTGCGTACAGTTTTGGTCTCCTAATCTGAGGAAGGACATTCTTGCCATAGAGGGAGTACAGAGAAGGTTCACCAGACTGATTCCTGGGATGTCAGGACTTTCATACGAAGAAAGACTGGATAGACTCGGTTTGTACTCGCTAGAATTTAGAAGATTGAGGGGGGATCTTATAGAAACTTACAAAATTCTTAAGGGATTGGACAGGCTAGATGCAGGAAGATTGTTCCCAATGTTGGGGAAATCCAAAACAAGGGGTCACAGTTTAAGGATAAGGGGGAAATCTTCTAGGACCGAGATGAGGAAAACATTTCAAACAGAGAGTGGTGAATCTCTGGAATTCTCTGCCAAAGAAGGTAGTTGAGGCCAGTTCATTGGCTATATTTAAGAGAGAGTTAGATGTGGCCCTTGTGGCTAAAGGGATCAGGGGGTATGGAGAGAAGGCAGGTACAGGATACTGAGTTGGATGATCAGCCATGATCATATTGAATGGTGGTGCAGGCTCGAAGGGCCGAATGGCCTACTCCTGCACCTATTTTCTATGTTTCTATGTTTCTCAATGGTACTGTTAACTTTATCCATCAACACCTATTAGATGCTATGCAGTAATCTGAGGAAATTGTCAAAAAGAGATACACTTCGGAGCAAATTGATCAAGCAATACGTACTGTAGATGGTCCAAGCTAAGCCGCTGCATTTTGACTACCTCATTGTTGCAAGTCCGATCATAAAATGGGTTGCTTCTTTCAGAAAAGTAGTCAAGCACATTCCCTGGATTTAGAATTGGAATCCAAGCACTGTCTACCCATGAGATCCCCAGAAGGTTATCTAAACGAAACAAAACAGCACAAATATAAAGTAACATTTTTTTTTTTTAAATAGGCTTTATTTGATTAATGCATACAGGGAGAAAGTAAATAGCTGCTTTGCAATGGCAACTAAATTTACTTGCTAAGGTAACTAGATATTAATTCAAAGGATAATCGGTTAATCTTATACATTCTATATATATGCAGAATACAGAGTCCAGCACAATATTTATTTTATTTTTTGTCAACAACAAATAATGTGATTAATTAAGTGTAGGACGAAACTGCAGATGCTGGTTTAACCGACATAAAATGCTGGAGTAATTCAGCGGGTCAGGCGGGATCTCCGGAGTAAAGGTATAGGTGATGTTTGCGGTCGAGGCCCTTCTTCAGGCTGAGAGGGACTAATGTGATTTATTATGTTGCTAGAGTTTGTGGTACTTTATTGTGCGGACCAAGCACTTTCCTAGATTACAACAGTGAATACAATCCAGGCGTATTTCATTGCAAGGAAGACATAATTAGGAATACTCCCTTTGAGCAGGCTCTATTATGAAGATCATAACTGATCTTGTACTTCTTCACCATTTGCCTGCACTATCACAATATCCTTGGATTCACAATATTCAGAAATCTAGCGATCTCTGGTTTGCATTAATGCCTCCATAGCTCTCACATATGGAGATTTATAAATATTCACTGCACCCTGCATAAAAAAGGTTTCCTCATCTTAGTCCTAAATGGCATACTCTTTATTCTTAGATTATACCCAGGTTATAGACTCCTCAACCAGAGGAAACAGTCTGCTTGTAACCACTCTGTAAAGCCATGTAAGAATGTTATAGGTTTCAACACGATCTCTCATTCTTTTAACTCCAATAAAATATAGGTCCGGTCTGGATAATCTCTCCACATACAGCAAACCCACCATCTCAGGAACCAGTGCAGAGAATCTTAATTATACTCCCTCAATGGAAAATGCATATATTTTTATTTTTTAAGGAGACCAAAACTATGTACAATATTGTTAAGTGTGGTCTCACAATTAAAGCCAACATGCTATTTGCCCTCAGCTACCATTGTATTATGTACAACAACAACAGCCGGTACATTTGAGGTATATGGTGACTAGTTGGGGCCCCAATTATCAATTCCAGTGGTAATCCAGTAAACTCAGCCATTCCAGCCTAAGAAAGACACCTGTTGTCCCCCTTTTTGCTCTCTGTCTGTTAATCAGTTCCCATCCTAAGCATTTCATTGTCCAACTTCCAAGTGCTGTAAATCTGTTGACCAAACTCCTCTATAGGACCTTACAAATCTTCTCATTCACAAAAGGCCCATATATAAATGCAAGCCATTTTCATATTCTTCCTTGCTGTTAAATCTCTCCAAAAAAACTCGATAACATTAAACATTCTCAGTAAAGCTGGATATCCTGCTGTATTTTTTACAGTGTTCCTGTTTCCAACCCCACAATGCAAATGTACTAAAATATCTATACTGTCAACATCTACTACCCCACTCTCCTATGCTATCTTAATAGCTTCAGGAACCTATTCCCAATATCTGAACCATGTGCAAGATGTCCCATTCTTGGGGTTTCCCCTCTTCTATAAAAGATGAGGCTCTTTAGAATAAGGACAGGACAGTACAGTGTGGACAAGTAGGCCTTCGGCACAGCTGTGCCAGACACGATGCTGAATTAATTTCCCTTCTCGTCTGCTTACCTCACATGTTTCAAGCACTTTCCAGCCGAGGCAGAGGTTCACCTGCACGTCCTCCCTCCCACCCATATTCATACATCGGTGCCTATCAACCTTGGTGGTTCAAGCCTGTCCTTAAATGAGGCCCAATATTGTATCAGCCAATTCTATCCTTGCTTTCTACTCCCCTCCCTTCCCAGCTCCCCCACATGTCTGCTGGCATCCATCTCTTCCTTTCTTTTTTCCTGCCCACAGTCTGAAGAAGGGTCTCAACCCGAAATGTCACCTATTCCTTCTCTCCATAGATGCTGTCTCACCGGCTGAGTTTCTCCCGCGTTTTTGTCTATCCTCGATTTTTCCAGCATCTGCAGTTCTTTCATAAATATATTTTTATCTCAGTCATTTGTATAATCATAAACAATAAAGTTCCCAGCACAGATCTCTCAGGGACACCATTGATCACAAGCCTATTGAGTTAAAGACCGTATACTTTTTTACCAAGTCCATTTCTTAATTATTATGGAAACTGAATGAAGGAATATTTTTTCATCAATGAAGCTAAACTAAATTCATTGCAGTTCTGTTCTCAAATGCTTTATTCGTGCTTTCTTAAAGTCAACTTTTAAATTAAAAAAATTGATTCAGTGCTGAAAAATGTTTTGAGACAATCACCCTCGACCACTGTTGGCTGAAAACTGGAAAGCAGCAGAGATTTACTTGCAGTTAAGATGAACATGTTGAAACAAATCCCCAAAATCATTTGCTAAAATATCACAAAATAATAGTATCGCAAAACGTAAGCTTGCAGCATGAAGCTACATGGAAACATCACTGCTGAAGAGCACAAAATGGAGAATAGCAAAAGTGGGCATAAATGTCCTCCAGACCTAATATTGACTAATGTCATTTTTACCACACATGGTCTAAACTTGGATCACCAGTGAAATGTTTCAAAGTTTGCAAATGACGCAAAAGTTAGAAATTTAAACGGGAAAGAAACCAGTAAAATGAGCAGATACATGGTCGTACAGTTTTAGTATGAGGAAGGTGGAGAGACAATATTTTCAAAATAGTATTGGTTTGAAATGCATGCATTTTAACCAGTACAGAATTCCTTGAAGTTGACTTAAGAGGCACATAGCTTTGTGGATTTATATGGGCCCCAACCAGAGAATTGAATTCAATTCTGACACCCGTTTCAGGAAAATTATTAATATTCACGAATAAATAGAGAGAATGGACAGTTTCTTTACCCCAAAGTAGGGTAATCAAGAAGCAGAAGACATAGGTTTAACACAAGAGGAGAAGGTTGAATAACAACCTACGGCCAACTTTTTCACTCAGATTTCTGGGTATATGGAATGAGCTGCCACAGGGTGTAATTGAGATAGGTAATGTTTAAAAGGCATTTCAACAGGTACATGGATAGAATGTTGAGATTTGGGGCAAATGGGATGAATTTAGATGGGGCATCTGGGTTGGCATTGATGAGTTGGGTCAAAGCAGGGGTGGCAGAACATTTTTGAAAGTAAGGGGGTGGGGGCGGCTGACAATCACTGATCACCGGCCTCGGGGGTACCCGGTAAGGGAGGGGGGGGGGGGGGGGGGGGGGGGGTCCACCCGTGCACCAACCCTCCCTCCCTCCCGCCCGGCGGCCAATCACAGCGCTTCGATCACTGTCCCATATCTCGACTGTGAACCGCGCTGTGATTGGCCGTTGAGCGGAGGGGAGGAGGGGAGGAGGGGGGGGGGGGGGGGGGGGGGGGGAAGCAGTCGGTCTCCGCCACGGCTGGTCATGGTATTGCCCAAAGATCATAGAGCGGAGCTCCATTCTATGATCTTTGGTTTTGCCGTGTTCACTGTGCGCTTGTTCTGAGATTCTGGATGTCGGAGGTCCTCAGAAGAAGAGAAAAAAATACGCCTGCAGGCCGAATAATTTTGGGTTATGAAGCATGTCTCGCCAAAAAAGTGGAGGGGCTGCAGCCCCCCCCCAGCCCACCCGGTTCCGCAGCCGATGCAATGACTCACATCCCTTCGAGTCTACAGATGCTGCCTGACCTGCTGATTTTCTCCAGAAGGAGGTGGGTTCCAATGCACAAGAGCAGCTCAAAAAAACAAACAGGAGTAATCTTTATTTTTAAGTAAAGAGTGAACAGCCTTCTGGGCACGTCCCATGGGGCCTCAATAAAGAAGGAATCGCGACTCCGTTGCGAAGAACACAACGGATGAGGAATTGCCAACCGACGACCAAAGTGTCAATGAATTAGCAGAAAACGCCACAAACCCCTGTCCACTAAAACAGAGCCTTTGATGCAACATCTGTCCCAAGACCTCCTCCCTCAACTCTGTCTTGGGACCTCAACAGTTCTTTCAGGTGAAGCAGAGGTTCACTTGCACCTCTTCCAACCTCATCTACTGTATCCGTTGTACTAGGTGTGGACTCTTATACATCAGCGAGACCAAGTGCAGACTGCGCGATTGTTTCGCTGAACACCTTCGCTCAATCTGCCTGGACCTACCTGATCTCCCAGTTGCCAAACACTTTAAACATAGAAACATAGAAATTAGGTGCAGGAGTAGGCCATTCGGCCCTTCGAGCCTGCACCGCCATTCAATATGATCATGGCTGATCATCCAACTCAGTATCCTGTACCTGCCTTCTCTCCATACCCCCTGATCCCCTTAGCCAGAAGGGCCACATCTAACGCCCTCTTAAATATAGCCAATGAACTGGCCTCAACTACCCTCTGTGGCAGAGTTCCAGAGATTCACCACTCTCTTTAATTTCCCTTCCCATTCCTACACAGACCTTTCTGTCCTGAGCATCCTCCATTGTCAGCGTCAGGCCAGACACAAATTGGAGGAACAACACCGCATATTTTGCTTGGGCAGTTTCCAACCCAGTGGTATGAATATGATTTCTCTAACTTCAAGTAACCTATGCATCCCCCTCCCCCCTATCCATCCCTCCCCACCCCAGTCATCGTAGTAGTTTCAATGTCGTCCCGGTGAGTTTCATTGTCCGTATAACTCGTCAACACCTAGCCCACAGCCAACAATGGTCTATTGTGGGGTCCATCTTTCCTTGATCATCGTTCCTTTTTAGCATATCTTTCATTCATTTAACCCATATCTCCCTTTATCAACGTCTCTATCTCTCGTATCCCTTTCCCCGACTCTCAGTCTGAAGAAGGGTTTCGAACCCAAACGTCGACCTTTTTTTTCTCCAGAGATGCTGCCTGTCTCGCTGAGTAACTCCAGCACCGTGTGTCTATCTGCGGTTACACCCAGCATCTGCAGTTCCTTCCGACACAACTAATCATTAGTGACTTGGTTACTTTGTAATCGGACCAGAAACACTAGTCTTTCTCTTCTCTCATCAGCTTCCTACTCAAAACGGTGCCTGATCCCAGCTGTGCGCTTCTGCTGTCCAATGACCCACTCCGTCAGCGCCTCCTCTGCCCCCACCGCCAGTGAACGGGGCCCGGATCCACAACAACCCATCGCTAGTGAGCGGGGCCCGGAGCCGCCACCGCCAGTGAGCGGGGCCCGGAGCAGCGACAACCCACCGCTAGTGAGCGGGGCCCGGAGCCACAACAACCCACCGCCAGTGAGCGGGGCCCGGAGCCACAACAACCCACCGCCAGTGAGCGGGGCCCGGAGCCACAACCAAAGATCCTATAGCTCTGCTATAAGATCTTTGGCCACAACAACCCACCTCTGTTGTCCGCCGCAGCCACCGCCGCCATGTCAGCTACACCTCGGCGCACAGTCGTGCGTCACCGCCAAACGGCGCATTCCGATGACGATCGTCAGCTGAGCCGAGCCTGAGGAGGGGGCGGGGCGAGGGTGGTCTCCTAGCAACGGCCCTGAGCTCCTGGGCAACCTGTGTGGGTGGTCCAGTGGCCCAGAGCCAACCTGCCCAAGGCGAGGGTAGTCTACCTGCCCAAGGTGGTTCACCTGGCCCAGGCCAACCTGCCCAAGGTGAGGGTAGTCTACCTGCCCAAGGTGAGGGTGGTCCAGCTGAGGTCCAGAGCAGTGATCCCAAGCCAACCTGCCCAAAGTGATGTGGTCCACCTGTGGTCCAGAGCAAATCTACCCAAGCTGAGGTCCAGAGCCAACTTGCCCAAGTGAGAGTAGTCTACCTGCCCAAAGTGAGGGTGGTTCATCTGAGGTCCAGAGCAAACCTACCCAAGGTGAGGGTGGTCCACCTGAGGTCCAGAAGTGATCCCAAGCCAACCTGCCCAAGGTGATGTGGTTCACCTGTGGTCCAGAGCAGTAGCCCTGAACAAACCTCATGGGGTTTCTTGAAATAACAAAACAATCTCCTGTGGTCAAACAACAGACCCAGAACAACTTGCGACATGCAAACAATGATCATGAAACACTCATTCTACATTTTCCTTGATTGTCGTCCTCTTTGATCTCTCATTTTCACATCTTACCCTTCCATATCTTTGTATCTGTGTCTCCCTTTCCCCTGACAGTCTGAAGAAGGGTATTGACCTGAAACGTCACCTCCTCTGCCTAAATATTATTCTGCAAGTGGAAAACTTATTCTCTGATACTTTGCTGCAAGTAAAAAGAATAGTTGTTTGAGGAAGAACAAAAGATAAATCAAATAACACTATTAAAGAAGATTTAAAATTGGATATCTCCTTTGTTGGTTTTGCTAAACGTAGGCTGTTAATAGCATTCACAGCAACTTCAATCTACTGAATCAATTAAGTGAAATGGGGCACATTCACAATAAATGTAGCACATTGAGGATTTGCACATGGATTCTTATGCTAAAATCTTCCTGAGCAATATCTGCCAAGGTCTCTGTGTCAAGCTCAGTGCTGTAATTTCATTGTCACAACGGCTTCTGGAGTGAGTCGGTACATAAAGAACCTTCCCAATGGAGGCAGCAGTAAATGTTGCCAGGCAGGAGAAGGAAAATGCAGGGAAGTGGGAATGTAGAGGACCAGTGTGACAGGGACCTCTCTACCCCCCCATCCTTCCCTTTATATGATCAAGGCATTTCTTGATTAGTACAGGTGTCAGAGGTTATGGGGAGAAGATAGGAGAATGGGGTGAGGAGGGAGAGATAGATCAGTCATGATTGAATGGCGGAGTAGACTTGATGGGCCAAATGGCCTAATTCTGCTTCTATCAATACAATACAATACAATGTATTTGTCATTTGAACCTCGTTGAGGTTCAAACGAAATGTTGTTTCTGCAGTCATACACACAAGAAAAAGAACCAAGACACAACACAATTTACACAAACATCCATCACCGCGCATCTCCTCCTCGCTGTGATGGAAGGCAAAGACTTATCTCTCCCCTGCTCTCCCCATTCCCCTCCCGATGTCAGAGTTAAATCCCCCGGAGGGCGATGGTAAGTGTCCCGCGGCCATTCAAAGATGATGTAAGGCCCCGCTCCAGGCACTCTTCAACCCCGCAACTCGGGCGGGAGAAATCGCCGTTGCGGAAGCCCCGAAAAGCGGTCTCCCAGCAGGGACCCGCGGGCTCCCGATGTTACTGTCTACCAGAACTGCGGTAAACCTCCGAATCTCCGGGGTCGGGTCGCAGCCGAGCGCCACCACAGCTCCTCCTGCTCCGAACTCGGCCAGCTACACGATGGTAAGTAGGTCCGCAACTCCGCGACTGGAGCCCCAGGTCGTTCCGGTTGGAGGCCGCTCCACGGTGCTCGGCCCCCAACGACAACAGAGACCCGACAGAGAAAAGGTCGGGTTCTCCTTACAGGGAAAAGATTTTAAAGGCTTCCCCCACCCCCCGCCCCCCCACACACATACCCACACACATACGCAAAAAAAATAATAATAAAAACTACATTCAAACGAGACAAAAAATAATAAAAAGACAGACGGACTGCAGAGGCCGCTGCGACGTGAGTCGCGCCACCCACCGCCCACATGATCTTATGATGATGAAACGGCCTAATCAACATTTTTCCCGTATCTCCAAATCTCCATGAGGTGTGAGTTAATCTGCCTGACTGATGTGAGATGAGCCACATGGCAAAAAGATAATCATAACACAGGAAGGAGATGATTGTGATTCATTCTTCTGTCTCCAGATCAATTGTCTAGACTTTCACATTCCAGTCCCTTAATTATTGGGTGATTATACCATATAATATCACATTGGAAGGGATTATGAACCTTTTCTCACTAATTTGGTGAACTCTTTGTATCTCCGTGGCATTGGAAAGATTTGTTGCAACTTCAATTTTCTTACTGGCCAACGATCCCTTGCCGGGGATTGCCGTAGAAGAGCTCCGACCGCCGGCCTGCAGCCTATAACATCCTGAAGCCGTGGTCCTGGGCACTCCAAGCCGCGGAGTGTGTTTCACCAACCTGACGTCAGAGATTTGATCATCCCGATGAGAGGGTCTGTACATCGGGCCATCCGTAGCAGCGACTATGGAGAGTTTATGGCCCTGACCACGGATGAACAAAGGAGGAGGACTGACTTAAATTTGTTGCCTTCCACCACAGTGAAGAATGCTGTGGTGGATGTTTGTGTTAAATTCTATTGTGTATTGTGTGTTCTTTTTAAGCGTATCGCTGCTGGCAAATTCATTTCACTGCACCTTCAGGTGCATGTGACGAATAAAATTTGACTGACTTTCATGCACATTAGTTTAATGTACAATCTAGGCAGGGTTGGTGTAAAGAAGAGTCATCAACACACTGTCTTTACTACTATTTATTGATAATACACAAACGTTACTGCCCTAGCTGTACGTGGTCTGTCACAGGAGCTAGAGAGAGATCAATGGGTGGGGAGGTTGCAATTATACTTCTGATATGGGGAGTGGTTAGTAGTGGTGAGGTCACTATATTAAAGGTACATGCACATGTCATCTACATCCTTCCCCTTGGAAACAAAAGCAATACAGTAGTGACGGGGCGACCACGGCTCATGCGCTACGAGCAGGTAAGCAAACAGTTAAACAACAGATGAGCAAACAGCTAAGCAAATTCACCATAGCGGACAGGCGGCTTAACCAGCCGCCCGGACCGGGTACGCAGCTCGCCATCTCCCCCCACTGCAGGAAGAGCAGGGGCCGGAGCGGGAGCGGGTGACCGAACCGGGGATCCAGGAGGAGAAAGAGTAGGCAGAGTCAGAGGAGGGGATGCAGGCGCAGCGGGTGGACGGGCAGGGGAACGCGGGCTGACAGGCGGAGAGCGGGCTGGGCGAGCTGAGATGGCAGGGAGTGAGGCATACGTGGGGCGGCGGGCAGTGTGGTGGACAACGGAGGGGAGAAAGGGTCGGCAGGCAGTGGTGGGGGCTCATTGACAAGCCGCAGATGTTGGCGGGACCGGCGGTAGATGGTAACGTCGTGGTCGACCAGGTAGGACCGCGGCGAACCAGCATCACCGACGACGGTGGCAAGCTTGGAGTGACCGGAGGGGAACTGCATCCGGACGACTTGGCCGGGGAACAGACGCGGTAGGGGACGGCAGGACTGGTCGTGGGAGCGCTTTTTGCACTGCGTGCTTGAGGGCAATGCGCTCCTGGACAGCAGCAGGCTGGAGAACAGAGGGCACGAGGGACTGCTGGGTCACAGGGAGTGGAGGTCTCGTAGTGCGAGCCATCGTAGTGAGGTCACTATATTAAAGGTACATGCACATGTCATCTACAGTTGGGGGGGGTAGTGGAAATCAGGGAATCCTCTTTGGTGGCTAAGCTTGCTTGTGAAAAGTAACATTACATAAGATCAAGGAAGACCTCCTTTCTCCATCTGCATGGGAACACGGTGAGGCTTGTAAAATTAATTGAATATGGAAATGTGAGCTAACAGAAATGTAATTCACATGGGTGATCCTTTGATTGTTGGCCATGATCATCTATTGCAGGCTTGGCTCTGTTTATTTTGCACTTAATAAGCAAAGATGTGGCAACTATGACCTTGACCTCCACAGGAAAGCTGTTCAGGCACACATACAACTTCATTAGATTTTGTGGAAGGTCACAGATCTAAGTGAAGACAGAAAATACAGTTTTGAGGATTGACCTTTGTAAATAGCACAGTCTTAGGGGAATTGGTGTCCATAACGGTTGGCTACTCTGTATTTTACATATTGCAGCACTGGGTGAATTTCACAGTGGAATAAATGTATCAGAATAGAAATCCCACCCCAAAATCAACTGACAAATTTCCCAGTGGATGCCAAGTTACCTGGAAATGTGTGAACATTTGCTCTGGTTTAATTCCACTTTCGACAGCACAGTACCATTGCTTATGAAGCTGTGTTTTGGAATTTCTAGGTCATTTCTGTTAAATGTCACAGAGAACTAAAAAATTCATGACCGTTTTTTCTTTTAAACATTTATGAATGCATTGGAACTACTTATAAACATCAATAACGGGTTATTTCCCATTTCAGTTTTTTTGGTTCTGCCCAGAGCTGGCTCTGCAAATTATAAATCCGCAGTACTTTTGCAAGTGAAAAATATATTTTTCAGCTTGTGTCATATTTTTCATATTTATCATATTTTTCAGCATGATAGGGAGAAATAAAACTCCCGATAATGGGTGCATTTGTGTATATTTTTAATGCACAAATCCTCAGAAATGTGGTTTAATCAGTGGTGGGTTATGCTTGTGTTCATTTTCAGTTGGATTGGGAACCACGGCATGTGATTCATCTTAGTATGGCTAATGAAAGTATTCTGACAGGATGCATCTCAGCCTAGTATGACAACTGCTCTGCTCTTGACCACACAAACCTCAGAGAGTTGTGAACACAGCCCAGTCCATCACAGGCTCACGGATTCTTTCCATCTGGTTTCTCTTCATGGTGTAGATTCTGCAAAAAATGCTTGATAGATCAAGAGAGTGGCCAATAAAAGGTGGAAGTTGACAATTATGATGAGTAAATATTCATTTTAATAGGACGAATAGAGAAATCAAATACATTTTAAATTATGGGAAACAAGTAGATGTCAGTGTTCAGAAGAATCTTGGTGTGCTGGTTCATGAAACACAGAAAGTAAACATACAGCAGATAATTGTCATGTAGTTTTTAATGTTGCTTTGAATTGCAAGCCAGTGCTTTGTATACAATGGGTATGGAACATAAAGAAGGCATCCCCATCTTTCTGAGTTGCATCATGTACACTGTTTTAATTCCAGTCAAAACATTCTAACAGCTCTCATTGTGCTACAGTTAATTTTGTTTACATGCAACAAGTTTCAGGGCACTTTTCCTGGTATCCAACAGCAGCAAATGCTAGCTTTACAATTAAGAAGGAGCCAGTAGGTGGTGCAATGAGGATATATTGTCCTTGTCAATCAGTCCCTTTTCAGAGAGAGGAACGGGATTTTCACCTGGAAGATTTTGAATCAACCTAAGGACTTTATGTTCTTGAAGTGGTGGGGAATACATTAGTGCTGGTAGAGATTTTATATTGTAAGCCAGACACGTACTCCAGCTTGACTCAGTATCGAGCGATTTTGTCACCAAGATGTCAGTTGGCAGGCTTTCATTAAAGGCATGTTGGTTATGGAGTGTTTCAAGTAAAGGGAGGCAGGATCTGGCTGTTCCAACCGCTAATTCCTTTCTCTCTCACATCTCAACATGAATTTGTTGATACAAGGATGCGTTATACCTTCTAAGAATGGAACATTTTATGTTTGGATATTTGCTGTCATCTTGTACGTTATTTTCTAATGTTGCTATTCATTTTGCTCCCTATATACTTATATGGAAGGTTCATGAAATGGCAGAGGGAGCCAGTGGTGGCAGCATGATTGACTGTATTAGCAGCAGTTATGTTAATAGTTGGTAGAAATCATTACAGGTCTGAAAGCAACACTGGCTCTACACAAATGTTCACGGTAGTGCGCTTGTAGCTTCTTTTTAATAGAATTTTCAGATAACATTTTACTTACACTAGAATCACATCCATTTTAGTAACTAAAACTTCTTAGCGAAAGGGCAAATAAAAGACCATCTTGGACCTGAAAACCAGTCCCATTTACCCTGATGTCACCGTCTTTGTATCCCACCCACCTAATCCTGCATGGTTAACCCTCTCACAACTGTTGAAATCTTAAAAGTTGCGCGCTACTTGATAAACACCTTGATCATTTGATCTACAAATGCCCTTTTCTCATTCCTCCTATGATCAAAATAGGCTAAATCCTATATTCTCTCACGTTCTTGGAACATGGTTTTGTTGAACTTAAGATATCAGATTCCCCACTTCCTCACATCTCTAGAATTTCTTACCTTCCTTAGTCCTTAATAACAACTACATATTATGTTGCACTTTCAATTCAGTAAAATGTGTTACACAACAAGATCTAGGGAAAATGAGTCATGCAATGCAGATGGAATTTAATGCAGACAAATGCACGGTGTTTCTCTGTTGTAACCATCTCCATCACTTTCTCTGGTAGTTCATTCTAAATTCCCACTAACCCGTGTGGGAAAAGTTGCAGTCTGAAGAAGGGTTTAGTGATGAAGTAGGCATTCAGTACGCTTGCCTTCATTGGTTAGGGCAATGAGTACAAGAGCTGGGACGTTATGTAACAGCTATTTGTGAGAACCTTCGATTCTCCAGCCATCTGCAGTTCCCTCTTAGGAACGGTGTTGCCTATTGAGAAGTTAAGATCAACACAGATAATGGCAGGGTGCTGGAGGGCTTGTGTTTTAGAAAAAAGAGAGCTATATAAACACTTGTGTCAAATTGAATATGGTGCATGCCTAGTGATGCATAGTAAATCACAAATTCAGTACGGTTGCCTTCATTGGTTAGGGCAATGAGTACAAGAGCTGGGACGTTATGTAACAGATATTAGAGAGACAGCATTTAGAGTATTTTGTGCCATTCTGGTTGCCACACTATAGGAAGGATGTCATTAAGTTGGAAGTGGTGCAGAAAAGATTAACAAAGATATTGCTGGGCTGGAGGGCTTGAGTTTAAAAAAGAGACTATATAGGCGTGGCTTTTTGCAAAGGAGACTGGGGCATGCATTTAGAGGCATATAAAATCACAATGAGCATAGATAAGGTGAATGGTCACAGTCATTTTCCTTGGATAGAGGAGTCTTAAACTAGAGGGCATAGGTTTGCAGTGAGCGAAGAAAGATTTAAAGGGGTCAGAGGCAACTTTTCCCACACGGGTTAGTGGGAATTTAGAATGAACTACCAGAGAAAGTGATGGAGATGGTTACAACAACAACATTTAAGACATGTAAACAGATACATGGATAGGACAATAAAAGGATATGGGTCAAATGCAAGCAAATGGATAGCTCAGGTGGACAACTTAGTTGGCATGGATGAGCTGGGCTGAAGAGCCTTATACCATGTTATATGATCCCATGTCCCTACAATTCTAATGACAGGGTCACACTCAAATAATGATAATAAGGCAAAGAAGAATATTATATCAGGCGACAGCAGGGTCTGGCTATCAAAGGTTGGAAAGAGGCTTCCTATAATTTTCCCATTTTTAATATTCTACACTACGTTATTTACCCTGTGGTTTATATTTTCTAGCCTTGGTAGAAAATAGTGCTATCTATCAGATAGCACAATGGGCTAAGAGTTCGGCTGGCGACCGGAAGGTAGCCGGTTCAAATCCCGCTTGGAATGCATACTGTCGTTGTGTCCTTGGGCAAGACACTTCACCCACCTTTGCCTGTAATGGAATGTTACGGCGGCAGGCGCGGGCACACCGCGACGCCCTGTGTCTCCCTTTCAAGGGAGATGCTAAAAATGCATTTCGTTGTCTCTGTACTGTACACTGACAATGACAATAAATTGAATCATTTCATTTTTTCATTTCAAAACCTAAACCATATATTCTCTTCATAACTGTTGGTATCTCTAACCCACTATCGACCGGAACACAAATATTTGCTGTCACTCCAGTACGGTGTTGAGTAAGTGCAGCATTGTTGGCAGGGCTGACTTTTGGATACAATGCTAGACCAATATTTATCCTCTTAGGTGTTGCATAAGCTCCTACGGTACGATTTCACCACAGTAATCTTGACCAATATATTATCCCTCATAAACAGATTATTTGGTTATTATCATATTGTCAACACTGAAGGCTCAGTCTATGTAAATTGGCTGCTGTATTTCCCATATTACAACTCATCTGCTGTGCATAACTAGGTTAACTACTCCAGTTCCCTACGTCTCAACACGCTCCCATTCCTCTGAGCATGTTGCCTGTCCTTTTCCTCTCATTCAATCATCGTCTTTAAATATTAAAAGGTAGCTGGTTGTGAGACTCCTTCCTGTAATGGCTTAATGTAGCGTGTTTATATCCAAGAGGTAAGACCTTATTTTAAAGACAGAATACTTATCTATTTGAGATCTGGAGATAACAGACTGAATGGCCCAGACTTTTTGCAGTAATGATAAATTGCTGCAAGGTGACAATACCTCATGATAACAATATGGACAATATTTTGATCTGGGGAGAACAGTGTATTGATTCTTAAAATTGCGCCATAGTCTCCTTTCGCTTCAGCAAAAGTGAAGTATAAACAACTTAGCTGTTGTTTGTCGACACTAACAAACACAGCCCACTGCCCGCAGAATGTTCTAGCCCATTATTTCATTGTTGAATTAGAAAGGAATAAATATTTAATTTTCAAAGCTTTCAACTGGTAATGTTTAGGTTTCTAAAATGAGAAGCACAAATTTTAGTAGAAGTTTCTATATGGTAAACTCCAGAAGGAAAACAATAACTGTTCCGTTTTAAAATGCCAACTTGCACACAATGTCAGATAACTACATTTGTCTCTGATTGACCTACTGACGTCATTTAGAAAACACATTGAGTTTAGGTGGAACATTCAGTCCGACCAGTCCATGTACATTCCACACATATAAAAATTCAACAAGTAAAGAAATCATCCTGTTTGTTGTTACCACTTTGCTGGATGCAGTCATCATGTGGTTAATCAGGCCAGGGCAGTTCAATACATACCCTGGTTTCAATATAAATGCTCCCCACAAGCATCTTGTACATCTCTGGAGCCTTGCCCAAAATAACCATACAATTTCTGCCATCTTAATGGATACGATCTGAGCCTCTTTAGCTCATAAACAACAGGAGTAGACACATTTCAAGTTTCAGATGCTTGGAATTGACGAAGTACAAATCGATACCAAGTTGGACAGGTTATTAATGCTCATTCTCTCAAGCTTGATTATTGATTTGTTTGCTGGTCGTAAAAGAGGAACAGATACACCAAATAAGATGTTATGACAAAGTTCTACAGTATACGTTTAACAAATAGAGGGAAAGATGCATTTAAATATTTGCTTTGCATGAATAGCAGAAATCATTTCCTTTCACTTGAATAGCATGTAATTTGAAGTTGCCAGAGTAGCAGTTTCATGTTTTAACCACAGAGCAACTTGCTGACTATTGCACATATTTCCATAGTTACTAACAGCCCAGGCAGCTGAATATTGGAATTTCCTAACAATTGTATTCATTTGTGAAAGGTTAATATTCCAAGCAGTTTCATATTCCTGCACATATTCATTTAAAAAAGCCACTCCTGTATAATCTGGAAATTTTAATCAATTCGACCATGTCTGTAGTATTGATAGAAAAAAATCTACTCCCATTTGCTGAACAGTGGAACAGGCTGGGTCTTGCACTATCACAAAATCAACAAAACATTTTTTCAGTTGCAGCCCATGCTGAAGATCGGGCATTCCAGCGATCACCATAACAAATTGTGAAATCTTTTAAGTTTGCGATCCAATCCTAAAGTCCTATCCATGTTGTATCTTGTTTCAGGAAGCTTCTTCGAAGGAAGTGCACATTCTCTGCATTCCTGATGAACTTGCCTAAACAGCATTAACTATTCTAGCCAGCAGTAAATTGCTCCATTTCTGAGTAACCCCATCGTATTCAGTAAGATTACAGGCTGTTTTCGGTGTTTTAAAGTGAGGTCTCAGACCTTTATCAGTTGTTGAAAAGCATGTTTTATCTGCTGAATGAATCTTCCAATCTTCATTATATCAATTATCTGTGTGATTTAGCTCAAAAGTTGCATCAATGTTTTTCACCTAGAACAGTATAACGGGCTGGTTTATTGATTGAAAGATACAATATAAAAACAGACCCTTCAGCCCACTGAGTCTACACCAACCATCGCCCATTCTAGCTCAATGTTATCCTACTTTCTAAGCTCCACTCCACACCCTACACACTCAGGGCAATTTACAGAGGCCATTTAACGTGCAAACCCGCATGGGTTTGGAATGTGGGAGGAAACCGGTGCACCTGGAGGAAACCCACACAGACAGCATCCAAGGTCAGGATTGAACCTGTGTCTCTGGCGCAATGAGGCAGCATTTTTACCAGCTGCACTACTGTGCTGCCTCTTTAGAGAAATGTTAATTGAGTAACGCTGAGATGGTGATATCTCTGATGGGATTCTTTCATAAACTGAGTCCCAGGATGTAGTGTAACAATTTAGTTTAAATGCAAATTTGAAACTTGAAAGTATGCCAATCTAATATAAATGATGTTTAAGATGCTGGAAATCAAAGTAGCACAAACTAGTTACAAGCACAAATTAGTGCAGATAGTTCCATGTTACAAAATTAAAGCGTTTATGATGCAACTTTCTCAAAACGATGTTGATTTTTACACAAGGTGACATTTTGGGACTCAAAAAAAGGACTTCTATTACCAACACCAAAAGATGGTTTTGAAAATGAGGGGCGGGAATGTTGGATCCTTCAAATGAACGAGAGGATTTGAGTATAGGGAGCAAAGATGGTCCTTCTGAAAGTTGTGCAGGGTATCCCCTGGTTGCAAGACCACAGGCCAATGAATGAGTATATGGTGTGCAGTTTTGGTCTCCTAAATTTTTGAATGCAGATTAGGGACCAATTTCTTGCCATAGGTGGAGGTCATGTTTGGTCCCCTAATTTGAATGTATCCTTCCTCAGTGTGGAGGGACATTCTTGCTATTGAGGGAGTGCAGCGTAGGTTCACAAGGTTAACACTTCCAATAGTGTGGCCCAGTGGGATGGAGGGGTGCTGTCATCATTTTCTGATGAAAGCATGGAATGACTGTTAATGTTCCGTTTATATTCATTTCTCGATATTGAATTTTCAAATTGGATGAGAGAGTTGGGATCTGGCCTTATAACGAGAAACATATAAAATTATTAAGGGATTGGACATGCTAGATGCAGGAAACATGTTCCCAATGTTGGGGGAGTCCAGAACCAGGGGCCACGGTTAATAACATGGGGTAGGCCATTTAGAACTGAGATAAGAAACATTTTTTTCACCCAGAGAGTTGTGAATTTGTAGAATTCCCTGCCTCAGAAGGCAGTGGAGACCAATTCACTGGATTCATTCAAAAGAGAGTTAGGTACAGCTCTTAGGGCTAGCAGAATCATGGGGATATGGGGAGAAGGCAGGATTGTGGATGATCAGTCATGATCACATTGAAGGATCGAATGGGCCAAATGGCCTACTCCTGCACCTATTTTCTATGTTTCTATGTTTCTATTTGGAAATCATAGCTGAAGAGTGCATTAAGGTTTTAAGAGTGGCGTTGAGGATCACATGAGAGAGAGATTATATGATAAATAATTGCAATGTTGTGGGGATGCCCTGAACACTAGCATACAAATGTTAGGGTGAATGCCCTTTATTGATGGCATCAGGCATAAGAGATATACAGCAGAGAAACAGGCCTTTTGGCCTGAGCCCTTTGGCACAACTCATCCATGCCAACCAAGATGCCTCATCTAAATTAGTCCCATTTGGTCCTAGCCTGCATCTCCTCTTACAGCTCAGGCCATCGGGTCTTAGCAACATCCTTGTAAATTTTAACTGTACTTTTTCCAGCTTAATTGCATCTTTCTTATAGCAGGTTGACCAAAACTGAACACAAGATAATATCTGTATCAAAATATGTTAGAAGAGGTGAGATGCTGCTAAATATCCCCCCAGTCAGTTAACCTACTAATGTTCACATTGCATGTTAAGTATATATTGAGCTGCAAAAAGTTAGGAAAACTTCGAAAAGGATTATGGTCACAAGAACCAAGTCTGAGTAATTAGGAATGCAACTCATCAAGTCTTAGATATTGGATTAATGAAGCACTTGTAAGCTTTTAAAAGTGAGCAGAAGGAGAAGGGAATACTACTCAGAGTATTCATTGTTATAGCTTTTCCTGTCAGTGAAATGTTGTCTTACTCGGAACACAAAGGCACAGACTGGGAGGTGGAGGCAACAATTGGAATGAAAGGACAGGAAACAGGTTGTAAGGAGGTTGGAATATTTAATGCTGATGCATTTCAGGACAGGTTGTGCAAAGTGAATGAAGGACATTATGCAAACAGTAAGGGAAGATTGTTGCAGGTCTAGTTTTGGAATAAACATGAATAGACCTTTAAATTCCAGTTCAAAGTCAAAGATCCTCGGAAAATCCAGTTCAAAGTTCCTCTCACAATTTCGTACACCTATTGGCTCTTCTATTTGAATTCAACACCTTTAAGCTGGGAAAGCTGTCATTTTGAGAGTTTATTCATGATTGATGTGCGCTGACCTCTCAGGAAAAACTTTGTTGTTTATACTTGTTGGGTAAAGTTGCAGCTGTCTTATTTATTGTATACCCCATATTCCAAATGCAAACGTACACATTATGACAGATTACGTATGACAAGGTACTTCATGGGTACATGGAACTGTAGCTCAACAATGGTCAACGGGTGCCCTTCATTAACATAATTTCATCTCCTTCTCCACCTCTCCATCCAGAATTCCAACAGATCTTTCCCTGCCCGCTTTCCTGCTGCAGTCTTCAGGCTTTCCTGGAAGACAGCCAGCCTGTTAAGTCAGGCTAACTGTCAGCCAAGAAATCCATGGAAAAAGTAGGCTTGTTCTCAATTAAAATCCGTGGTGTACTATGGGAGATTCGCACTTCTGTGTTTCCTATCCATTATTTCTCCCCTTGACACAATGAATAGCTTTTGGAGCACATCAAAACCCAGATGCACTTAGAATTTCCAATTTGTACATCTTTAGTTATATTCACCTCAATGTCAACAACATTTATTTTAAACTCATTAATTGCCACAAAAACTAGCAGAGAGAGGAAACGTTGTCAGCTGAATCCCAAAGTTAATTGGAAAGTGAAGGGTGACCAGGCAAAATAAACAGAGTATACTTGCAGAAATAGTCCTGTTCTGTTTTGCGATTTTCTAATTTAGCCAAGAAGGTTTCTTAAATAAATAGATGTAGTTACAATTAATAGTCTACTGGTACCTTAAAGCCTAAGTTCAAAAAGCCCCATCAAATGAGCCTGACCTGCATAGATGGAATTAACATGATGGAAAAAACAAGCTTTTCCCTCTGCCCTAAAGAGCCATGTTTCTATGATTTTACCTCCAATGTGAACAATAAGTCAAATGAAAGGCAGTATTAATTTTTTGTGAGCTTGGCAAGGGGGTGATGGCAGATAAATGTCATTAATAATCCAAGTTAGGTAGAGAGTATTGATATCTTTACTGGATGCATTTCAGATCTGATGCATGAAACCTCGATAGCAACACACAGAGCAACAACAATCTATTTTAGTGTTTGCCAGTAAGAAACCTAGAGTCATTTACTAGATGTAACTCCCTGTGGAATACTTAAGCACCAATGATATTATTCAGAGGCAGGGAGAATATAGCTGCAGTGAGCTTAGTTGGCTAAGATCCACATGCTGCAGTGAATGAATGTGCAGAAAAAACTCAAGCTAGGTGGCAAAAAGACTCAGGAGACTGCAGATGCTGAAACATTGAGCACAAAAACAGACTTGGAGTCATAGTCATGCAACATGGAAACGGGCTCTTTTCCCAGCTCGACCATGCCAACTGAGATCCCCTATCTAAGCTAGTCCCATTTCCCTTAATTTTGCCTTGTGTAGGAAGGAACTGCAGCTGCTGGTTTATACCAAAGATAGACACAAAAATGCCAGAGTAACTCAGTGGGTCAGGCATCATCTCTGGTGAAAAGGAATAGGTGATGTTTTGGGTTAGAACCCTTCTTCAGACTGTGTCTATCTTCCCTCTAGTCTAAACCTTTCCTATCCATGTACTTGTCCAAATATCTTTTTTTTTAAGCTGTGTTTTAAAGACAGTTTTGGTACCTGTCTCAACTGCCTCCTCTGGCAACTCATTCCATATACACACCACCATTTGAGTGAAAGAATTGCCTCCTATTAATACTTCTGGAATATTTTGGTGGGATCGTGTGGAAATTGGCAGAAGTGACAGAGAATGTTGTATTGGATCTGGAGGCAGATGGGGTGAACTCTACCTCTTTTCTGTCTGGGGGGTGTCGTGGGGGGAAACAATTCCTGGAGAAAGAGGACATCTCAGATATCCTAGAGTGGAAAGCTTCACCTTGGGGGCAGATGCAGCAGATGGTGGTATGCATTTTCCATCAGGGAACTGCCAATTCTTCAATAAGGAAAAAGAAGGATACATTACAATTTCAGCCAAATTAGTATGTATTTCTGCACACAGCCTCACATTTGCTTGCTTTATTGCATTCCCTAAAAATTCACCAATTATTATCAAATTAATCAGGGCAGCATGGTGGCGCAGCGGTAGAGTTGCTGCCTTACAGTGCTTTCAGCGCCAGAGACCAGGGTTCGATCCCGACTACAGGTGTTGTCTGTGCAGCGTTTGTATGTTCTCCCCGTGACCACATGGGTTTTCTCTGAGATCTTCGGTTTCCTTCCCATACTCCAAAGATTTACATAACGCATTGGTTAATTGCCTTAGTACACGTGTAAATTGTCCCTCGTGTGCGTAGGATAGTGTTAATATGCGGGGATCATTGGTCGGCACAGGCTTGGTGGGCTGAAGAGCCTGTTTCCGCGCTGCATCTCTAAACTAAAACTAAACTAATGCTAAGGAAGGGCAGGTGTAAATTTTCCACTTCAATATTCAATATGGTATGGTTCATCATTGTCTAAAAACAAAGTCATTGAGTCTTACATCACAGAAATAACCTGTTGGCCCATTATGTCTTGACCAATCATCTAGTATCCATCTATACTAATCCTACCATGTTTTGGAGATTTAAGTGCTCATCTAGATACTTTACAACTCTTGTCAGAATAGCCATTTCCATCAGTTTCTCACCCAAAGCATTGCAGATTGCTCTAAATTATGGCATAAATCTCTGTTCTGTCCAAGTATACTTCTTTACATCACTTTTTCCCCCTTGAATGAACTATATCTCTATTATAAATTGTAGCAATCTCCTGATCCACCAAAGATTTATTGAAACCTCTCTTATTCTTTCTTCCAGGCTGCATGATTTCTTGACTTAGTATCATTAGCAAACTTCAGTGTGAATTTCCTTTTCCAAGAAAACACAGGTAGTTTCAGCACAGATTCTAATCCAAGAAACATTCAATTTTCTACATTTTACTTCCTATCAACTGGCATTCCCTGTATCTTTATAGACTGTATTCTATGTGCCTTAAATTTAATAAAACGTCTTTCACGAGGCAAATTTTCCAATGCCTGCTGAAAAATTAATTTACATATCATCCATCACGTTCCCTTTATCAAGATATTCTCTTTTTTATTAAATCCATTATATCATTCAAGCATGACCTGTTCTTTACAAGTCCATGATGAGTGCTTTGGCTTTCTAAATGTTCATTAATGTCATGTCATATTATGAATTCCAGCTAGATGATTTTGTGCTCCATGTAGTGAGTTCTGCTCAGCCACCATCTATTATGGGGAATTGAGGGTATGATTTTCATATTCATCAAGGGGCGGAATGAAAAATCACAAATAATGCCGTGGCAGCAAAAATCAAGTGGTTTTAGGAAGAGAGGCTAGAAGACAAAAGGGAAGACGTGACAATGTCAAGACATGTTAGGGAATGGAATCATGAGTGATGTATCCTTTAATTCAGGTGAAATTAGGATATTATTCTGCCCGGAGCCCTGTACAATTATTTTTGTCACTGAGTCTAGGTTTTGTCCAGTCTTCTACGACAACTTTTCCTATAAAAATGATCAGCCATGATCATATTGAATGGCGGTGCAGGCTCGAAGGGCCGAATGGCCTACTCCTGCACCTAATTTCTATGTTTCTATGTTTCTATGTTTCTAAAAATGTTGCCGTGCAATACTTTCACCATCACCTTCCCATCTCCCTCCACAAAAGTTTTCCCCTTGTCTCTTCCTGTGCTCACCAATTTCAGCAGCACTTTACTTTGGATTAGAGATCATGGTGTGGAAACAGGCCCTTTGGCCCATCCTTGCATTGCACATTTACACTGTTTGATTTTTTTTGTACTCTGGTATTTCAGATTTCATTAATCTACCCCCATTTGCACCTCCTCCAGTCATGCTTTCACCATCATCTTTCAGCCTGCATTGCCTGGCCTTCCTTGGCCCTACACCAGAGATTCCCTTCCACTTTTGTTGAGTGTTGATAGTGTAGTTAACCGTACAACTGGCATTGGCTTTAGTTCTCCCCCCCCCCCCCCCCACTTCTCTGCAATTGAATGCTTATTTCATTTCAAGCTTTTCACAGTTCTGAGGAATGTAAAATGTTAACTCTGTTTCCCTCTCTCCACCAACATTTCCTGAATTGGTGAGTATTAGCAGTGGTTTTTTTTCAGATATCCATTATATGGTGTATTGACATTTATCCTATTGTTTTTTGCGACTTTGTTCACTCGAGAAGAAGCTGCCACCAACATTTAGTATCAAAACATGTCGTATAATTGGAAAGATTAATAATAGCAAAAAAATGGAATGTATATCAATGGTTAACAACATTCAAATTAGAAAAGCCAACAAGAGATACTTCATTAACTAAGCGCAAGCTCGACACTGTACATCGGCGAGTCCAAGCGCAGGCTCGGCGATAGTTTCGCTGAACACCTCCGCTCAGTCCGCCTTAACCTCCCTGATCTCCCGGATGCTCAGCACTTTAGCTCCCCCTCCCATTCCCAATCTGACCTTTCTGTCCTGGGTCTCCTCCATTATCAGAGTGAGGTCCAGCGCAAATTGGAGGAACAGCACTTCATATTTTGCTTGGGTAGCTTACACCCCAGTGGCGTGAACATTGACTTCTCTAACTTCAAATAGCCCTTGCTTTCCCCCTCTCTCTCCATCCCCTCCCCTTCCAAGGTCTCCCACCAGTCTTACTGTCTCTGACTACATTCTATCATTGTCACTGACATCAGTCTGAAGAAGGGTCTCAACCCAAAATGTCACCCATTCCCTCTCTCCAGAGATGCTGCCTCACCTGCTGAGTTACTCCAGCATTTTGTGTCTACCCACAAGAGATACGTCCTAGGTTGTTGAGAGATGTGGAAATTCCACAATCAAAGTTCCCTTTGATCTGGGAATGAGATAAGAACACCAAAGTACATATTGTAAATATTAGATAGACACGAAGTGCTGGACTAACTCAGCAGGAAAGGCAGCATCTCTGCAGAGAAGGAATAGGTGATGTTTCGGGTCAAGACCCTTCTTCAGACTCCAGTCTTGACCCGAAAGGTCGCCCATTCCTTCTCTCCAGAGATGCTGCCTGTCCCGCTGAGTTACTCCAGCAATTTTGTGTAAAACAGTATCTGCAGTTCCTTCCTACACATACTGTAACTATTAAATCTTTGTTCAAAAAAAGGGAGCGAGAAATTGATGTCCCAGCCTAAACACACTGGTGGGGGCATTTTAGAGCAATTGCAAGGATCACAATTAATTGTCACATGGCTGAACAGAATTTATGTCCCATTTATTCACCTTTCTTCTGTTGAGCAAAATCGTATCAATTTCAATCTTGTAACGGGAATTGAAGGTGTTAGATCAGTAACTAGGCCAAGGAGAAAAAAATACATTAAAGTGAGGTTTAGTTTGACAGGGTCTACTGGGTACAAATGAAGCAGATGACCTGTCATTGTCAATCAAAATACAACACACTTCTGTGTTTTCATTTGTGCTGCTTAGCACGTGAATAAGATTGCAGGCCACAGGCAATGAAAGGCAAGTGAATAGCAAACCATTGCCTCAGGTAACTGAATCTAATTACTCTGCATCAGCATGCAATTTGAAGTGCCATTGAAAATTTTAAAGCACAGCTTATTTTCTTGGAAGAGGGAGATGCAGTCTGATATTGAGTGATGGTTTGATGTTACATATTGCCCTGACAGCTCTTATATGGAGAATCACAGCAGCTGAAGCACATTTGATATCTATCAGTTCTATTTATTGGTGTTACAATAATAAATGGTCTTTTGAGGGTCACTGGCAGAACCGGCAGCACACTTACATTGTTTTGTCAGTCACATTTCGGGGAAATAACTGGTTCTGTTTGAAACAAATGCAAGCAAAGTGATTTAAAAAATATAAAATAAGCTTAGAAATTATACCATTTAGCCAAAAAAACAAACTAATTTTAGTGCAGAAAATCATTGCACTTTATATTTCTCGGTCTAGCAATTATTCAGCACCTGAAAGATATGTTGAAGTGTTTGCAATGGGTAAATCCTTGTTTTGTGAGAAAGAACACAGCTGCAAAATTGCATTGCATACATGGTTCAAGGCCTTGTGTGTAATAGAACAGTTCTTGAATACTTGCGGATGACACAACCCTAATAGGACTGATCCAGGATGGGGAGGAATCCACCTACAGACAGGAAGTGTCACAGCTGGCGTCCTGGTGCTGTTGCAACAACCTAGAGCTCAATGCTCTTAAGACAGTGGAATTGATTGTAGACTTTAGGAGAGCTCCTCCTCTCCTCACCCCACTCACCATCAACAACACCACAGTCACATCTGTGGAGTCTTGTAAGTTCCTGGGAACCATCGTCTCCAAGGACCTTAACTGGGGAGCTACCATCTACTCCCCAGTCAAAAAGGCACACCAGAGGATGTACTTCCTACGGCAGCTGAGGAAGCACAATCTGCCACAGGCAATGATGGTCCAATTCTACACAGCCATCGTAGAGTCTGTTCTCACCTTCTCCATCATGGTCTGGTTTGGCTCAGCGACCAAGCACGACACCTGGAGACAGCAGCGAATCGTCCGATCAGCAGAGAAGGTTAGTAGACAAAAGTGCTGGAGAAACTCAGCAGGTGCAGCAGCATCTATGGAGCGAAGTAAATAGGCAACGTTTCTGGCCGAAATCCTTCTTCAGTCTGAAGAAGAATTTCGGCCCGAAACATTGCCTCCTTCGCTCCATAGATGCTGCTGCACCCGCTGAGTTTCTCCAGCACTTTTGTCTACCTTTGATTTTCCAGCATCTGCAGTTCCTTCTTAAACGGCAGAGAAAGTTATTGGCTGCAACCTTCCCTCCATTGATGAACTGTACACCGGAAGGGCCAGGAAGCGAGCAGGCAAGATCATCTCTGACCCCTCTCACCCTGGCCACAAACTCTTTGAATCACTTCCCTCTGGAAGGCGACTCCGGACTGTCAAAGCTGCCACAGTCAGAAATAAAAACAGCTTTTTATCCACAGGTAGTTGCTCTACTCAACAGTCAAAAATCTGTGGCCTCCCTTTGATCTAGTATTTTGTTGGTTCACATGCTTGATCAATGGTGTTTTGTCATTAATGATTTATTATTATTAATGTTTAGTGTTTTCTGAGTTATTCGTGACTATCACTGTATGTTGTTACTTGTGGGGGGAGCACCAAGGCAAATTCCTTGTATGTGAATACTTGGCCAATAAACTTACTTACTTACTTACTTAACATGCTGTAAGACCTTTCTCTTACTTGCTCTGGCATTATTGACGATATGGAGAAAAATGTCTGGTTCACTGGTCTGGTTTACAGGATGCTGAAATTGTCAATGGATGTGAAACACTTGGACTAGAACAGGAAGAGGAGAATTGGTTGATCATTTGTGAGATGGAAGGCCAGGTTAATGCCATGCTTGTAAGGGATTCCGAGGGAAAAGCCACTGTATAGAGAGGAAGAAATCAAGCCCTTCAACCCAATCTGACTAGGTTGACCATCAACAACACATTTACAATAATCCTACACTAACCCCATTTCATTCTCCCCATCTCCCCTTCTGGACTCTACCACTCACCAATGCACAAGGATCGATTTACAGTGGCCAATTAGCCAACTTGCACACCTTCAGTTTGTGGGACTGGCGGAAGCTGCGAGCACTCAGGATAAACTCAAAGCACATCCAGTCACAGGGAGAACATGCAGGCTCCATGCAAACAGCAACAAAGGACAGGATTGAGGCTGGGTCACAGGGGTTCCACCAGCTGTGCCACAATGACTCACAAGGTATTTTATCTATTTAAATGACACCTACCCACAGCAGTTCCACAATACCTGCTTTCATAGGCTGATATTTTCTCAGGCAGTAAATCCCAAAACTCCAGATGCTGAAAATGTGAACGAAAAACAGAAAAGAGAAAGCTGCAAAAGAGAGAAGCAGGCTCATTGCTAAGCTTAGCTCCACACCGTTTATACAGGTGTCATTGTTATAGTTATAGAGAGATGGAGCATGGAAAAGGCCCTTCGGTCCACTGAGTTTGCACTGACCCTAAACTTACATGTGTTTGAAATTTGGGAGGAAACCAAAGCATGCAAAGAGAACCCACACTGTTAAGGACATAATGTGCAAACTCCACACAGACAGCAACTGAGGTCAGAATTGAACCTGAGTTCCTGGAGAGAAAAATAGAATGAATGTTTTGTATCGATGACCTTTCATAAGAACATGGTCATGAACTGTTTCTCCTGCTTGCATGTTCCAAATATAACTCCTGGAAATCTCCAAAATGGCTGGATTAATATATGCCTTCAAAGTTCTTTCAGTGTCAATGTAAGAAACATCATCTATGATTTGTGGCTTTAACAAACTTGTTCATTTTTACATTTTCTCTGCACCTAGGGTTGCTATTGCCTTCTTTCCTTTCACATACAGCTTTGCTGTTCTGCTCCCTGTCCTTCCCTGGGATATTGAAAATATCAATTGATCTGAGGTACACTGGCACCCATGCCATGTACAGAATGAATGGTTGCGACCTGTCATACCTCTCCAGCTTACCGCATGTCTGCTGCTTGGAGTTATTGCTGCTATACCTGGAGGCCTCCTTTTTCGCTCACCTTGATTACTTCCTTGCCATTTTCTCCACAGCAAGATCCCAAAGCTATCACCGATGGAACGTCAGTGGGTTCTTCTACATTATTGTTCAGCAAGTCAAGCTAGGGGATAGCATTTCCACCCACACATCCTTTATTATAAGCAAACAACACTCACTGAACAACAGTGGCTGATACAACAATGTTTCCAATGTCACACCATTGATGGAATGCATACTTCTTAAAGGTGAAGTTTTGGTCCCCAAATTTGAGGGACATTCTTGCTATTGAGGGAGTGCAGCGTAGGTTCACAAGGTTAATTCCTGGGATGGCAGGACTGTCATGCTGAGAGAATGGAGTGGCTGGGCTTGTATACTCTGGAATTTAGAAGGATGAGATGGGATCTTATTGAAACATATAACATTATTAAGGGTTTGGGGACGCTAGAGGCAGGAAACATGTCCCCGATGTTGGGGGAGTCCAGAACCAGGGGCCACAGTATAAGAATAAGGGGTAAGCCATTTAGAACAGAGATGAGGAAACACTTTTTCACACAGAGAGTTGTGAGTCTGTGGAATTCTCTGCCTCAGAGGGCAGTGGCCAGTTCTCTGGATACTTTCAAGAGAGAGCTAGATAGGGCTCTTGAAGATAGCGGAGTCAGGGGACATGGGGAGAAGGCAGGAACGGGGTATTGATTGTGGATGATCAGCCATGATCACATTGAATGGCGATGCTGTCTCGAAGGGCCAAATGGCCTACTCCTGCACCTATTGTCTATTGGCTATTGTGTGAAAACACTCTATATGCTAATAATTTTGCACAATTTTTCCATGGCTAAATGGTTATAATTCCTAAGCTTATTTTATATTTTTTAAATCACTTTGCTTGCCTTTTGTTTCAAACAGATTCAGAGCTTCACCAGTTATTTCCCCAAAATGCGACTGACAAAACAATGTAAGTGTGCTGCCGGTTCTGCCAGTGACCCTCAAAAGACCATTTAATATTGTGATCGTGGGTCTTACGTGATAACATGCACAAATGCACTTAGTGATGTGACGCGGAAAAAAAAATGTTCTATCACATCACACCTGCTGAGAAAGAAAGAAAAGCCAGCAGGAAAGAAAGGGGAAGGAATACAAAGGTGTCCATCTAAACGGAAACTGACAAACACATGGAGGCAGGGGGTGAAATTCCCCTTTGGCTGTCAATGCTAAATGTGCAAAAGGATATTAACTGCCTGCAGCACAGTCTGCCACACATTCTGTCCCAATGACACATTCTGTCCCAGCGTGCAACTATAACTGATCTTATCAAATACGTTTAATATTGAATACCAGTGATAAATATTCCCCCTGAACTAGTTTCTCTGCATCTCAAGAGATAAAAAAGACATTATCCTATCAATTTGGACCATCGAGGGAACCTCTGTGGCAGGTCGGAGGCAAGTCTCGGAATCTGTCCTGTGCCAGATGGCAAGAGCTTCCAGGCTCTTTCTTGTGATGTTGGAGTCTGTAGCCCTGCATTGCATTGCAACAATGTTGAAATGGTTCCTGAAGGTGTTTCCAGCGTGTCTTTTCATTAGAATGCACAAGATGTGTTGTGCAAAATAATATAGAAATGACTCAGAGTAGTAGGACCTGATGATTTCTCTTGATGAGAATGTGGCATCAACATTATCTTGCACAGATATGGCGTCCTTAAATGAAGCAAAATAGTCTGAATTGCTTCCCAGGAGCATTATCAATAAAATCCTGCCATCAAGCATTGGAGATTGATAACCAAAGGCTTAGTTTTAAAGAGGATTTTAAAGGAGGAACGAATGGGAAATAAGTGGATTGATTGTAAAGATTGAGGGAGAGAGTTCTAGAAATTCAGCCTTTAACAGCAAAGGATTGGGCACGAACTGTGGACCAATTACATTTACAGACGATCAAATGGGTACAACTGGAGTTGGCAGAGATATCTCCGAAGGATTCAAGGCAAGGAAGATTACAGAGATAGGGAGAGTTGGGTCCAGGGAGGGATTTGAAATCAAGTGTGACAATTATAAAACCAGAAGCATGGCTTTCAGTCATCAAACACAGAAGGAATGGGAAACATTAGTAGGTGCAGGTAGGACAGAGAAATCAGCAATTTGGATCACTTCAAATTCACAGAGAATCATACGAGGCTGGAAGAACAAGAATAGACAAGGCTAGAGGTAACAAAGATATGGATATTGGTTTCTGCAACAGAGTATCTAAGGCAAAGGCAGTCAGACATGTCAAAGAGATGGAATTAGGCAATTGTTACAGCACAGCTACATGGGCAGAAGATCATCACAAGGTTGCAAATGGTTCCACTCTAGATATGTGCCAGGGATAGGGATGGAATCTTCAGCTAGGGAATGGAGTTTGCCCTGGGGACCACAGAAGGTGGCGTTGACCTTCCCTATACCCGGCTGGTGGAAATGGCAGCTGATTTACCATCCTATATTGGTTTGCCAATTTAGACAAAGCAGAGAAGTGGTGTGGAGATAGAGCTGACCGTCATTAGTGCACAGACAGTTCATCATGATGTCACAAAGTGCCAGCGTGCAAATGAGAAATAGGAAGAAATGAAGGAATAGACCTCGGGATACACCAGAGGTAACCTTAGGATACATCAGACATAACAATGCAGCTAAGCATATCACTGATACAGGCTTTTTATTTCAAGAATTTTATTGCGAGATTCATTTTCAAATTGCTGTTGTGGTATTTCACTCACATTAGGTCGTGGCCCCCGAGTCTAGTAATATAATCATTATAATGCATTAGCTACTATAAAAAGCTAAAACCAGGCAAGCACGTGGTTGGCATCATGAAACAGCAATTTCTACTTAGACTAATTGTTACAAACAACCTGTTTTTGTGTTATGAATTCAAGATCGTTCTTTGTGAAGAAAAGGAATACTTGAATTGATTGGACATGGAGGTATGTTGGCTCTTTGTTTACGAGCAGTTTTCCATCATGTCGAGTTAACACTGCCAGTTTCAGTATGTTTGCTTTATTACTGCATGTAAAGCTGCCGCAGCCAAGTAGGAAGGAATTGCAGATGCTGGTTTATACTGAAGATAGACATAAAATTCTTGCTAGTGAGGTAGTGCAGCGTATGTTCACCGGGTTAATTCCTGGGATGGCAGGACTGATGGCAGCCTCGCCAGCAGCTTGTGGGTTTTTTAAAAACTTTTATGTTCTTTTCGGAGTGTCTAAATGGATGTTTTAATGTCTCTCGGTAGGTTTGATGTGGGGGGTGTGGGGAGGGGGGGGGGCGTTGGGGGAAACCGTTTCCAGTCACTTATCTTGATGGAGATGCGACCGCCCTTGCGGCCTGACAACTGGATTGGTGCGGTCTCTCCAGACCGAAGACGGGCCCAGGGCTTCAAGCAGCAGGCACGGCAGACTTACCATCGCGGAGCGGGTGATGGCATCCTTTGCCGAGGAGCGCCAGTGTTGGAGCTCCGACCGCGGGTGCCCGTTGACTTTAACATCTTGAGGCCGCAGTCTCCGGTAAGAAGCGGCCGATCCAGGAACTCGCAGAATGTGTTTCGATCCGTTCCGGTGTCGGAGTTTTGATTATCTCTACGAGAGAGCCTGAACATCTATGGTGGCGACTGTGGAGGGTTCAAGGCCCCGACCACGGGTGAACAAAGGAGGAAGATGACTGAACTTTATTGCCTTCCATCACAGTGAAGAATGCTGATTCCACTGTGGTGGATGTTTATGTTAAATTCTAATGTGTATTGTGTTCTCTTTACTAGTATGGCTGCATGGTAACTCAAATATCACTCTACCTTAATTGGTGCACGTGACAATAAATGTGAACTTGAACTTGACATATGATGAAAGAATGGGTCGACTGGGCTTGTGTTTACTGGAATTTAGAAGAATGAGAGGGAACCTTATAGAAACATATAACATTCTTAAGGGATTGGACGGGCTAGATACAGGAAAAATGTTCCCGATGTTGGGGGAATCCAGCACCAGGGGTCACAGTTTAAGAATAAGGGGTAGGCCATTTAGGCCTGAGATAAGGAAAAACTTTTTCACCTAGAGAGTTGTGAACCTGTGGAATTCTCTGCCACAGAAGGCAGTGGAGACCAATTCACTGGATGTTTTCAAAAGAGAGTTAAAGCCCTGTCCCACGGTACAAGTTCATTCCAAGAATTCTCCAGAGTTTGCCCTGATTCGAACTCGGAGATTTACGGTAATGGCCACTCGTCGGCACTCGGGGCTCTCGTGGACATTTTTCATCATGTTGAAAAATCTTCACAAGTCTTCCCGTGCTTGCCTGCCGTTAGCGAGTCTTCACGAATACCTACCGTTAGCGCTAAGAGACGTCCCCAAGCTCCGACGTACCCACTACATTCATTCTCCGTGCTTACCACGAGTTTGATTTTTTTAAATCTCGGGAGAGCTCTTGGAATGAACTCGTACCGTGGGACAGGGCTATTAGATTTCACTCTTAGGGTTAACAGAATCAAGGGATATGGGGAAAAAAGCAGGAACGGGATGCTGATTTTGGATGATCAGCCATGATCATATTGAATGGTGGTGCTGGTTCGAAGGGCGGAATGGCCTACTCCTGCACCTGTTTTCTATGTTTCTATGTTAAAATGCTGGAGTAAGTCTGGAGTAAATGCTGGAAGAAGGGTTCCGACCTGGAACCTATTTCTTTTGTGCAGAGATGCTGCCTGACCCACTGAGTTACTCCACCATTTTGTGTCTATCTATAGCCAATGAAGTACAATTATTCCAGGAAGAAATGAATGAACAGTCCTTGGGATATACCAGAGGTGACGGTGTATTGCTGACACCAGCTTCTCATTTCAATATTTCCATCCATCTGTTTATTCCCATCAAAGATGAGAAGAGCAAAGTATAAAGTATAGAGGACGTGTGTGGGGGTGGGGCTACTTCTTTTACACTGTGGTGGATAAATGGACAACGCTTTCAGGATAGTGATGGAGGCAGATATGATAATGGCATTTAGGAGACTTTTAGATAGTACGTGGATATGCAAGGAATAAACAGATAAGATCACAGGCAGGTAGAGGAGGTCAGTTTAACATGGTATCAGTCGGGAACAGCAGGTAAGAGACTCTGCGTTCCTTTTTTACTACTTACTTTTAGGTGGCTGCGGAAAGCCGGCGGGGAGACCCGTGGAGGGCGAGCAGCCAGCAGCAGCAACAGCACGAGTTTCCCTGGAGGGGAACAACCTGAGCCCGACTTTGCTCCCGCACCGGCAAAATTCACCTCTCGGCCGGGCGGGAAGCAAAGTAAAAAAGGTCCCTATGCCAGTCTCAAACGAGACTGGCTTGGGAGCAGTCGGTAGCAGCCAGCGCAGAGGCTGCGGGACAGACAGCTCGGACCAGCGAGGGGCTCGGAACACTCAGCGAGTGCAGCGGCACTGATGGAGTCGGAACGGGACGTTCGGGCTGAAAACCTTCTTCAAAAGGTAAGGCCCAGGGTCCAGGGGATCCATAGGTACAGCCGGGGTTACCGGCTGCGGAACTGCCGCGAAGGACCAGGCCCGTGAACACCGGGGTCGGTCCAAGCGGCTCGAACCCGACACAGGGAACGACGGTCACCAGCGGGAGAAGGAAAGTCGGGAACAGCAGGTAAGAGACCCTGCGTTTCCTTCAACTTACCTTCTAGGTGCAGACATGGACCAGGTCCATGTAAGGCCGGCGGGAGAACCACGGAGGAGCGGCAGCGGCAGCAGCAGCGGCAGCGGCAGCAGCAGTGGGAGCCGGCAGCTGCAGGAGCACCGGCAGCTGCAGCAGCACTAACAGCGGCAGGAGCACAGACAGCGGCAGCAGCACAGGCAGCAGCAGTGGCAGCTGGCACTTCGTGAGGAGCTGGCAACGGCAGGAGCAGCATGGGCACATCGATTCCCGGAGAGGGAAAAACACCTGTGCCCAACTTCGCTCCAGCATGGTGAGAAAGTTCATTTCTCGACAGCAAAGGACTTTGCAGTTGACTGGCTGCAATCTACTACAAGGGACCAGTATGTGAGTACCAGGGTCAGTCCCATCGGGGTTTTAGTTACAATAATCGCTTCTCGGCTTTTTGGCTAAGATCAAGTGTAGTATCTGTTCTTATCAGTTTAATATCTGATACACCCCTTATCTACGGACCATATATATTAAATAAAAACTATAGTAGCTGTTATCATCAGTTTTAATGTCTTATATGTCCCTTAGCTAAGGACCATATAAGTAGGAGTGCCCAGAATTGAGGGCATTAGAGTGGGGTTGGCCGGCTGCAACGACCACTAGGGACCAGTACCGTCAGTACGGGGGTCGGTCCCAGGGGTCTAAGATAAAGGAGCAGCCAGGAGTGCTGAGAGCGTTGAAGCCAGGTTAAAGGAATAGATGGAAGCAGCTGTGCCAGTTATCCCCCTCACCGGCCATATCCACTTCACGGAAGGAAGGACAAAACTGGAGAAGGAGGACCATGGAACAGCAGGCAGCCAGCAGCAGCCAGCGGCACTTGGATCAACCGTAGTGGGATCAGCTGTGCCCGATGTCGGCCCCGCACCGGCCAGATCCATGTGACCGAGCGGTAGGCTAGACACAAATTAAACAAGGTAGTGGACTCAGAAGGGTCCGACTTTGCATAAAACCACCGGCAACCAGCGCCCGAGAGGGCTGGAGCGGGAAGAAGCGGTGTATGGAGCCTTGCTCCAACGTGATAAAACCACAGCAGTACCTCTTTGAGGGCTGCACAATGCTTCTACCCCATCAGAGGGGAGCACTGTGGGTCAGTTCTGGGTTGACTTGCAAGAGGGGTCCGCAGAACAAAAGACAAGTGGGCAGCAGTTAAGCCCCACAGGGGTACCCCGTGCGGGACCCTAGAGATCTCTAACTCTATAAAAAAGAGTAGGCAGGACCCTGATGGGCCAGAGCCTGGTAATACAGCGTCCCATGATCCTAACACAGCAGGGACTCTGCTGGACATGGTGGCTGATTACTTTAGCCAAGTCAAACATGGGTAGACTTGGATCCAGGATGGCAATAGTATTACTATATGTCTGGCCACATACGCCAACAAGGGAAAAAATTTACAAACACTGGCCAGACATCTGCCACCTGGCAACGGTGAGGCATTACAGGTGCCCAGTGTAAACCAATGCATTTGGCAGCATATGGACGAACATCAGGAACCAGGACCTCAAGATCCAGAGAACCTTCAAGGGATTGACGGAAGGCATCATAGCATACACCCGCACCCTGGACTAAACGTAGGTAACCAAAGACCATCAAGACGCACTAGATCTGTTTAATAATATGCAATATGACCTGAACTACAAGTGGAAGGCGGCCATTCAGCCAGCACTAGGACCCCAAAAATGCTACCATTTGCAAACAAAGAACCGTGTGTGGACTAAGCCAAGACACTGGGGCTCATTAAGGCCAGCGCAAGGGCCTATTTTGGAGCATGATACCAGCCACAGGCAAGGCCATAAAAAATGTGGCTCATACCAGTAGCAGTGTCAGAAATCAAAATAACCTGCAGGATCCGTTTTAGGGTATGGCCAGGGCGGCCATCCTGGAAGATGCGGAAGCCTAAACCTCCCACACAACCCCGAACAAGAAATATTAAACCAGAACCTTATTTTCTTCTGTTAAAATAGGGACCTACGAGGGTAGGGGAGGTTGCAACACTACAGTTATGTATGGTATATAATCACTACAGATTCATATAATCTCAGCAGTATTCAGGGTTATCTGATAGGGTTTTTCTCATCCCAATAACCACAGTACATCATACACCAGAAGGGCATTTTGTCCTTACATAAACCAAACAATCTAAAACCCACATGGTGCTACAAGATTTGTACACGAAAGATTGGATTGAAACATATTTATTAAAATAAAATAGAGTAGGGTTGCAGGATTATCATTGATTTAACCCTAAACACATTTGTTCTAGATATTCATTTTAAGATGGATGCTCTTATTATTGATAAAGACTTGGTGTCAGTTGCGGGTTTCTATATGGCAGGCATTGACTCAATAGAGGAACTTTGGCAATATAGAGCTTACAAAAGGGGCAATCATTAGCCCCAATATTATGTACTAAAATTCGTAAACCAGCTTGGCATTGTTATGTAAATAAGCCATAGGGTGAGGTTTTCCCCCGTTCGGACCCATCAATGGGGTACTAGGGTAAATTCAACCACACTAAGCATCTGGAATTTTCAGAGTACCCGACTGACCTTCTCAATCATGGTTTTCAGTCTTACAGGGGATGGTGTTAGAACCATGTTCCCTATGAACATTGCCAAAAAATTGTTGATTTATCCAGTGACTGGAGACTCCATGCCATAACACTATGGATTTATTGATTTGTAGAGTCTAACAGACCCACTATACTGTCAGACAGGACGATGAATCTCATCTCATCTGCACTAAGACTGTCAACACGGAAGCAGTACCTTGGACACATCAAGAAATGGGGCATATACTGCTTGGACAACAATCTCGGCCAAAAACATTCTGGCCGTATTGGGATTTTAACAAGCCTCCATTAGGATAATCGATGGAGCTACAGTGCCATTAATAGTGCCACAAGTGCACTCTCCAATTACCTATCACAAGGATCGGAACGGCACGCGGTGGGAGCGCACCCCTGGTAAGCAAACCAGGTACTCCGAAATCTGGGACGTGGGTGTTGTTTTCTCAACATGCTGAGGAGCTTGTAGCTCATAACAGCGTTGTCACCTCAGTAACAGACCAGGAAGATGGTTATGCTCATGGTGTTATTTACCGCACAACAAGTCCAGCCATTAAGCAAACAGAGCCTGGACTCCCTGATCATCTCACCGAGAAACTGGTGTTGTCATACAGGATTTAATAAAAGAAAACAGATCGGGTTCCTCGGGTCTAGGGTTTGATTTTATGGTACACCCATATGGCAAACGACTGTGTATAACAAGACACATCTAACAATACATAGCATATACTCGGAACATTCGAGGTCAGAGTATGGAGTTGTTTATCTCTTACAAGAAACTGCATGATAGGGTCACGACTCAAACTATATCAAGGTGGCTCAAAATGGCAGGAATAGACACTGATGTTCCAACTCTCATTCCACCAGGACTGCAGCAACATCCGCAGCAATATTGTACAGGTACCCACAGACCAAATCCCCAGAATGGCAGGAGGGTCATTTGAAAAAAAAAAAAAAAAACAAAAGGGTTTTTCCACAGGTTGTATAATAAACCAGTTTATTTGGAGCCATCATTGTATTAAGAAAACATTTTAGGTTCAACAAAATAATTTGCCCGATAGGTTACAGGGTTATGATTCTCAAAATTTTAAAAAGTGTTATATTTTTTCGTTATACCACACAACTCTTTGTATAATTGTGTTTTAAAACTACTAATGATGCTCTCTCCCAATACCCAAGGCAGTTGTGAAGCATGGACTCGTTCCACGGCATGAGGTCACAGAGCTTTGAAATCTTCACGAAGTCACTCACGTGACTCCGAAGTAAAATAGTAAGATTAAACGAGAACTTACCAGTTTGAAGTTTGATCTGTATTTTATGAGGAGTTACGATGAGGGATTTCGTGCCCTCCGCTCCCACCCTCGTATGATCATATCAAAAACTGGTATCTCTTTGATAATCTTACTATGTTAGATCATTATAGGTTCCTGTGACCTCACACCGCTGCTTTGAAGTATGACACGCATGCGTGGAAGCGGGGTTCTTCACGAAATCCCTCATCGTAACTCCTCATAAAATACAGATCAAACTTCAAACTGGTAAGTTCTCGTTTAATCTTACTATTTTCCTGTCTGTAGTTCGGCACACATGATCTTGAAATTAGCACCTCCCAGTTACATCAGGCACCAAGGGTAAACCACTGATCAATGGGATGCGAGCTGTAACCATTGTATACTATTCAGAATTTCCACTGCCATAGAGGTTGCTGTTTGTGCTTTGGCTGGGATTGATTTAGTTCACTGGGAGAGATTCAAAAATGGATCATTCAAAGATAGAAGTGAATAAGAGTTTGTTGTGCTTCACCATAGAGTCTCAACTGGATTTATAGCATGATTCTGCATAGCTTCTGTGGGAAATTAATCTAAATGTCCTCTTGTGACATTGGCGTATCAAAATGCTCCACTGGTGAAATTAGAGCATGTCCCGGATATTCATTTATTTTTCTTTTATGTAATCTAGAAAACATTAGAGAACTAAACAGCAGAATCTGCAATTATTTATACAATTTTGTTTTATCCACCTATCATTGAAAATCAATATTAGTTGCTGCTACTAATCGCCAGCTACTGAGAAAACATTTATCTACACTTTAATCTGATCAATGACTTTAATGAGATATTTCTGTTTCTCCACCAGTGTTCAGTGACCTTTCTTAGATTACTTGCATTGTACTAAAGCACATATAAAGGTTCTGATAAAAAAGACTCAAATCTCATTACATTGATCATATTGGACCTAGAAAACCAATAGTAATATAACTGAAAGTTAAAGTGCATGTGATTTTCCAAACAGCCGATCTATCTTTGTTTTTCTACAATTTAAATTCTTAAAAAATAAATTTGTAGCCATCATGCTAACTCAGTAATTTTATGTAGCATGCAAAGTTTCAGTATATAGATTACGCAGTGAAAGTTAGCTTTTAAGTCAAACGTGTAAAAGGTATTAGAAAAATGCCTGAAATGATTACTATTTACTGTTAGATTTCCTTCGTTTTTTCTCATAGATGAGTCGCTAATAACCATATAACAATTACAGCACAGAAACAGACCATCTCCGCCCTTCTAGTCCATGCCGAACACTTATTCTCACCTAGTCCCATCTACCTGCACTCAGACCATAAACCTCCATTCCTTTCCCGTCCATAAACCTATCCAATTTATTTTTAAATGATAAAATCGAACCTGCCTCCACCACTTCCACTGGGAGCTCATTCCACCACTCTCTGAGTAAAGAAGTTCCCCCTCATGTTACCCCTAAACTTCTGTCCCTTAATTCTCAAATCAAGCTAACGAACATTGTGATCTAAATCAAAAAATATCTAAAATTTAATGCATTAATAATTAATGAAAGATAGTACACTAATTTATCAAACTATATTGCACAGATGCATTTGAGTTCTGGTATATTTCTGTTATATTTGTGAAAAATACACAACTACGTCTTAATCATTGAGAAAACGTAATGACTATATTTCTATGGCTCCATTAACACAGATTCACTCTTCTATAAGTCTGTGTAACTGAGGTTATGAATTTTTAGCGTGATCTTGGATGGAGTAATCAAAATACATCTCAGTAAATAAAATCATTATTAAAAAAATATTTTAAAGTTATTTATTTGTTGAAATAAAAACATACAAAATTTTATTGCAGGTCTCATCATTGATGATATATGTAGATTCACAAGTTCTGATAGTCTGTTACTCTTTACAACGTTTATTTCCAACTTTGTCCTGATCTTGGCAACTCTACCACTGATATAGCAACAGAAAATAGTTGGAACAGTGGGTCATTCAACCCTTCAAATAGGGTCAGCCAAAACATGATTAGCTAGAGTGAATGTGGAGAGGATGTTTTCACTAGTGGGAGAGTCTAGAACCAGAGATCACAGCCTCAGAATAAAAGGATGAATCTTTAGAATGGAGACTAGGGGGAATTGCTTTAGCCAGAGGGTGGTGAATCAGTGGAACTCATTGGGAATCTGTGGAACTCATTGCTACAGATGGCTGTAAGGGCTAACTTTGTCTATTTTTAAAGCAGGGATTGATGGGATCTTCATTGGTAAGAGTGTCAAAGATTACAGGAAGGCGGCAGGAGAATGGGGTTGAGAGGGGTTGAAAACTAGATCAGCCATGATTTAATGTTGATGCAGACTCGATGGGCAAAATGGCCTAATTCTGCTCCTATGTCTTATGATTGTGGCTGATCTATAACATATTTCTTCCCATGCCACTTGATGTCCTGTGTCGGGAGATCTGTCTACCTCCTTAAATATATTCAACAGTGTGGTCTCCACTACGTTCTGTGCAAGGAATTTCAGAAATTCATCAGGAATGTAGAAATCTTCCCTCTTCTCAGTTCTAAATGTCTTAAATGCCCCAAATCCTAAACTTGTGACTTGATTATCGAATGTTGCTGTATCTCTCTTGCAATGTGACCCTGTAACACTGCAAAATGCAAACAGGTGAAGGAAGCATAGATGGGGAATTTTGTCTGCATGGGCAAATAGGGCTGCAGAGCCTCTTTCCATTCTATACGACTCTATAACTGTGACTATAATCTTGAGAGAGGAACTCTCTTCTTGCATTCTTCTATCTTTCTTGGGCCCCTTCAGTTATGGCTGAATATGAGTGACTCTGGGGTGCTATTTCCTATATGGAGGATGCCCGTGCGTGACTTTGTTTAACGTGGGGAGGCTGGTGCACAGACAGCCACCCCACGGTCCTTGACAGATCTGGGTCGGGATCCAGTGGCATGGAGTCCAAGACGACCGGAGACCCTTTTCTGCTGCAGCCTTCATCCTCCTTCCCAGCCGTTGTGACACTCCACTAAGGTTAGCCTTCATCCTCTGCCTGTTCCACCATTGAGTTCTTGGTTGGATTCTATCAAGCCCTTTTAAAATATTTTACATTCCAATGAGATTCCCTCTCATTTTTCTAAACTCTAGTGAATACAAACTTGGTCAACCCAATCTCTTCTCTTCTAACATTTCTGGAATCATTTTAGTGAATCTTCACTGCATTTCCTCAATGCAAAATCAGGATCCAAGCCCGAGTTTCTGGCACTGTGTTTCAGCCAGCAGCTCTACCAACTGTGTCACCTTGTGCCATCCTCAAGAAAAATTACAGCAATGTCTTGGAGCTGAAATGATTGACTTCCACCAACCACAACTATCATCCTTTGTGAAAGTTGTAACTCCAACTATTGAAGTGATTTCTCCTTGAAATTAGGGTTGCTTGATGTGACATTTGGTTAAGGGTGGACATTCTCACCTCAACCCTGGAATTCAGCTCTTTGGTCCACAAGAATATGATGAAGTCTGAGCTGAGTGGTCTTGGTGGAACACTGAGTTTTGGTGAGCATCTTGGTGACTTGGTGCTGTTCGATAGCATTGTCAGCAACATCCTCCTTCAAATATTCTCTACTTAGATGGGACACCCCCCATTGATTTTTGTACACTTGGACTTGAAGGAACAAAATCGGTTATAGTTCACGTAACTGATTCCTGATCATTCTCCAGTCCTATATGCAGGGAAGCATGTTTGCCAATGTCAAGGCCTGGATTGATTATTGTTTCGCTCAATAAGCCGTAAGAACAAGTACAGATGTGCAATATCAGAATACTACTCTTATTCTGCCTATCCTTACCACTGCCCTATTACTGCTGGCAATCTTAGAGTTAGAAGCAAACAATGCCCTCTAATATACTGTTCATACTGGAAATAATATTGCATATTCTCAGGCAGGTGATTCTTGTGTTTGTACCTGAAACATGTATCTGCCATTAAAAAGGAGACATCAAATAAATATTTAGCATTAAGGCAAGGTATCCATGAACATTCACCCCTGCTCTCATTTAAATAATGTGACCATCATCAAAATGACGTACCTTGCAATTATGGAAACAACATGGCAGAAAGAGATACTTCTCTGCCATGTTTCTATGCTGGTGCTGGCTATTCACTCCAATTGTCTACGCTAATCTCCCTTCCTATAACAATTTTTCTTTTCAAACACCTAGCTAATTCCATATTAAATAAGATTGCAGTCTCCACTTCAGTACCCTCTTGTGGTGAAGGGCTGCAAAAATATTCTTTGTTCCTGTTTATCCGCCTTTGTTATACAACATGGATATTTTTTGATTCAAGACTGCTGAGTCCATAAATAATAAATAGAGGTGGGGTGTTACTATACAACCTGTATTGTGCATTATGTAGCTTCACAAATAAGTTACATCACAAATGTAAGATCTACTAAAGTATGCAGAGACACTAATATGATACAAGGCTTTACAATTCATATTATATAGACAGCTAACATCATGGATCACAGGGATTACGGATTATGGTGATCTTAATTAAGGATTATCAACTCCATTTAATACTCAAGCAAGAAAGCATGATGCACAACACTAATAAATTGTAATATGGGACATATAGGCTGGTAGTGGGGGTCAAATAGCTGAAACAAACATATAGATTATGGACAAGAATTTCAATATAATTCCATAACAATTATACTTCTCTGAACCATTGAATGGCACTGCATTCTTAGCATCTAAGGGTTTATCAGTGAAGTTCTAGTATATAATCAGTGATTATTTCAAAGTTCAATGGGATATACAGGTCAAGAGAAATGTAGCATTATCGTAACCTTTAACATAAAAACATGCTGTCAGAAGATCTGAAATTTACAGAAAGGCACATTAGTATATAACCTTGTTCTCCTGACCTTTCTTTAGACTGAGAGTCAAGGGAGAGGGCCAGACCACTTGACCCGAAACGTCACCCGTTCCTTCTATCCAGAGATGCTGCCTGTCCCGCTAAGTTACTCCAGCATGTCTATCTTTGGTGTAAACCAACATCTGCAGTTCTTTCCAACACTTTGAGGTAGATCTTTACTGCATCCCATTCATCCCTGTTTATCTAATTGGAAAACATTGTTAAACACCTGCAAATTAGATTTCAGAGCCCAAGCATCATCACACATTTATCTGAGACTGAAAGATAATGCATTGGATCATACAGTACACGATGCAGTGTTAGCTAAGTTGTACTTAACACCTTCATATGAAACAGCCTGATCTGATATTTTAACAGATTGCTAACCTGTTTATTTTGAATTTGACTCCAAACTAAAAGATCTAACAGCTGTTAAAATGACAAACAAATTAATTTTATATGAATGTACCAAGAATTTATGTGCAAGAAAGTAAAACTTCAAGCCTATTGCCTGGAGTCGTTCAACAGACATTCATAAAATATCAAAATAATTGATATTTACTTGTACTGGAGCCTACCAGGGAGAAAGCAATTCAGGATTTAATGTTGAACTGGATTTGATAAGGCAACTCGAGGTAAAGGAGGTAGTGCCCTTAATATGATAAGTTTTAATCTACCATTTGAGACGGAGAAGGGAAAATTGGAAGGGTCAGTTGAGCAAAGGGGACTATGGAGCCATGAGGGAGGAGCTGGCTAAAGTTGACTGAAAAGATACCCGAGCAGGAAAATGGCAGATGAGATGAACAGGTACTTTGGATCTGTCTTCACTAAGGAAGACACAAACAATCTCCCAGATGTACTAGTGGCCAGAGGACCAAGGGTGAAGGAGGAACTGAAGGAAATTCAAATTTGGCAGGAAATGGTTGTTGGGTAGACTGACGGGACTGAAGGCTGATAAATGGCCTGGGGTCAGCATCCCAGGGTACTTAAGGAAGTGGCTCTAGAAATTGTGGACGCATTGATGATCATTTTCCAATGTTCCATAGATTCTGGATCAGTTCCTGTGGATTGGAGGGTAGCCAATGAGAAAGCAATTAAGAAAGGCAGGAGAGAGAAAACAAAGAATTATAGACCAGTTAGCCTGACATCGGTGGTGGGGAAAATGCTGGAGTCAATTATAAAAGATGAAATAGCAGCACATTTGGATAGCAGTATCAGGTTTGGTCCGAGTCAGCATGGATTTACGAAGGGGAAATCGTGCTTGACTATTCTTCTGGAATTTTTTGAGGATGTAACTAGGAAAATGGACAAGGGAGAGCCAGTGGATGTAGTGTATCTGGACTTTCAGAAAGCATTTGATACGGTCCCACATAGGAGATTAGTGGGCAAAATTAGAGCACATGGTATTGGGGATAGGGTACTGACATGGATAGAAAATTGGTTGGCAGACAGGAAACAAAGAGTAGGGATTAACGGGCACCTTTCAGAATGGCAGGTAGTGACTTGTGGGGTACCGCAAGGCTCAGTGCTGGAACCGCAGCTATTTACAATATACATTCATGATTTAGATGAAGGGATTGAAAGTAACATTAGCAAATTTGCAGATGACACAAAGCTAGGTGGTGGCAGTGTGAACTGTGAGGAGGATGCTATGAGGATACAGGGTGACTTGGACAGGTTGGGTGAGGAATTTAGGAAAGATATTCTTGCTATTGAGGGAGTACAGCATAGGTTCACGAGGTTAATTCCCGGGATGGCGGGACTGTTATATGTTGATAGAATGGAGCGACTGGGCTTGTATGCACTGGAATTTAGAAGGATGAGAGGATATCTTATTGAAACATATAAGATTATTAAGGGATTGGACATGCTAGAGGCAGGAAACATGTTCACGATGTTGGGGAAGTCCAGAACCAGGGACCATAGTTTAAGAATAAGGGTTAGGCCATTTAGAACAGAGATGAGGAAAAACTTTTTCACCCAGAGTTGTGAATCTGTGGAATTCTCTGCCTCAAAAGGCAGTGAAGGCCAATTCTCTGGATGCTTTCAAGAGAGAGTTAGGTAGAGCTCTTAAAGATAAAGGGATATGGGGAGAAGGCAGGAACGGGATATTGATTGTGGATGATCAGCCATGATCACAGTGAATGGCGGTGCTGGCTTGAAGTGCTGAATAGCCTACTTCTGCATCTATTGTCTATAAAGATTATTTCACGTTATTAGTCTAATTACAAATTACTTAACAGATATATACATATCTTATAAGGGATGAATGATGAGTCAACGAGGAGGAAGTAAACGGGGGTTGGGGAATACTGTAAATATTGTATTCTCAGACTTGCCGTAAACTCCAAATAATCTCCTTCGATATCATGAGAAATATATGGGAGGGAGGTGTTGATAATGCTTTTCATAAGCCAGCTACATGGCTACATAAAACACCATGGTCTAAAAGTAGTGTTTAGTAGAGAACAGCAGAAGGTTAATTTGATCAGGCTGTATCTGTGGATGGAGAAACAATGTCAGGCAGAAGATTCTTCATCGGAACGATACCAGTGATTCACGTTCAACCTGGACATCCAGTGCTGTCTGTGTGGAGTTTGCATGTTCTCCCTGTGACCACCTGGGTTTCCTCCAGGTGCTTCGAATTCCTCCCGCATGAGAAAGATGTGCAACTTGCTAGGTGGCGTGTGGGTGAGTGCAAAAATCTGGCATGGGGTGCAAAATTAATAACAATGTTTGAAGAATAGAATGGTATTGGCATAGGACTGATTGGATTAGCATTGGATGGCATGGACTCATTGGGCTGAGGTACTTGTTTCTGTGCTATGTCTCCATAACGCATTTTGTTTCCAATTTCTAGCATGTACATTGTTTAACTTTCGGCGATCTAAATACGAGATTAATACCTCCCTAAAACTATCAAAAAGCCATTGCACCTGTGGATCATGCAGAGCAGTGAAACCTTTTGATTTATCATTGGCTGGTGCTGCTGATGCTCTAAGAAAGAGGGTGCTTGAGTAATTGGGTTTGCCTTCTCCAAGAAAAAAGAACTGGACTGGGGAAATTAAGATGGGTATTGTGTGTAGGAAGGAACTGCAGATGCTGGTTTAAACCGAAGATACACACAAAATGCTAGTTAACTCAGTGGGTCAGACAACATCTCTGGAGAAAAGGAATAGAATAGAATAGAATAGAATAGAATAGAATAGAATAGAATAGAATAGGTCGGAAGAAGGGTCTCAACCCAAAAGGTCACCTACTCTTTTTCTCCAGAGATGCTGTCTGACCCGCTGAGTTACTCCAGCTTTTTGTGCCTGTTTACAATGGGTGTTCCCTGCATTTATCATCTCAGTACCATCAGTACCAGGAAGGAGATGAGAAGGGGACGGGTGATGGTGTATTGTTAAGCCTTTGTCTAACCTCATCCCTTCCTTTGACAGACAGAACACCATCCTATCACCCTGGTCCAATCCCTCCCTACCTATGTCCAAGATACCTCACATGCTCTTCGTCTCTTCAACGACTTTCCAGGCCCCCACTCCCTCTTCTTTACCATGGATGTCCAGTCACTCTACACCTCCACCCCCCACCAGGAAGGTCTTAAAACCCTCCGTTTCTTCCTCGACTGCAGAACCAATCAATTTCCGTCTACCAATACTCTCCTCCGCCTAACAGAGCTGGTCGTTACCCTTAACAACTTCTCATTTGACTCCTCCCACTTCCTCCAAATCCAAGGCGTAGCTATGGGCACTCGCATCGGCCCCAGCTATGCCTGCCCCTTTGTAGGGTACGTCGAACAATCACTGTTCCTGGCGTACACTGGCCCTATCCCCGAGCTCTACCTCCACCACATTGACGACTGCATCGGTGCTGCTTCCTGCACCCATGCAGAACTCACTGACTTCATCAACTTCATGACTAATTTCTATCCTGTACTCAAATTTACTGGAACCATCTCCGTCATCTCCCTACCCTTTCTAGATCTCACCGTCTTCATGTATGTTTTAGACTCCATGCCCTGGGGCAAAACCTCTGAACATTCACTTTATCTATACCCCTCATAACATGTATACCTGAAGAAGGTCACCCCTTCCACCTCCATCATGCCAGGGAAAACAGCCCCAGCCTATCCAGTAGACACAAAATGATGAAGTAACTCAGCGGGTCAGGCAGCATCTCTGAAGAAACGGAACAGGTGACGTTTCGGGTGGGAAGAAGGGTTTCTCTAGAGATGCTGCCTGGCCCGCTGAGTTGCTCCAGTATTTTGTGACTATCTTCGGTATAAACCAGTATCTGCAGCTCCTTCCTACACATTTTTGCCAGCATAGCAAGAGGTAGGCTGAGGATTTTAACATGGGTGTTGCGTTTCAGAAATAATGATTTTTTTAAAAACCCGTTGATTTTTCAATGCAGATTGTGTGAGATGCAGTTACTGTTTCTCAATTCGCCCTTTCAATTCCGCATTGGTTAGTTAGGGTGCATGCAAACTCTGTGAACGGGAGACCCTCTGCTGCGGTGATGAGATTAGATGTCCCGGTCTTGGGTCGTAGACTACATCCACAACCCGCTGCCCCTCGCCCTTCTGTCCATCAGTGATTCTTATTGAGGTTCATCGTTTCAACCAAAGATACTAGAGGATCTAGTATCTTTGGTTTCAACTCAACACCGCTTCAGGTTGGATTACGTGTGGATTGCTCCAGCTCTTCCGGGTCAGGAATACAGACCTAGGCATCTGCCCCCACCCTTCTTCCAATAACACACACACACACACACAGAGCCACAGCAGCGGAGCTCAGCAGATCAGAGGCGGCGGTGCATCTGCCGGACGAGTCGAGCCGGCGGAGCCAGGCAAACGCCAAACACACCCATCAGGCGGCTTGTTTGTTTGCAGCGAGCTAGCACCATGAAACAGTTCGGCGGCGGCGGTGGCGAAAGCAGTAGCAGCAACAGCAGCAGCAGCAGCAGCAGTAGCAGTTAAGAGATGGAAGATAAAAAGCCAGCTGGCATCAGGCACATCCCCGACCCTGGGCGCCCGAGAGATGCGGGCAGAGCCGGGAGAGGAGGGGGTGGCACTGCCCATGCTGTGTCCAAGTGCGAGTTGAGTGGCGTCAAGGGAGAGCAGCCGCAGGATACCATCCGGCGAGTGTTGGACTTCAAGAGCCAAGGCACCCAGTGCTACAAGGAAAAGAAATTCCGGGAAGCCATCGGCAAGTACCACCGGGCTCTGCTGGAGATGAAGGGTTTCCTGGCGGCGGGCGAGTGCGAGTCCTCGTCCGCTGCCGTCCTGGTGCAGCCTGCCCCGGGGAGGGCGCCGGTGAAACTGAGCGAGGAAGAGAGGAAGGTGGTGGAGAGCAGTGAGATCGAGTGTTACAACAGCTTGGCAGGTGAGTCGCCAGCCCAGACGCGGGACCCCGCTGTGTCGCCGAGTGTTTGATAAGGTGGTGAGAGAGGGAGGGAGGGAGAGAGTTCACCTTTCTACTTTCGGGAAGGGAAGAAGAGGTTAACACTATTCACTACCCCGTAGGAGGATTGTTTTGGTGAGAAATCACATTCGAGGGCAGTTTGACGAACGCAAACAGTCTGATAGAATCTGAACCGAAATGCACATTTTCGCGTTTATACCTTTGCCGTGGCTGTTCATTTGCCTAAGATAGACACAAAATGCTGCAGTAACTCAGCGGGTCAGGCAGCATCTCCGGAGAAAAGATTCCTTTCTGGAGAAAGGTTCCCGACCCGCTGAGAAAATATTATTTTTCTCCAGAGATGCTGACTGACCCGTTAAGTTACTCCAGCATTTTGTGTGTCTATCTTCGGTGGAAACCAACATCTGCAGTTCCTTCTGAAACTGTTATTTTGCCTTGTCGACCATCCATATGGTTTTGTATGTTGACATTTGTCAATGGGATTTGCAGAGACCTCATATTATGGAAATAGTGAATCACTCGGTGTAGATTCATGTGATGGTGTAGTGATATCGACCATTAGAAATGATTCACATGGATGTTATTCAACGAGATATTCCTCATCACACCAACATCCTTGTCAAATACTGACGAATACGTAATTGTCCATGAAAATAGCAATTCCTCCGTCGAGCTAATAAATGATTACAAATGCATGAATCAAAGGCAAGTTTGAGTTTGGATAGCTTGGCTCAGTGTTCAAGTTCTGTCATTCTATGTTTTTGAAGGGAGCCTGTTACCATGTGGTCTTAGTATCAACTGGTGATGTGGCACATACTGGCAGTTTACAGCACTTGGAGGTTATGCCAGACCGACTACCCAAGCATGAAGCATAAAACAAAGGATGTCAAGATCCTTTTAATTTTGCGGCAGAAAGCTTAAAGGCTGTGCCCACCCATACAGTCCTCGCGTGTCCTGTGGGTACATGCAAGATCCACAGCAATCTTGATGTAGGGGTGGCACCAGGCTCTCCTTCTGAGCCGTTTACTCATTGAATAAAGTCTACATTCTATGTTATGAATATTTCAACAAAAAAAATGTTAATGACAGACCCGAATGCCTTTGAAGAAAGACGAAAACGCCAATAGATATGTTAGATCAAAACACTGGCAGCTTTTAGAGGTAAATGTTGGGCACAGTGCTTATGACTCAACATTAACATAGAAAATAGGTAGTTAGTGCTTGCCTGCAAATTCAAATGATGTCAAGCAGAGATCATGCATTAATTGGTGTCATGCCAAATAAATACATTGAAATGGTGAAGTGGCTTCAACCTGATCACAGGAAACTCTGAAATATCATTGAAAAATATGGCCTCAATTTTCTACAGCAATAATAACAGCTCAACATTACACAGCTGAGGATCTTAAAGGTAGCTTGTAAGTGACCAGCCAGTCATATCCGCTCATCCATCTAATCAAGAAATGGTTGACATAAAGTAGGCAGTGCAAGGCGGTTTAGAGCCAGCCTCTACTCCAGGGGTTTTAATCTTCAGTTTTGTACTAATAGCTTGTTTCTAGTTCATATTTCATGTAGGGCTTGGGGCATTCTCAACGGTTGTGCAATTTGTATGCCCACTTCATCTTGTTTTGCTGTCGAGGGATGAAGCCAGGCAAACAGAGAAGTGGATGATGGGCTGCTTGGTGGAATGATAATATCATCAGCTGACACCTACCTGTTATGACATGCTGAAAACAAAGTGACACTCAGTTGGACAGAATGTCTTGCAACCACAGTCTGTTCCAAAATACATCACGAGAAGTTAATGTGCAGGGGAGTTCCAAAATCAGTCTACGTTTTGGTTGGCAATAGAACAACCATAAAATAAAATCTAACAGTAATAATTGGACGTAAGTGAAATTATTTTTACATTGTGATGTGATATCTTATTGTGCCCTAAATACTGATCCACTACTCCAAAGAGCTTGTTGCAGTATTTAGCTGACTCATGTACAGTCTGTGGAGAAGTGCTTAGAATGAAGAAATGCAGATACTTGTAATTTATCGAGGTAATTTAAAATGGCACTGGTGGATTCTAGTACATTTTAAACTGACTTCTTAATTTTAGGACAAGCCAGCCTGGATATTTGAAACGCATAGATGGATAGATTCTTGATTAGTACGGGTATCAAGGGTTATGGGGAGAAGGCAGAAGAATGTGGTTAAGAGGGGAAGATAGATCAGTCATGATTGAATGGCAGAGTAGACTTGATGGGCTGAATGGCCTACAATCATGTATGAACTTATTTACTTGTGAAGTCAAACAACTACAAGTTGGCAGAGATGTATCATGGGTGACAGTGTCGTGTTAATCAAAATTTGAATGGCAAGAAAGTGAGGACAACTTTGCTGATATGTTTGGATCTGCTCTGGGCCAGTAGAATCACCTCCTAATCCCATACTGACCTTTCCACCCTGGGCCTCCTCCAGTGTCAATGAGGGCACACACAAATTGGAGGCACAGCACCTCATAATTCGCGTGGGCAGCTTACAACCGAACAATATGAATCTTGATTTCTCTAACTTCAAGTAATTCCTGCAATCCCCCTCTCTCTCTGTCCTCCCCCCACTCTTGTCCTCACAACCTAATCGTCCCGCCAGTTCCACTGTTCGCATCCATATATACCTTCGTTATCACCTCTTCCACAGCCAACAATGGACCATTGGGGCTCCACTTTTCCTTGATCATTGGTGCGGGCTCTGATTTGTTCTGAACCTTTTCATAGCTCTAGTTTCCCTCTCCCCTGACTCTCAGTCTGAAGAGAAGGGTTTCGACCCAAAACGTCACCTATTCATTTTCTACAGAGATGCTGCCTGACCCGTTGAGTTACTCCAGCATTCTGCTTCTTTTATGTCTACCCATTATTTACAGTATACCTGAATTGGATACTTGCTTGCAATTATAACTTTGTTTGACTCCAGAGGATGCTCCTGATGTTGTGGAGTTCATTTTGGGCATCTGTTCTGACCTCTGCTGGAAAGTCCAGTCAGTGTGTGATGATCAATTACATATATAATATACAATCTATATCATTGAAAGATGAACTATGCTCTACAATTAACAATTGATCAGATAAATTAAAATTTGATCACACAACCTGAGCTGAAATTAGAAACAGGGTGAACTGAATTACATTGTGTCATATCAGCATTTCTGTAGTTATTGATTTACCCTTGACTAGAACTATCACCCTTTTAAAATACCTTGCTTCCATTTTATTTGATTGAATGTGACCTGATTTCTATTTTCCCTAATTCTTAAATCATTTCTCACTTGCACTATGTAAACTTGCCTCACGTCCTTAATTCATAAATGTTAAATTCAGTTGCAATTCCCCCTGAATATTAATTGCAACACCAACCTTGCATTGTGGCAAAGCACTCGGAGATAGTGCAATTTGTTAAGCATGTGAGCTTTATCAGAAATAAAACCAGTTCCAGAAAATGCTGCTTATGTGCCAGAGAGGCTGCCAGAAATTTTGTAGTTTTACATCTCCACAGCAGTCTTAATAGGTCGCATGAGCATGTGGTGTCGTGTCAGAGTAGAAAATGGGATTTGTTGAGGAGATGGAAGGACAAAATGCAATCGAGGATTTTCAAATACTATAACAAAGTTACTACTCGATATTGAAGATAAATACAAAAAGCTGGAGTAACTCAGCTGCTCAGACAGCATCTCTGGAGAAAAGGAATAGGTGACGTTTCGGGTCGAGACCCTTCTCCAGTCTGGGGAAAGTTCTCGAATTGAAACGCCATCTATTCCTTTTCTCCAGTGATGTTGCCTGAGACGTTGAGTTACTCCAGCATTTTGTGTCTACAGTGTCTTGGGTTTAAACAGAAGATAGACCAGCATCAGCAGTTCCTTCCTCCAAATTAGGTTTAAACAACATCTGCTGTTTCTTCCTGCACATTTCTACTTGATATGATCTGCTAGATTTCGCTAGGTGGAGCTCTTGTGTCAGAGGGAGCCTCTCCATACAAAGTTACAATCACCAAGTGGTCTGCTGTCTCCACAGATATCAGCAGAGCGAAAGCAGTTGCGAGTGTTTGTGCCCAGAGGGTTGTTTTTTCAATGCACCCGTGTCATTAGGAACTCTTGCCATTACAGTGAGTTTTCTCACTGCAATGCAGACATAGTGGTAACCTTGTGGCCGGACAACTTAAAGCACAAATTGGTGTGGATAACAAAACAACATCAACAGCGGGCTTTTTCATCCCGTCTTTGTCACAGAAAGATCTCCCAAAGCACTTCACAGGAGAATTATCAAATAAGATTTGACACTCAGCTATAGGGAGAAATATTATGTATAGGAAGGAACTGCAGATGCTGGTTTACACTGAAGATCGACACAAAATGATGGAGTAACTTAGTGGGTCAGGTAGCATCTCTGGAGAAAACGAATAGATGACATTTCGGGTTGAGATCCTAATTCTGACCAGTCTGACGAATACAACAGTTTCATTCTTACACTTAACATGTATACTATCACCGAGTGCTTTGCAACAATGCAAAGTTGGTATCACAATTAATAATCAGGGGGAATTGCCACTGAATTTACGATTCATGAATTAAGGACACGAGGCGAGTTTAAGTGGCGCAAGTGAGGAAATTAGTTAAGAATCAAGGAAAATAGAAATCAGGTCACATCCAATCAAAACGTTACTCTATGACTGTTACATTTATTTTCACAATGGAAAGAATTTCTGCTGCTTCACATCAACAATTAAATCCATAGCCCTCAGTGTAGGAAGATCCTCAGCCAGCTCTTCAGCCCATTTAAAATGTTCCAATCCACGGTGTGGAGAGGTATATATGGCTCTAGTTGTCACTTTCTCTTTGCTGCTGTTACATGGCAGCCGTGTGGCTCTTTCTTGGGTCATGGACAGCTCCTTGTAATCTTAGTCTTGCTACTGAATTGCCTGTCATTTCTTGGATTCCAGCCTGTTCCATTTAAGAGGGCACCTGTTCCTTGCACGTCTCATTAATATTGGCGGAGTGCTAATCTTGTTAAGTGGGTAATGTTCCTGTTTTAAGTGTAAACCTTTTGCAGCGTATTGAACCAATGTGACAATTTTGAGAGCCTCTACTGTTTCCTTTTGAAAATTCATCCTTTCATCCTTTCTCTAAAGATGTCAGTTTCACCACTGTAAATTATTGTCATTTTAATAGGCCTGTTTAGAGTGCTGGTGGAGGTCCAAGTTGTCGGAACACTGGAGGATTGTAGGAAAGAAAAGCTATTTAGAGGCTGTCATTCTCTCCCGGTGCAGCACTAGGAGCGGAAAACAGCTTCTATCGTGGATGATAAAGACACACAAAATGCTGGAGTAGCTCAGCGGGTCAGGCAGCATGTGGGAGAACAGAATCGGTGATGTTTCAGTTCGGGCCCTTCTTCAGTGATTGTGGAGGGTGGGGGGGGGGGGGGGGGGGGGATGGGGGGGGGGGGGGAAACTGGAAGAGAGGAGAGGCATGACAACGCAAGGCAGGTAATAGGTGAACACGTCCTGGTTGCCCTGTGTTGATGCATCTCTTCTTGTCACCTCCCCTTCACCACCAACCCCGCATCCCTCAATAGATCAGCAAAGACCTTTTCTTTTGATCAGGTAGTTGTGTATTTCCCTATAAAGTGGGGTGATCCCTACAGCTCCAGTAGTCCATGATATGAAATGAAACTTCATCTAGAAACAACAAAGAACAAATTGCTGGCGGAGCTTAATGGGTCAAGTACCATCGAGGAGGCAACAAGTTAGTCGTTCTACAGGATCTGAACCCGAACCATCCCTTTTGCTCCGCAGATGCCGCTTGACCTGTTGAGTTCTTCCAGAGGTTTATTTTTTGCTCCATATTCCAGTCACGTGGGTCTCCCTTCATCCAGAAACAGTACTGAAAGGTGAGGCAGGTGAAAGGTGGCCCAGTCCTGCTCCTGGATTCTTGTGTGTTTATAGAATGCATTAAAGACGGTCTTTGCATTGTTCTCTTCTTCACGTAGCGTAGACTTCATTGATAGAACGAATCAGCTGTTCAAAAGCTTTATCTATGTTCTCCCTCCTCTTGCAGCTATTATTTGACAGGTTTTCTTTCAGGAAGAACATTATGCAGGTAAGCTGCATAGACCAAGATGGTTCCTTAATTTTGATGCTGCACGACCTGCTGAGCTAGTCCAGCACATTGTGTTTTGCGCAAGATTCCATCATCTGCAGTCTCTTGTGTCTCCCAAATTTTGATTCTAAGCCAACAAGCTGAATGAGATAATCCCATGAAACGGACACTTCCAGTTGGCCGCAGAGTTGGGCAAGTAGAAATTTTTGGGATGCTTGTTCTTGATCCATATAAAGCATTGAACAATACAGCACAGGGACAGGCCATTTTGCCCATAATGTTTGTGCTGAACATGATGCCAATGGGCACCTCAACTGATCTCATCTGCCTGTACGTCATCCATGTCCCTCTATTCCTTGCACTTCCAAGTGTCTATCTAAAAGCCTCTTAAAGGCCACTATCACGTCTGCCTCCACCACCACCGCTGGCAAATCATTCCAGGCCCCCACCATTGCATAAAAAGAAAACTGGCTCTGCACATCTCCATTAAAGTGCCCCCCTCTCATCATAGCTATGCTCTTTGATGTTGGACGTTTCCACTGGGGAAAAGGTTTCTGACTGTCTACGTATGGACTGACCCTGACTGGAAGGGTACAATGGGCTGACACCACTTACCTAGGTTCACGGAGGCATGGCACTAGTCTGATTTACAGGAAGATTGGTGCTTTCTATATGGCAATGGTGACTGGAATTAGTGCAGATGGGGCGTATTGATCTATTTTGAGAAGTTGCACTAAATGACCTGTTCCCATGCTGTGTGACTCGATGAGTAGGGTGTTGAGCCAATGGATATTTCTGGATTGCCACACTCAATTTATTTCGGATTACCATCCAGTGAGAAAAAGATCATTTATTGGTCCATTTATTTGGAGGAAAGGAAAGTTCAAAAGCTAATGGGAAGTGGCAGGAGAAAGGGAGGAACAAGAAGCGGAACTAAGCAAGCTCACTTTTGAAAGTGCAGCAGGGAATGACTACTGGAGCCTAGATTGACGCAATTATATGTGAGATGTATATTGAGAATCGGATAGTGCCAGCCTAGTTCAAACCTTTCTCCAGGCAGGATGGTTTGACTGGTATTATTCCATGCATGGTGAAAACATGGTCTGAAGAAGGGTCTCGACCCAAAACATCATCTATTCCTTATTTCCTGAGATGTTGCCTCTCCCGCTGAGTTACTGCAGTTTTTTTGTGTCTATCTTTATTTCATGCATCCTCTGTTCCTGATCAGAGACTGTGTGTGTGTGTGGGCTACAAAAGGGTCTTTCCCTCCACTTAGCTGCAACTGCCTCCAGGTCGAGCATAGAGAAAGTAGTCTGATTTAGACTAGGTTTTAACTTTTGACCGTGAAGTTGTTAATGTTAATGTAAATCCTGGAGTTGAATGATTTTTTAGTTATTAAATCTATTTTGTGTTTGTTTATTATATTATCTGTTGTGTACAGTGTTTACAAACATGTTGCGCTGTTGCTGCAAGTGAGAATTTCATTGTTCGGTTCCGGTACGTATGACATATGAACACTCTTGACTCTGATGACAGCCTTGCCAGTATACAAAGGGAAATGTAATTCATTGGCAGAGCAAATGTTTTGGTTAAGAAGTGACATGTAATGTAAAACAGATTCTTCGTAGCTCAGTAAGAGCTATCTCTTTTTTGCTTCTGTTCATTTTAGCCAATCGATCCATGACACTGCACTCACTCTGCCTCTTTCACTCACTACCTGCCTTTAACACATCAGCCCCCCGGGAAATTTTTAAGCAAAAACTTAAAGCTGTAAATGGCACTGTGGGAATTAAGTGGCGATATTCGTGATCAGCTGTCAGCTGTGACAAATCACTCACCCTGTTCATTGGTGTCTTGTCAAGAAATGTTGGCAGGGAAAACCAGGGAAGGAATAAACTCATTAAAGCATTGATAAGAAGTGTTTGACAGACAAAGGGATTCATAGAAGCATATGGGTGAGTCTGAACAGGAATGTTCTCGCCTGTCAAGCTGATGTGATCTTTGGCACAGAATTTAAAGACTCCCACGTTTTGCTCCCACATTGACAGCTACATTCATATCCCCCCCCCCCCCCACACACATTTTTAATGGGGAGCTGCTGCCATTCGCAATAGTAGTGTCACAACGTAAATTTTGACAGCTTCCAGTTGCGTCTGTTTTGGTCATTTTAAATAAATGCGGATAGCAGCAGTAGAGTTGCTGCCTTACAGCGCTTGCAACACCAGAGACCCAGGTTCGATCCTGACCATGGGTGCTGTCTGTACGCATTTTGTACATTCTTCCCATGACCGTGTGGGTTTTCTCTGAGATTTTTGGTTTCCTCCCACACTCCAAAGACATACAGGTTTGTTGGATAATTGGCTTGGGTTTGTATACTTGGTATAATTGTAAATTGGCCCTAGTATGTGAAGGATAGTATCAATGTGCGGGGATTGCTGGTCGGTGCGGACTTTGAGGGCCAAAGGGCCTGATTCCGCGCTGTATCTTTAAACTAAACTAAACCCCTGTGGACATCTCTTGTTGGAGGTCATTGATTTAATAGCAATTTGTCTTTCTATCACAACTATTGCAAATACTTAGCACTTCCCAGCCAATGCAATATTCTGAAGGCTTGACATTGGTCTATAGCACCAGGTCAATACATGGTAAGATCCCAGAAGCAAAACACTATAGGAAGGACACAATTGCACTGGAGATGGTGCAGAGACAGTTCATCAGGCTGTTGGCTGGGATAGACCTGTTGACACTGAATATGATGGGTTTGTTTCCCATGCAGCAGAGAGGAATAGCTGAACATCTGAGATTGGAGGAACATCAAATTATGAGCAAACATAGATTGAGTAGATAATAACAACATTTTCCGGATGGTAGGGATATCCAAAATTGAGTGGATATCTTTGAGGGTAAATTGAGGGTTAAGGATAGGAGATGTGGAGAGGATCAGAGGAAAAATTATTTCACCAAGAGATTGAATTGCATCTCAGGCACACTCCATGAAGTGAAAGCAGTCCCTCCCCCACAAGACTTAAGAAGCATCCACATGACCACTTGCTTTTCCAAAACATAGAATGCTATGGGCCAAGTGCTTGAAAATAGTGTACATAGATAATTAAAGATTAGTAGGACTTGGTGGACCATAAGGTGATGCCCCATGACTCTGCATGAAGAGCACTCGGTCTTACATAGATACATAGATACATAGACAATAGGTCCAGTAGTAGACCATTTGGCTCTTCGAGCCAGCACAGCCATTCAATGTGATCATGGCTGATCATCCACAATCAGTACCCCGTTCCTGCCTTCTCCCCATATCCCTTGATTCCGCTAGCCCTAAGAGCTAGCCTCTAACTCTCTTTTGAATGCATCCAGTGAATCGGTCTCCACTGTCTTCTGAGGCAGAGAATTCCACAAATTCACAACTCTCTGTGTGAACAAGTTTTTCCTCATCTCAGTTCTAAATGGCCTACCCCTTATTCTTAAACTGTGGCCCCTGGTTCTAGACTCCTCCAACATCGGGAACATGTTTCCTGCCTCTAGTTTGGTTAATTGAAATTAAATGCTACTTAGGATACCAGGGATAATTCCTTGAACTCTGCCACAAAGTAAAACAGTGGGATTTCAACATCCAACCAAAATGAGCAGACCAGGCCTAGCTTGTATTATGTCCAGGAAGGAACTGCAGATGTTGGTTTATACCAAAGATAGAGGCAAAGTGCAGGTGTAACTCAGAGGGTCAGGCAGCATCTCTGGAGAAAAAGGATGGGTGGCGTTCCGGATCGGGATCCTTCTTCAACCACCGAGTTGTAAACTACCCAGTGGAATAAGTGCACAGACCTCCAGTTTGCATAATCATGGGGAATTGCAGCGTGAAACAGGGCCTTCAACCAACCAGCACAGGATTAGTATAAATGGGTGCCTGCTGACCATCTGGCAAACATGTATTCTAATCCTACACTAATCCCTTTTTGTAACCCAAATGACTGGGATGTATGTACCCTGCCCTCTTATGAAAAGGGAAGGAATGTATGCGTTGATCCCATCTGTTACTCACTAATGCTTGCATTTTTTACAGGAATGAGGAGTGGGATCTAAAATGACTTTGTACTCCGTACATTGTCAGTATACCCCCCACCCACCTGCAGGGTATAATTAAGGACCACATTAGCTCGGGACAGTAATTAAGTAGGAGGCATTTCATTTAGTACGATTGCCTCAGGCAATCTTTTTAAAATCCGGTGCAAATGCTTGTGGACCAGCTGGCAGCGTTCAAATGTTTTGTTATTGAGACAATTCCCTAGATACTGTTGTTGAGCAAATGAACCATTTAGCTCAGGTGTCTGAAGTGCTGGTCATTGGAACATCTAAAGGATTTGTTTCACTCTTCTGCCTATATCCATGATATTGAAGGGTTCCCACCTGAAACGCTACCTATGCATTTCCTCCAGAGATGCTGCCTGACCCACCAAGTTACGCCAGCATTTTGTGCCTATCTTTTCCCGTAAACAGAGCAATCTGTCCATATGAAGTCTCTCAGCGTCTGCCTAAAGAAGTCTTATTACAGAGAGACAGCTGCAGCAAATTGGAGAGTGATGCTTTTTTTTAGTAAGGATTGCAGTGAGAGAGGCTGGGTACTTAGAGGATGTTTCCGTTCATGGGAGAGCCTAGGACTAGAGGTCATAGCATCAGAATTATAGGACTTTCTTTTAGAAAGGAGATGGGGAGAATTTGTTTACTCAGAGGGTGGTGAATGAATGAATTAATATGTTTATTGGCCAAGTATTCATATACAAGGAATTTGCCTTGGCGCTCCGCCCGCAAGTGACAACATAACATATAGTGACAGTTTGAAATGACACATAAAACATTAAACATTAATAATAAAACATTATAAATTAAACATGTTAATTAAATAAAATACCAGAGCAAAAGGAGGCTACAGCTTTTTGGTTATTGAGTAGAGCTACTACTTGTGGAAAAAAGCTGTTTTAATGTCTGGCTGTGGCAGCTTTGACAGTACGGAGTCGCCTTCCAGAGGGAAGTGATTCAAAGAGTTTGTGGCCTGGGTTAGAGGGGTCAGAGATGATCTTACCCGCTCGCTTCCTGGCCCTTGCAGTGTACAGTTTGTCAATGGAGGGAAGGTTGCAGCCAATAACCTTCTCAGCTGATTGGACGATTCGCTGCAGCCTCTGGATGCCGTGCTTGGTGGCTGAGCCAAACCAGACCATGATGGGAAGGTGAGAACAGACTCCACGATGGCGTATAGAATTGGACCGTCATTGCCTGTGGCAGATTGTGCTTCCTCAGCTGCCGTAGGAAGTACATACTCTGTTGTGCCTTTCTGACAGTTGAGTCGATGGTAGCCCCCCACTTAAGGTCCTTTTTAGATGATGGTTCCCAGGAACTTAAAAGACTCCACAAATATGACTGTGGTGTTGTTGATGGTGAGTGGGGTGAGGGGAGGGGGGAGCTCTCCTAAAGTCAACTATCAATTCCACTGTATTGAGACCATTGAGCTCCAGGTTGTTGCGATGGCACCAGGACGCCAGCTGTGTCACTTCCTGTCTGTAGGTATCTGTGGAATCTGTGAAATTCTTTTATCACAGAAGGCGTTGGAGGCCAAGTTGGTGGTTATTTTAAAGGCAGAAATAGATAGATTCTTGATTAGTACAGGTGTCAGACATTATGGGGAGAAGGCAGGAGAATAGGGTTAGGAGGGAGAGATAGATCGGCCATGATTGAATGGCGGAGTAGACTTGATGGGCCGAATGGCCTAATTCTACTATTCCTAATGACCACAGAGCACATGAAAGCCCCAGTTCACTTGTTTGAAGCTCTGATTTACAATATCTGTGTACAGTGGCTCAACACCCACTGGAAGACATGATTTATGAATCCTTGAGGTAGGGTAGTCATAGAATCATAACCGTTCAGTGTGTATGCTGTAATGACATGTACGATACTGTCTGCAGAAGGCTCCCAACCCAAAATGTCACCTATCCTTTTTTCCAGAGATGCTGCCTGACCCGTTGTGTACTCTCGCACTTTGTGTCAATCTTCGTTTCTACCTGCAGTCTACCACAATGCCTTTGTGAAAGTGTAGATCACACTTTCAGTATTTCTGTTTTAAATGAATTTGGGTTCAGGGTGAATGACTGACTGGAAGATTCTTGGTGGAGAGAGGATGAGGTTTTCTGCAGCAGATACTTCGTTACAGTGACTGGTATGGGACAATGTTGCAGGCATTTAGCTGGTTGCAGTATAGGAGCAGATATGTCATTAGATAGTCTTATCCTGAGGTAAATGTAGCAGCGCAGGTCAAACCAGTTTGTTTGAGTATAAAGCACGTGGCAGAGTGAAAAAACATTCAGAATTAAGCGCTAAAGAACAGTTTTGAAATGGAGACTAAAGACAGAGCTTGCATTCTTCCTAAAATCTACTTGGTAGAAATTTCTACTTGTTCATCACCAATCATTAGACAAAATGGAGTGAGAACGAGAAATTGTGGAGATATTGAGGGGAGTGGCGACGAGTTGGAACGGAGATAAACTGAAATGTAAAAACAATGAGAACACTGGAAATGCTCAGCAGATCAGACCAAATGACTATTTTAGGATGGTGACTTTTCATCAAACTGAAAATAGTTTTAACAAGTTTTAATACGCAGGGTAGGACATGGTGAGAAGATGGAGTGGAAAGAGAAAACAAGAGAGATGAGGCAACAGGGATAATGATGCAAGTTTAAACCAAAAAGCCGGAGTAACTCAGCTGGACAGGCAACATCTCTGGAGAGACAGAGTGGGTGATGTTTCGGGTCGAGACTCTTCTTCAGACTGGTTAACAATAAGGGAAACTGGAGATACAGATGATGATGTGGAGGGATAAAGAACAATGAATAAAAGATCTGCAAAAAAGTAACGATGATAAAGGAAACAGGCCATTGTTAGCCGTTTGTAGGGTGAAAACGAGAAGCTCGTGCAAGTTGGGTGGGGGAGGGGATAGAGAGAGGGAATGCCAGGGCTACCTGAAGTAAGAAAAATCAATATTGATAACACTGTCCAAGCTGCCCAAGCGAAACATGAGATGCTGCTCCTCCAATTTCCCTTATCGCTAACCAGTCTGAAGAAGGGTCTTTACCCGAAACATCACCTATTTCTTCTTTCCAGCGATGCTGCCTGTCCCGCTGATTTACTCCAGCTTTATGAGTATCTTCGGTTTAAACCACCATCTACAGTTCCATCCTACACATGGTGCAAGGTTAAATTGGATGATGGTGGGAAGACACAGGCACTAGGCAAGGTAGAAATTGTTTACCATGTCCACTGTTATAAAGGACTAGATCAAGTGGGACCCTGTTGGGTCCCTGTCCTTGTCCCTGCCGCACAGCAGGCCTGGTCCCCCAACACAACCCATTTTCCAATGCAATATTCCACCTCACCGTGAGCGCTTCGTTTTTTCGAGATGTTGTGATAATCACACACACACACACACACACACACACACACACACACACACACACACATGCGCGTGATCAGATCAGGGTTTTATAATTATAGAGGTCAGACAGACAGACGGACCGACGGGCAGACGGATGTTAGTTGTGACTCTGACAAGTTCCAGTACTGTGAAAAGATAGACACTTCGATGAAGGGATTCAGATCTGGAGTTCCATGAATAGTAAATGTGATGAAAGCATGTTCAAGGACTTTGGAAAGGAAATGTAGGATGGAGATAAGGTACCAGCTTGCAACAAGTCAGGACAGTGTATCAAAGTTTATTCAGTAATAACAGTACGTGCCAATTGCTGACACAGAGAATAGTTAAAAGAAAATGCAGTCAATTGCCTGACAACAGAATAAGATCTAAAAATATCCTGACTGGAACTTGTAAACAGAAAGCGGTTTCCGAAAGAGCCTGTGTGTATTTTATGGTGTGAAGGAACGGTGCAAATGTACTGAAATTGGAACATTCTTACAGACTAACCGGACTTTCACTGTTAATTCTCTGTCTCACTCTCACTCTGACCTCTTTAACCTTGGCCTTCCTCACCGGTGCAACAAAGCTCAAAATAAGCTCAATATACAAGATGTCAACTTCCATTCAGTATTTTCACTTCCCTGAGACATAGTTTAGTTTATTGTCACATGTATCGAGTACAATGAAATACTTTTGTTGCATGCTAACCAGTCAAGGCAAAAACAATACATGATTACAATCGAGCCATCCACAGTGTACAGATACGTGATAAAGGGAATAACGTGAATAACGGTTAATGCAAGAAAAAATTCAGTGAAGTCCAATTAAAGATAATCCGAGGGTCTCCAATAATACAGAAAGTAGTTCAGGACTGCTCTCTAAATGGTATGATGGTTCAGTTTCCTGATAACAGCTGAAATGAAATGTATCCTGAATGTTTTCACACCTTTATACCTCTTGCCTGATGGAAGAGAGTGGCTGGGGTGCAACTCATCCTTGATTGTGTTGGTGGCCTTGCTGAGGCAGCACGAGGTGAAAATGGTCAATGGAAGGGAGGTTGAATTGTGTGATGGTCTGGGCTGCGTCCACAATTCTCTTCCATTACTTGATGCAATAATCCCTTCCTCATTTAATCCTTCCTGCCTGGCATCACATCACAAACCTCCCCCATGCTTAGCTAACCTTCCCCACTTACTCTTGCTCTTAAAATCTCCTTATCTCTATTCATCACAGGTTCCATTGGAAGGTCTTTGACCTGAAACATAAACTGTGTTTTTCCCCTCTGCAGATTCTGCCGAGTGTGTTTATTATTTTCAGCAATTTTTCTTCATTCAGATTTCTAGCAGTAAACCATGAATACAGTGACCATTCTCAAATTGTGCATTTTGATATTAAGTATTGGTTGTTGAAAAAAAACTCAATGAGACATTGCAGATGCACTCAATTCTACCTTCTCTGCATCTGTGCTGATTATAGTGATCAAGTGGGAGAGAACTATGGCAGATTTTCTTCCTCTTCTGTGGTTTAAAGAGCTGCATCTATATTTAGTCTGTATTCTGTGACAGCTAAGACCAGCTCAGTCCATGCAGATAGGAGGAGAGCCTGCCTTGCAGAGATATGAAGGCTTAAATTGGTACACCTGGAGGATCTCAGTGCTCAAGAATGCACCTCATCAACAATTTCTGTGGGGCAATTAGGTAGGCACAGTAAATATTGGCCAGTGACACCCTCTCCCATGAACGATGATTAAAAACATCTGAAGATAGACACAAAATGCTGGAGTAACTTGGCGGGACAAGCAGCATCTCTGGTGAGAAGGAATGGGAGACGTTTCGGGTCGAGAACCTTCTTCAGACTTGACCCGAAAAGTCACCCATTCCTTCTCTCCAGAGATGCTGTCTGGACCGCCGAGTTACTCTAGCATTTTGAGTCTATCTTCAGTTTAAACCAGCATCTGCAGATCCTTTGAAAACATTTTAAAAATGTGCATCAGTTATCGGCAGATGGATCCCATTTCAATCTCATTGGTGATACATCTGGGCTCTAACGAGGTGTAACTCTGCTTTCACCACACACTTGTGATTCCATATATTCGGCATTACATATATACAAGCAAACATGTTAAGAGCAAGCAATGTTTTGATATTTAATAAGACCACTGACTGTGTATTTCATTATAGTGTTATCACCATAACATAACTCTAACTTTTAGCAACTTATCATTTACATATCTCTTATCGGATACAAAGAGAGTTTCCCATATACTTGAAGTCATGTGGTGCAGCTAATTAATCTGCTCCAACTGCTTGTAAAACGTGGTTGGTGGTGGAGTGTACAGAATTGCTGAGGGGCGGGAAAAAAGGAAGCTTTAGTGAAGGGTGTGAATTGCAAAGATGAGGCTCCTAAGCCTGGTGATTTCTGGTGTTATATGAACTTATCGTGTGACACGGTTGGCATCAGCCGACACAAGATGGTCTGATTCAACCGTCTGCCTGATTTAGAATGGAGATGAGAAAGACAGTGAATGAAAATACTGGCGAGTGAGAAGGTGATTGTCCATATGATCCCTGCCCAAACCACGCCCTCCAACTGCAAAGGTACACAAAGATGCTGGAGAAACTCAGCAGGTGCAGCAGCATCTATGGAGCGAAGGAGATAGACAACGTTTCGGGCTGAAACCCTTCTTCAGACCGATAGGGGGTGGTGGGACCGGGGGAAGAAAGGAAAAAGGAGGAGGAGGAGCCCGAGGGCTGGGGTAGGAAGGGGAGGAGACAGCAGGGGTTAATAGAATTGTGAGAATTCAATGTTCATGCCACCAGGACACAGACTACTCAAGCGGTGTTGCTCACTCTGGCCATGGAGGAGGCCCAGGACAGAGAGGTCGGATACGGAATGGGAGGGGAAGTTAAAGCGCTGAGCCACCGGGAGGTCAGGTTGGTTAGTGCGGACCGAGCGGAGGTGTTCGACCAAATCATTGCCGAGCCTATATCGGTGAGACCAAGCGTCGGCTTGGCGATCGTTTCGCCGAACACCTCCGCTCAGTCCGCACTAACCAACCTGACCTCCTGGTGGTTCAGCACTTCAACTCCCTCTCCCATTCTGTATCCGACCACTCTGTCCTGGGCCTCCTCCATGGCCAGAGTGAGCAATACTGGAAATTGGAGGAATAGCACCTCATATTCCGCTTGGGGAGTCTGCGTCCTGGTGGCATGAACATTGAATTCTCACAATTCTGTTAACCCTTGCTGTCTCCTCCCCTTCCTACCCCAGCCCTCGGGCTCCTCCTCCTCCTTTTTCCTTTCTTCTCCCCGCCCCCCACCCCCTATCAGTCTGAAGAAGGGTTTCGGCCCGAAACGTTGACTATCTCCTTCACTCCATATATGCTGCTGCGCCCGCTGAGTTTCTCCAGCATTTTTGTGAACCTTCAATTTTCCAGCATCTGCAGTTCCTTCTTAAACCCTCCAACTGCAAACCCTACAAGCCATCTTGGAACTTTGGTTGACCTTTCAAGTCCCGTCCGGTCGACTAGAACAGGACAATTTCAAATGCAATAATTTTTATACATTAATACAGTCCTGGGGGAAAAAAACATTGTCCCACCATGCCCATGCTGATCATCATCAAGTGCCTATCTGTACCAATTCCAAATACATGGTCCATGGCTTTCAGTTTGTTGGCCATTCGAGTGCTCATTGGGATGTTGTTGGAGTAGCTGCCTCCACCAACCACTCCAGCGGTGCATTCCAAACAGTGATCACCCTCTGGGTGGAAAAGTTATTTCTCAGATTCCCTCTAAGCTCTTGCCCCTTACTCTAAAATTACGCCTCTGTTATGCAGAAATATCTCCTACTACCTACCCTATCTTTGCATTTATGCAAGTGTGCATTGCCCTGTTAGATGTTACCAACATGCCACCGACAAGTGGAACTCTGCCATTCCAGCAAAACCTGTCAAGGTGCTCTGGAATTTCCATGACCTGCCTTTGTTTTTCTTTCCAGCAAAGCTGCCTTCAGAACTGAGGGAGTTTTAAGGCTCAAAATAAGTCTGATGTAAATAATTTTAAATGACAGGATTAAAGAGGGAGAACCATTATACCACATTACTAGATCATAAATATCCTTTTATATAGGTAGTTATGTTTCTGGCAATCTCTTGTTCCATTCCTTTCTGATTACAGATGGTGTTTTTCTTAATAAAACTTAATTTAGACCTTCTGTACCTGTCAGAGCAGAAGCATGCGATAAATAAAACCTCACCTTTGTATTATTTCACTTGGCAAACTGCATGGTGGCCAAGAAAAGCAGAAGAATAAAACGTGGAGCAGAAATCTAACCATGTCCATGAAGTGATACATTTAGGTTCCTGCTTTGCCTTCTCTGTCTTGCGTCCTTGACTGTGTGCATCCCTACCACGTAAGAAATGCATTTATAGAATACAGACTAAACACATCACAGCAATGAGCTCTACAGTCATCCTGTCTCACCAGCCATGATGTGAACTCATCTCATCTGCCTGCACATGGTTTGTATCCCTCTGTTCCCTGTCTGATCAAGTCTCGGTCTAAATATTTCCTCGCAGTTGCTATTGTGCTTGTAGCCTCCAAGTTTAGTCTCATTGTGTGAGCTCGATTTCACTATGCATCCCTCTCTGTGTTATGATTCCACCTTGTCTGACTTCCAATTCTCATTCATTTGACATTTTGTTTTTAAAATACACCGTGCCACAACATACTGAAGATACACAAAATGCTGGAGTAAATCAACGGTTCAGGCAGCATCTCTGGAGAGAAGGAATGTTTTCAGCAAATAAGAAAGGCTGAGCCATGTGAAATCATTAAGTGGGTGAATCTTAAGGAGCTTCTTTAATGGAGGAGAGATAAACTGAGATTTTTTGAAGGAATAATGGAACTGTGATCATTAGCAGCTAAAGACATGATCAACAATTTGGATGGGCTGCAGGGTGGGGTGATTGGTGGGTGGCTTTGGACAAGAGAACAGAATTACCTGTTTTTAGATTCTTGGAAGATTTAGAGTGGAGGAGGCTGCAACAGTAGTGAAGGTTGAGGCCAAGGCAGATTTCATCAGAAAGGTAAACATTGTGAAGGATATTTAAGACCTTGAGCGAAAATATGGTTCTATGACCTGGATCATGTTTGATGTAAATGATTACAAAATGTACGGAGTGACTGCAGGGGAGTGCTCATTACCTCTGTAAATTCTCTACGCTGTCATCTTCACAGTGAAGTCATTTTCTTCGCAAATTGCTGAATTGTAGATAACCAACGCTGCAAGGAGATGTTTTTAGTAACCGGTTTATTAGCTGCTCTTATTACAGAGAAGTGCTGATGGCAGCTGTTAACAAAGAAACATTCAGTGCTTTACTCAAGGTATAATCAATTTGAATAGGGTAATGTACCTCTTCCAGCAGTTACTCATGCCTCCAGTACCTTTCTTGCATTTATATGCTGTCTTTAACCAAGTGAAATATCCCAAGATGCATAATCAGCAAACACTTATTTTTAGAGAAACAGCGCGGAAACGAGCCTTCGGCTCACCGAGTCCATGCCGACCAGCGATCACCCCGTACATTAGCACGATTCTACACACTGGGGATAATTTATAATTCTACTGAAGCCAATTAACCTGGACATCTTTGGAATACGGGAGGAAACCGGAGCACCTGGAGAAAACCCACGGGGTCACAGGGAGAACATGAAACTCGGTACAGACAGCACCCATATTCAGGATCGAACCGTGGTCTCTGGCACTGTAAGACAGCAACTCTACTGCTGCACCACTGTGCTGCCCAAAACACAAATGTCAGAGGAAGAGGTATGAGCACAGGTGACCATAAACTTCGTCACAAAGGTTAGCTTTGAGGAGCGCCGTGAATAAGAGAAATGGAGAAGTTCAGGCAGGGAATTCCAGAGCTTGGGATTTTCGCCACCTCCAACGGGATCCCACCACTAGCCACATCTCATCTCCATCCCTTCCCGCTTTCTCCAGAGACCATTCCCTCTGCAAATCTGTTAACTCATCCCTTCACATCCAAACCAGATACTTCCCCCTGCAACCGCAGGGGATGCAAGGAATTGCAAATAGTAAGGCCCAACGCAAATTGGAGGAACAGTCCCCCATATTTTGCTTGGGCAGCTTACAACCCAGCAGTATGATTTCTCTAACTTCAAGTAACTTGCTCTCCCTCTCTCTCTCTCTCTGTGTCTCTCCCCATCCTAGTTTTCTAACTAGTTTCATTGTCCTCCTGATTAAATTTTACTGATTGCCTGCCTCGTTGTCACCTTCCCATCAGCTAACAATGAACTAATCTCCATTTTCATTGATCATTATCCCCAGTGATTTGTATTTTCACACCTCATCCTTCCATATCTCTGTCTCCCCAGACTCTTAGTCTGAAGAAGGGTCTCGACCTGAAATGTCACCCATTCCATCTCTCCAGAGATGCTGCTAGTCCCTCTGAGTCACTCCAGCATTTTGTGTCTACCTTTGGTGTAAACCAGTATCGGCAGTACTGTCCTACCTTACTTCCTTTGTTCACCCTTTCACCTTCTCCTCCCACCCAGACCCATCTTCCCCATCCAATCTGGTTGTACCCATCAACTGGCAGCCTCTGCTCCTTCAACCACCACCCCTCACCCCTATCCCTCCCAGGTACTTCTTTCCTCTTCTCTCTCCGGTCTGATCAGGGCCTTAATGTTTGTCCCCACAGTTGCTGCTTGACCATTTAACCATTCTATCAATAACTAGAGAGAGGTCCTGAGCTGCTAACTACTTCATTGGAGACCCTCGGACTCTCTTTAATCAGACTTTACTGGACATTCTCTTGCACTAAACATTATTCCATTTATCATATATCAGTACACAGTGGATGGCTCGATTGTAATCATGTATTGTCTTTCCACTGACTGGTTAGCACGCAACAAAAGCTTTTCACTGTACCTCGGTACACGTGACAACAAACTAAGCTAAACTAAGCTAAACTAAACTAAAACCTGCTGGGTTTTTCCAGCGTTGTGTTTCTTGTTCCAGATTTTGGCAACTGCATTCTCTTTTAGCCTTCATACCTGCATCAGCACATAAAAGTAGGGTAACAAGGGTAGCACCCCTCAAATTAATTCAAGTAGCAAACTCACTCTGACATAATCACTGTTGTCTTGGATATTGTATGCAGTTAATCTGGCTAAATGAAGTTTCACCTTAATAGAGAAGCAGCCAACCTGATTGTAATGGGATGTTGTAAAATGTGTGGTTTTAACAACAACATCAGTTCATTACAAGCAACATAAAAACATTAGATAAAGGAGTAGAGTCATAGAGACAGCGTGGAAACAGGCCCTTCGGCCCAACTTGCCCACACTGAGCAACGTGTCCCAGCTACACTAGTCGCACCTGCCTGCGTTATCCCTCTAAACCTGTCCTATCCATGTACCTGGCTGAATGTTTCTTAAACATTGCTATAGCCCCTGCCTCAACTACCTCCTCTGGTAGCTCGTTCCCTACACCCACCACCCTTTGTGTAAAAAAGGTACCCCTCAGGTTCCCCCTCTCACCTTAAACCTATGTCCTCTGATTCTCGATTCCCTTACTCTGGTCAAGAGTCTGCGTGGGTCTACCTGTTCTATTCCTCTCATGATTTTGTACACCTCTGTAAGAGCAATTCTCATCCTCCTGCATTCCAAGGAATAGAGTCCCAGCCGACTCAACCTCTCTCTATAGCTTAGGCCCTCAATTCCTGGCACCACCCTTGTAAATCTTCTCTGTACCCTTTCCAGCTTGACAACATCATTCCTATAACATGGTGCCCAGAACCGAAAACAATCCTCTAATTGTGGCCGCATCAACGTCTTATACAACTGCAACATGATCTCCCAACATCCATACTCAATACTCCAACTGATAAAGGCCAATGTGCTGAAAGCCTTTTTGACTACCCTATCTACCCATGACAAGTAAGAGGTGGGCCGATTTCCCTCTTATGCCAACTATACCATTTAATGTTTATTTGTGTTTATGCCCAGATGTGAGTATCTGACTGGCTACTCCATATCAGAATCAGAGTTTAGTGGAGAATCAGAGGGACTTCCAGTAGGTTGAAGAATCGGAGGTACCAGAGATTGCAGATAATGGCCTGTTGAAGGGTGATGAATTGATTCAGAAATGTCCCTAAATGTGCCTTAATTTTAATACGATTATTGAGTATGCCCACTTAGTAAATAATGCAGAATTCCTGTGTGATAATAGCTCGGCGAGGTGCCAGGATCTGGTAACGGGGGATGAAAAATATGAAGTTGGTATATCCCTTTTTGCGTGTTTTTTTATAAGAGCGAATGTTTCTCTTTCTTTCTTTTTTAGGGTCTATTTCTTAACTTTCTTCTCTAACTCTTTTTCTAATGGGCTTTTTTTTTCCAACACTTTCTCGCACTCTCACGACTCTTTCTCACTTTCCCTACTTCCTTTATTTCTATCTTTCTTAAAGCTCAAAAAATGAAGGGGTACAACAAATGTAATAAGATATATGTGGTGTGTATTACTGCAACTTATTGTACTTCTAAAAATAAAATAAAAAATTAAAAAATAAATAAAAAATAATAGCTCGGTGCCGCTGGGCTCCATATTGTTATTTGTTTGTGTTCTCTGTCGACTATTATACTTGTTGATGTTAGACGGCCAGGCAAGAGGTGGTGGCGGTTAATCTAATTCTACTAATCACTACTTTCAACAGTTACGTTTAATAACAAGGCTTCAAGATCCCTTGCATGGTAAGCAAGGCGGGGAATCAATGGGTTTCTCTGATTCATTTTCATAGAACTCCTGTTGAGCACGTAGGTTAGAATTACTCAAGCCCTGTGAGATGGTGACAACTTCTTGTTTAAGAAGGACCTGCAGATGCTGGAAAATCAATGCTGCAGAAACTCAGCGGGTGAGGCAGCATCTATGGAGCGAAGGGAATAGGCAAGTGGCAACTTCTTGTCACTTGGCTGCCTGAGGAAGACAGTATTCCTGTTTGATAAGAAATTGCAGAGTGCTGGAATTTTCTTCCTAATTCATGTTGAAATGCTGTGGCTTTGAAACAGCATGGTTGCTCAGAAGACAATTTAATTAGAACTGTTAATGATAGAGAAAACAGGCTTTTTATTAACGAATTAACTCTGCTATCTTGATCTTTCTGCCTGGCAACAGAAGCCTCTATCAGTATGATTATGAGCCAAGCAAAATAAAATTAAGAAGAGGATGTTTATTCAGCATCGTTGCCTTGCATGGGATTTTTTTTTAATGGTGCACAGTTTTTTTAATTTTTATTTTAACTCCATCAAGCACCAATTTTACACAAATCTTATACTGAAACAAATATTTCCATGAACTCTCGCAACATTTTTTCACTCACCTACACACTAGGTACAATTTACAGCACATTTGAGTAACCAGGAGAACCCAGAGGGGACCCATGGTCACAGGGAGAAGGGCATCAAAGGTTACGGGGAGAAGGCACAAAAAATGGGGTTGAGAAGGAAAAATAGATCAGCCTTGATGGAATGGCGGAGTAGACTCCATGGGCTGAATGGACTAATTCTGCTTCGATGTCTTACGATCGAATGGTTAAAACACCACAGAATCAGGTCAGAATTGTTAACTCCCATCTTATTCTCCCCATGTTCCCATCAACGTTCCCTTGGTTCTACTACTAACTTGTACACCAGTTGCAATTTACAGCAGCCAACACACCTACCCATACACACAGTTTTTGGGATGAGAGAGGGAACAGAAACCTGTGAACCATGCAAGAAGAACATGTAAACTCCGTCTGCATGGAGTCTGCATGTTCTCCCTGCATGGTTCCCCAGGTGTTTCTGTTTTCTCTCTCATCCCAAAACGTGTGTGTTAATAGGTGAGTTGGCTACTGTAAAATTAAGATTCAACCTAGTTCACTGGAACTGCAATTCTGCTCCCTGTAGAGGGGAACTACAGGGGATTTGGGCATGGGGATTGAAGGCTTTGTGGCAAAGTTTGCAGATGATACGAAAATAGGTGGAAGGGCAGGTTGGGAGAGTGGGTAGAGAAGTGGTAGATGGAATATAGTGTAGCAAAGTCATGCATTTTGATAGTACGAATAAAGGCCTGGACTATTTTCCAAATGGGGTGAGAATCGACTTGGGGCTGCTGGTGCATGATTCCCAGAAAGTTAATCTGCAAGACGAATTGGTAGTAAAGAAAGCAAACTCAATGCTAGCATTTATTTCAAGAGGGCTTGTATACAAAAACGGGGATGTAATGTTGAGGCTCTATCAGGCGCTGGTGATGCCGCATTTGGAATATTGCGAGCAATTTTGGGCACCAGATCTGAGGAAGGATGTGCTGGCTCTGGAGAGGTTCCAGAGGAAGTTTACAAGAATGAACCCAGGAATGAGTAGGTTAACATTTGATGAGCATTAGTCGGCACTGGGCCTGTACTGCCTGGAGTTTAGAAGAATGAGGGGGGGCCACATTGAAACATACAGAATAGTGAAAGGCTTGAATAGAGTGGATGTGGAGAGGATGTTTCCACTCGTGGGAGATTCTAGGACCAGAGGTCATAGCCTCAGAATTAAAGGTTCTTTTGGGAAGGAGGTGAGGAGCAATTTCTTTAGTCAGAGGGTGGTGAATCTGTGGAATTCTTTGCCACAGAAAGCTGTGGAGGCCAAGTCAGGGGATATTTTTAAGGCAGAAATAGATAGATTCTTGATTAGTACATTGTGTCAGAGGTTGTGGGGAGAAGGCAGGCAGAATGGGGTTAGGAGAGAGAGATATGTCAGCCATGATTGAATGGTAGAGTAGACTTGGTGGGCCGAATGGCATAATTCTACGCCTATTCTTTATGACCTTATGGGAAAGATTTAAAAAGAACCTAACGGTTAAGTTCTTCATACAGAAGGTGGCAGTTAAACAGAATGAGCTGCCATGTTACGTGGTACAGGCACATAGAATTTAAAAGACATTTGGATAGATGCAAGGATAAAAATATTTAGACAGATGTGAGCCAAATGCAGGTGAATGGATCTCGCTCAGGTTGGCCAGTATGGACAAGTTGGGTCAAAGGACCAATTTCTGTGTTGTGCAACTATGTTATTAGCGTGTTTGTGGTGTATAAAAATTTGATAATATTTTGGTCTGAGAATAAGATGGATTTGGCCATCATGATATCTGAGTGGATCTAACTAGGGTAGCTAAGTCTTAAAACCATGTCTAAGTCTAAGTATGTTACTTCACAGCTTACAATAAATCTGGCTTCTATGCTTTGTTTTTTTTTAAAATATCGATAAATCATTTTAAAATATAGATCTGATTAACTATTAATGGTGGGGATTTAATTCCAGTTTGAATAGAAGATCTATATATATATATTTTAATTCTCATACTCAATTCTCAATTTTGCCACTTATACCAGATATAGTATGTATCGGTAGTTCTGTGTGGTTAATATCTGTAATTTCCTATCTTGTGCAGTAGTTCAGGTGATTAGCAGGGGCGGCACAGTGGCGTAGCAGTAGGGCTGCCTCCTTACAGCGCCATAGAGACCCAAGTTCAATCCTGACTATTTGGGTGCAATTTGTACGGAGTTTATACATTCTCCCAGTGACTAGGTGGGTTTTCTCCAGGCGCTCGGGTTTCCTCCCATATTCCAAAGACGTGCGGGTTCGTAGGTTAATTGGCTTCTGTAACATTGTCCTCAGTGTGTCGGATAGAACTAGTGTGCATGTGATTGTTGGTCAGCGTAGACTCAGTGTGCCAAAGGGCCTATTTCCATACTGTATCTCTAAACTAAAAGTCTCAGAATAAACTAAACTAAATAAAACACAGATAATTGTACATCAAAACTTGGGTTCATGAAGTAAAATGGTATGTTTAAAAGATGACAAGAAATAGTATGGGGGCAAAATGGTTAGGAGCACAGACTGGTTGTCGAAAATATCCTGTGCGATATGTTTTTGCATATTGTTTAAAAAAAAATTGGTGTAAGATAGTTGTTCTAAATGCTATGCTCTTCACGGTCTCCTTGGGCTGACTGGTCACAGTCAACTTCAATTCAAACAGAGCCCTGGCAATAAACAAATGCACCACAATTTATGTGACTTGATGTGACTGAAGGAAGGAACATCGCAACTTTCAGTCAATGTTTAAAACATTTTCCAGGACACAAAATAATGATTCCAGCATTCACATAAGGATAGAATCTGAAATGTCAGCATTATTTAAAATACTTATCCGAGTCATTTCAATCCACACACAAAATAATTGCATTTAGGGTTTTAGTTTAGTTTAGAGATGCAGCATGGAAACAGGCTCTGCAGCCCACCGAGTAAGTGCCGACCAAAGATCCCCGCACACTTACACTATCCTGCACACACTAGGGACAATTTACAATTATACCAAGCCAATTAGCTTGGGAGTCATTAATTATGGTTTCATTAATTATGGCTTGGGTAATCTGAAAGTGAATCTGATCTGTAAGTACCTCAAGTTAGTGTCCAGTTCCTTGGATTCAGGGGGAAAGGCTGTAAATCAGTACAGATCTTGGAGAAGCTCAGAACCACAAATAGCACCTGTGGGATCGCTGTTTGACATAACATGTTTAATGAACATGTTCTTAAGGATGACACTGCGGTGTAGCCGAAAGAGCTGCAGCATTACAGCTCCAGAGATCCAGGTTCTTTCCTGACCTCTGTGTGCAGTTTGGACATCTCCCTGTGACCACATGGGTTTCCTCCAGGTGCTCCAATTTCTTTGCACATCCCAAAGATGTGCGGATTTGTAGATTAATTGTCCCTCTGTAAAATTATCCCTCGTGTCGATGCGAAAGTGGAATATCATGGAACTGGCGTGAATGGATGATCGATGGTTGGCTTGGACTGAAGGGCCTGTTTCCAGGCTGGATCTCCAAACTAAATACTGAAGCTACTGCCAGTTTCAGTGTAACAGCAGTGAGAACTGTCGCAACGTTTAAGAAACATTTACACAGGTGCATGGATAGGAAAGGTTTAGTGGGATATGGGCCAAACGCTGGCAGGTGGCCCTAGTGTAGAGCTAGTGTAATGGATATGTTGGTTGGTGTGGACACATTGGGCCAAAGGGCCTATTTCCATGCTGTATGATCCTATGACTATAAAGTTCCACAGCGGGACAGGCAGCACCTTTGGAGAGAAGGAACGGGTGACATTTCAGGTCGAGAGACTTCTTCAGACCCTCGACCTGAAACATGGTCTGAAGAAGCGTGTCGACCCGAAATGTCACCCATTCCTTCTCTCCAGAGATGCTGCCTGTCCCGCGGAGTTACTCCAGCTTTTTGTGTCTATCTTCGGTTTAAACCAGCATCTGCAGTTCCTTCTTACACACTATAAAGTTCCAGTTCTTCGTTCGCCTCAGGTAATTTTGGACAGTTTTTTAGTTTTACTTTCCAATGTACAGACACAACACCAGCATAATTTGTGCCCTCAAGTTTGGTGACATTAACATTATTTGAAACACATTCCCATAAGGATTTCTTGATGCTCTCTGCCTTTGCCTCCGTCCCCTCGTTTTCTCGCATAATGCTTCTCTGACTCAAATTACTTTGTGCCTTCTCAGCCCTTCTGATTGTATAATGCTCTCAGGCACCTGTAATACTTTTTTTCTCTTTCAAGCCAAGCCTGAAGAAGCTGGAGAGAATCTTTGAAAGCACCTTACAAATCTTTTAACAAGCAAATAAAAATGCATCAAAGCTGACTCTTTGCATTCATAACTGTGGTACTTTTCCACTCTCAGATGTAACATTAGAGGAATGAACGAGTCACCTCTATTAATACCATCACTCCTCAACACAGAAGCTTATATCACAGAAAGTGGAACTGAAAAATAAATTTAGAGTGTTAACTCTTTGTAACAGTTCACCTACATTGAAATTGAAGTGTTAGGTCAAACTGAAAATCTGTTTGATTTGTACAAGACAAATTTCTTATCTGTTTTCTGTGAGTTCTTCAAAAAGTTGTACTCATACTTTGAGACTCCGACTGTGTGTAAATTCAATCGCACCCCCACACAATGTCCTCAAGATGGCTGTGGTGCAGGCCAACGTGTTACTTAGGTTCCAGTGTTGTGTGTGTTTGCTAAGAAGGTTTGGATAGGGATACGAAAATGGTCATTGTCGAGGTTCACCCCAGGCAGCCACATGACATAGAATATTGTTCTAAGTATTGTCACACGGAGATAAATGTCGACCACTGCTGCGTGATAATCAACATGGTGAAAGATGCATGTTGCTCTGCATGTATCAGTGGTTCAATGGTGCTTGATTTGCCATGTGTGCACCTGCACAGTGAGATTCTTTTAGCATATTTACACATGCAGGCGCCACCAATTTTTGGCGCCGTTTCCAAAGTCCGGTCCGCTCACACGCTTGGTCTACTGGAGCAGTTCCTGACCCAGGAACCCAGGATACTGCAGGGCCTTCCTACGTCACCTTTGATCAGAATGGCATACGAGCCACTGTCCCCCTCCTTGACCCTACGTCCCTCTCCTGGAACCAACGTCCCTCAAGTTGGTCGTCCAGTGCAAGGAGATGTCCGCATCAGAATGGTGCAGACTGTTGATTCCAAGGTGCAGGGACATGTGCAAGAAGGATGGACTGAGGCTCAGAGCAACCACCACAAAGGCTCTATGGGGACAATCTCGGGACCTAGTTTCACTGGACATTGATCCAATACAATACAGTACAATACAATATTTATTGTCATTTGAACCTCAGTGAGGCTCAAACGAAACTCTGTTTATACAGCCATACAAACAAAAACGATTCCTACTAGACACACAACCAATTCACACAAACATCCATCACAGTGAACCTCCTCCTCACTGTGATGGAAGGCAAAGTATTTTCTCTCCCCTGCTCTCCATTTTTCTCCCGATGTTGAAGCCCGATGTTGTAGCCCCATGCCTGGGCCCTGACTAACAGCTTCCCAAATGCTTTAATGATGCATTAGTACTGCAAGGAACAATATAGAAATGTTTGTACAGTAATTAAAGATAAGACATGTCCCAATTGTAATGTGTGTATATATATATATAATTTTTCAAAATTGTATTTTATTCATTATGGCATACGAAACATATATAAAATGAATAAAATACAATTTTGAAAAAAAAAGTAAAAAGATCATCATGTGTGAATTCTCAGAGAAAATAGTAGTGGAGAAAACCCTAAAATAATTTTTGGAAAAATCACCTGCTATATATTTTGTTTAAATTCTTTCCTGAGGCATGGGTTCAGTTTAGTTTATTTTACAGGTACAGCGCGGAAACAGCATGATTTGGCCCACCGAGTCCGGCCGACCATTGATCCCCGTACACTAGCATTTGGCCGACCATTGATCCCCGTACACTAGCATTATCCTACACATTAGGGCCAATTTACAATTTTACCAAATCAAATTAACCTACAAATCTGTACATATTTGGATTGTGGAAGGAAACCGGAGAAATCCCATGCGGTCACGGGGAGAAGGTACAAACTCTGTACAGACAGGATCAAACCTAGGTCACTGGTCACTAGGTCACTCTACCGCTGCATCACCGTGCTGCCCCAAACGGTATTGTTGGGGTATTGTGTAGAAATGTATTTTCGCTATGAGGCCGAGACTCTGGAACTCTATACTCCAGAGGGCAGTGGAGCCTAGATCATTACAAGTATTTAAGGTGGAAATAGATACATTTTTGTAAGATCAGATAATTGAGGTCATGGAGAAGTCACAGAAAAACAGAGATTAGGCCTAGGGCCCAACAGGCATGATCATAATGAGCGGTGGGGCCGAATGGCCTACTGATGCTCCTGTTTCCTTGTGTTCTTGCTGGCATTGCCTACGTTCATTATCAACCACTAATGGCCCCTGAACTGAGAAGATGCTCATATAGGAAGGAGATGAGGAGGAATGTCTTTAGTCAGATGGTGGTGAATCTGTGGAATTCTTTGTCACAGAAGGCTGTGGAGGCCAAGTCAGTGGATATTTTTAAGGCAAAGATAGATAGATTGATTCTTGATTAGTACTCGTGTCAGAAGTTATGGGGACAAGGCAGGAGTTAGGAGATAGATCACCCATGATTTAATGATTGATGGACTGAATGGCCTAATTCTGCACCTATCACCTTATGATCTTTATGATCTTATGATGCTTTATAGTCAATCCTCTGTGGTGTTGTAAATAGATCACACACAGGGCAAAGATTGTAGATTTCCTTCCCTGAGAGTTGGGTTTTTAATGACAAAACTGCATTTCATAATTGCCATCCCTGAGAACTAGTTAAAAAAAAAAATCAAATTACTTTAATTAAGCTTCAACTTCATGATGGCTTTTGTGAGATTTGAATCCATGCCATTGGAGCAGTAGTCCAGAATTCTGACAACCAATACTTTATCCACTGTATCACCCTGCTGAGAAGATAATTCTGGATAAATGAGCTGACAGAATGCAAATTATGTTTTGCAAGTTAGTATTTGAGGATTTAAGTGATAATACACTTCCGAAACTTTGGGGATTATTTTCTGTTCACCAGAGACTAAGTGGCCTGAATAAATCCATGATTATATTCATAATACACGGTCTATGCTGGGAGCATAATTGATGAGTGAAAAACCTTGTTTGGTTATTTCTCCTCTTTCTGAACAGTAAAAACAAATACATGCAATGAAAATATGTCCAATATATTTTGTGCGACACAGTGGCCAGGCGGTAGAGTTGCTACCTTACAGCACCAGAGACCCGGGTTTGATCTTGACTACGGGTGCTCTCTGTACGGAGTCTATACATGGATTTTCTCTGCGTGCTCCGGTTTCCCCCCACACTCCAAAAATGTACAAGTTTTAAATTAATTGGCTTCTGTAAATTGTAAATTGTCCTTAGTGTGTAGGATAGTGTGAGTGTACGGTGTGATCGCTGGTCGGCATAGACTCGGTGGGCCGAAGGACCTGTTTCCATGCTGTATCTCTAAAGTCTAAGGTCAATCAAATAGTACAGAAGTAAAAAAATATATATATATATCTTTAAAATATATATATATATATATTCAGCATGGACTAATTCCAGCATCCACAGGTGTTTTAACATAATGGTGGGTGAGAAATTCAACTGCATGGTGGTCATTGCTTGGGCGTGAAGGGCGTTGAATTGATATCAAGATCGTAGCTAATGCAAGTCATGTTGAATTGTGACACTGAAATAGGCATTTGCATCATTTAAGGCATGTAACAGCAACACCCGCCGAAAGAGTGAGGACTGGACTGATTATGCCATTAATCATTATGATTTGACCCCACTATCAAACTGGTTCTCCACATTCAAGCTAACTTCATGCCCCAATCTTATTCAACTAAGCATGTTCAGGAACAAGCTCTTTTTAAAAGATTCACCAGTTACTTGAAGGTTGGTTACTGATTAATTTATCTGGAGTGTTGGTTAAATTGTCGGAATGTCTTCAGTCTACATGAAGAAGAATGTCAAGAGTTCCAGGAGTCTGTGTTGACTTCAGTGTTTCTGCATGTCCCCTTACGTTCCACATCGTGGGTGCATTAGCAGAGATACCTCCTGGAATTCTTCATTGCAAAGGAAGTGAAGAGAGGGTACACAGAGTAGGACCACTTGCTGAGCGAGGGACAAAGTGGACACATGCCCTCAGCAGGAATTCAAACCCTGCAAGTATCTTCTTGGGCCACATTCACTTAAGCATGGAACAATGCTTGAGGTGTCTGAGAAAAGGCCATCGCATTGACCTACTGTACATGCTTGAGCCATTGCTACAGCCAGAGGACCTGTTTACCAATGATTACTAAAGTATTAATTTCAATCTTTCAGGTTCCTTCCATGTCAGAGAAGGGAGGTCACAAATGTTTTCCATTTCAAGAGAGCCACACAGGCTGCATAGGGTCTGAAGAAGGGTCTTGACCCAAAATGTCACTTATTCCTTCGCTCCATAGATGTTGCCTCACCCGCTGAGTTTCTCCAGCATTTTTGTCTACCTCCAGCTTTTTGCATCTGCACAGGCTACACTCCCCCTTGTAAAAGAGCAGTGGATTAAGTGACCACTCGCTCTCACCATGATCTTGGGCATCCCAAATTTGCAAGCCGCCATTAAACATACTCGCGGCACCTCAGAACAAAGTAATGCAGTCAGAAGATATTATATTCACTAAATGCCCGGTGTATAACTATACACAGCATACCCAGTAGCTTGGTGCCTGGTGCCGAGACAACAACTGAATTCATTTACCTTGCAGCATTCTGCACTGCCATCAACACTTGAGCCCCTCTGTCAGGCACTAAGCATTAAGAATTGAAGGGAATCATGGTTTATGGAGTCAGCCAGGAAAGTCTTAATATTTGTGATTTTATCACTTCAGGCAGTCTGCCCTCCACAGCCTTCAACCTTATCGTTCCCTAGCCCCGCACGGCCCGGTGTTACCTTCTCCCCAAAATCCATAAACACAACTGCCCTGGCAGAGCCATCATTTCTGCCTGCTCTTGTCCCACTGAAATCATTTCCACGTACCTCAACTCCATCCTGGATCAATCTCTCCCGACCTACATCCAGGATACCTCACATTCCTTCGTCTCTTTAATTACTTCTGTTTTCCAGGCCCCAGTTCCCTCATCTTTACTATGGACACTCAGTCACTATACGTCCATCCCCCATCAAGAAGGCCTTAAACTTTCTCGACTGCAGAACCAACCATTTTCCCTCTACTAACACTCTCCTCCACTCAGCAGAGCTTGTCCTCACTCTCAACAACTTCTCCTTCGAACCCCCTTCAAATTATAGGCATAGCCATGAGCACTCGCATGGGGCCCAGCTATGCCTGTCTCTCTGTAGGGTACGTCGAACAATCCTTGTTCCAGGCATCCACTGACCCTATCGCCAAACTCTCTCAGCTACATTGATGACTGCATTGGGGCTACCTCCTGCACCCATGCAGTACTCATGGACTTTATTAGCTAGGGCAATTTACAATCCAGCGGTATGAATATTGCTTTATCTAACTTCAAGTAACCCCTCCATCCTTCCTCTCTCCCCCACCCTAGTCATCGTACTAGTTTCACGATCATCCTGTTGAGTTTCACAGTCTGTATAACTCGTTATCACCTACTTCACAACCAACAATGGGCCATTGTGGGCTCTACCTTTCCTTGATCATCATTGCTTTTTGCTTCATTCATTTGTCCTATGTACCTTCTATATCTCTTGATTCCCTTTCCCCTGACTCTCAGTCTGAAGAAAGGGCTCGACCCAAAACGTCACCTATTTCTTTTCTCCAGAAATGCTGCCTGACCTACTGAGTTACTCCAGCTTTTGTGCCTTTCTTTGGGTCCGACTATCACCAGTCTGAATAACTACGAGTGGCAGAGTAGGCTTGAGAGATTATTTGTGTGATTTCACTCTTATGTTTTATACATGCAAGTCTGCTTTTTAGAAATTGCAGCTGTGCCCTCCACCCATGCAAATAGGTGAGAGAGTCACCAATTTAGCAGCATGGCTCCTGCACCACAATCTTGTTAATGAGCAGGCAGCTTGTAGTTAGAGTCTTGCCTTCAGTGGGTCATTCGGCTGCAGGTTAATCATGTATTCTGATCTCCACACCCACCACTACTCTCAGCAGTTTATCTAACAGTAATATTTTTTCTTCCCTTGCATTGTATAGTCTGCGACTGAATGAAAGTGCATTGTCGTTAAGTGACTTAACCATCCGCATAAAAATCTCAAAAGAAACATGGGGAAAAATATTTGATACATACATAAATGTTCGATCAATGCTAGACATAACTTAATTCAATTTAAAATATTACATAGATTATATTATTCCAAAACTAGGTTGAATAAATTTTATCCAAATATTTCTCCCATTTGTGATCAATGTCTTTCTCAAAATGCCAATATTACGCACTCATTTGTCTCTTGTTCAAAACTTTATAAATTTTGGTGTGATATATTTGATATATTCTCAAAGATATTTAAGACAAAAATGGAACCTAACACTGAAATGATTATATTTGGAGTAAGTGGAGATGGGAACAAATTAAATACACACCAAAACTCATTTTTCAATTATGGGTTAATAACAGCAAAAAAACTTAAACTTAAATTTTGGAAAAATGCTAATATACCAACATTTAAAATGTGGATCAGTAATATGCTGGACACAGCACATTTGGAAGAATTGAGACTCCTCCTAATAGACGAACAAGACCTATTCTTAAGGAGTTGGTCCCCATTTATTGATTTCTTGGATTCATGTGGTGACCTAGTATCATGAAAACTAACAGTTTCAGGTATGGGTGAAAGATGATTTAGAATATTAAAAAAAACATCTCACTGTGGCAATGGAACAATCTCCCTCCTGCTTTCCTTCTTCACTTATTCCTTCTCTTTCACTTTTTCTTTATTGGTTTTTCACCCACGCTCACTAATCTATTCTTCACTTTTCACAACCCCTTTTTCTTCTCTCCTTTCTCACTTCTCTCTTTAAAAAAAAAGGGACGTTGTACAGAGAATGTAAAATGTTAACATCGTTTTTGTACCAATGCATTGTACTCACTTCTAATAAATAAAATATGTTTTAAAAAAACCCATCCGCTTTGAGTGATGCAAGATTTCATTTAATTTTGGTTGGGTGAGGGAGTTTTCATTTAAAATCCGACTTCAACAAAGCACCCGTTTGCTTTAGGTGCTTAACCCTTTTTAATAGGTACATAGCCAATTTCAGTTCAGGCTCACTTAATAGAGCAGTGTAAGAAACGCAGCCAATTATTTTCAATCAAATGCACTTGAGTTGGTTTTGTCACAGTTTAAGCAATTCAGCAATTTTCAGTTTGATCTGATGGTTCATAGTCAGCCATTCTGATGGGGAATTATTCATGAGGTATCTGGTAGAGGGTGTTAGGGATTATTCAGGAATTATAAAATTATGTGGATACAGCCGGCATTGATTCACACAGGAATCTGGCTTCACAAAAATCTGTTGTAATGCACATTCACAAGCAGTAATCAGCTTGAGATTAAAAGGAGAGCTATGTAAACAAACCCTGCTGTCTGTCGCTGTGACCAAGACACGTTCCCGTATGCAAGAGCTGAATGTAATTGTTCATTGTCCTACATTAAACCGAACATCCTCGTTGTAATGGAGACACAAGAACTGCAGATGCTGTAAACCTGAACAAAACACAAAGTGTTGGAGGAACTCAGCGGGTCAGGTAGCATCTGTGGATGGAATGGACAGATGTCCTTTTGAGTTAGGCCTCCCCCTTTAGACTGATTAGATTAGGGGGGTGATAGTTGGAAAAGTGAGGTGGGACCGGGACAAACCGTGTGAGTGATAGGTGGATCAACCATCCTCTTCACACCTGTATCCACCTATCACTTGCCAGGATTTGTCCCAACCCCACTTCCTTTTTCTTCTACTTTCAATTCCAAGCCCCCTATCGCCTCATCTTTATCATGGATGTCCAATCTCTTTCCACTTCCATTCCCCACTACGAAGACCTCTGTGACAGTCTGTTTTTTCCTTAAACAGAGACCCAACCAGTTCCCCTCAACCAGCGCCCTCTGCCTGGCAGAACTTGCCCTCGCCCTTAACAACTTATCTTTTGACTGCTTTAACTTCCTTGAAGTCAAAGGTGTAGCCAAGGGCACTCGCATGGGCCACAGATATGCCTATCTTTCTCCCCCTACTACAATCGGTGTGAAGAAGAGGCCTAACCTGAAACGTCGTCTGTCCATTCCTTCCACAGCTGCTGCCTGACCTGCTGAGTTCCTCCAACTCTTTGCGTTTTGCTCAGGTTTCAAATATCTGCAGTTTCTTGTGTCCCCTTTAAACTGAAGGTGTCTGGTTTGATATAGACCCATTAACATCCACATCATCTTACACTCATCTGATGCATATGTTTGCTACGTTGAACACTCCTCGTTCCTAATATACCCCGGCACCATCTCCCAACTCTTTCTACACATCGATGATTGTATGCAGAACTCTTAGATTTCATCAACTTTGCGACTAACTTAAGCCTGGTATCAAATTCACTTAGACTAATACGGACGCCATTCTTCCCATTCTAAATTTCTCTATCCATCACAGGGATAGTGGCCCAGTGATAGAGTTTCAGCCTTATAAAGCCAGAGACCCAGGTTCAATCCTGATTATGGTTACTGTCTATATGGAGTTTATATGTTCTCCCTGTGACTGTGTGGGATTTCTCCGGGTGGTCCGGTTTCCTCCTACACTCCCAAAGACATGCATGCTTTGTAGGTTAATTGGCTTCTGTAAATTGTCCCTAGTGTGTAGGAATGCGTATGTCAGGCTGTGGTTCTTAGATTACAGCTCTTCAACACAATCATACCCTCTAAACTCATCATTAAACTCAGGGAGTTTAGCAATGACATTTAAGTGAATTGGCAATGACGTTTCCTCCTCGATGGCCAACACAGGAGACCCTCAAGGATGTGTGTGCAGTCTCCTGCTTTACTTTATCTATACCCATGACTGCAAAGCCAGGATAGACCCAAAATGTTGGAGTAACTCAGCAGGCCAGGCAACATTTCTGAAAAGAAGGAATAGGTGGCGTTTCTTGTTGATATCCTTCTTCAGTCTGAATGTCACCCATTCCTTCTTTGCAGAGATGCTGCCTGTCCCTCTGAGTTACTCCAGCATTCCGTGTCTATCTTTGGTGTAAACCAGCATCTGCAGTTCCTTCCTCCAGACTGTGGAGCCAGGTACAGATATAGCACATCTTTAAATTCACCAAGGATACCTTCTTCGTTTGACGAATAACAGGTATTGATGAGTCAGATTACAGGAAGGAGATTGATAACCTGATTGAATGGTGCCGGAACAATAACCTTGCTCTCAATCTTTGCAAGACTAAGGAGATATTTGTTGATTTAAGGAAGAGAATGCCGAGGATCCATGAATCTATCTTCAATGACAGGACAGAGGGAGGACAGAGTTCCTGGGTGTGCATATCTCTGAACATCTATCTTGTGCTCAACACATCTAAACAACCACAAAGAAAGCTTAGCAATGCCTCTACTTCCTTAGGAAACTCGGTATGTCACTGAATACTCTCTAACCGTTACAGGTGTTCAGTAGAGAGCATACTGCTAGTCATTTCACAGCCTGGTTCAGAAACTCGAACACCCAGGAACAAAGGAGTCCACACAAAATGGTGGACTTTGCTTAGCAATGTTACAACATTTTGAGATTGAAGTCTGTAATTTATCCTATCAGATAAAGCATAAAAATAAGTTTAATTTGACACCTAATTCACTTTCTTATCTTCAGTATTAAAAAGGTTATGGCCATTTTCATACTTGAAAATTAGCATCTTGTTCCCTATTGCCTTTCCATTGACTTAACACAAAAGCTGTGATTGAGAACAGTCAAAAGCCCATAACATTCTTAAAAATTAAGAGAACTGAAAGAAATTTTCAGTTATTATAGATTGAAGCATTCTGAAACAAATATGAAACACTCTTACTTAGATGACTTGAAATTAAAGCATATAATTAGTTAGTTACCTAATTGTAGCTAATTACAAAATTAAATTACTAGATCTAAACATCTATCCATTTCTTAAGAATAGATTAACATTTTTAAATAGCCTAAGTGTCCAAATAACATTAACACAAGAATTCACAATATAACATAATTTTTTAAATCTCATTGTCATAGGTTTATAGCTGTTATTATACCTGTAAACTAATGGCCATTTAAATCAACTTGCGAGTGGGTTTTTCTGGAACGCGATCAATTGGAATGTTGCGGTTGCCGTGGATTTAAACCCGTATCGGCAGCAAAAATACTGCCAGTTCGTACGGGGAAAAAAATCACCGTTTCACAACTTAAAATGTGAATTAAAGGCATCTTAAGAAACACTTTTATACATAAAAATAAAAATTCCAGCGATGAACTTGTCGGGTGAATGGTTTTAAAAAAGACACTGAACGGCCGTCGGAACGATTCTTCAGCAAAAGCTTGCACTCCAACAAAATATAATCCAGGACAAGGTAGGAGAAAGCCACGTTTTAACCTCGCCTCCCCCTGAAACGCGCCAAAATCACGCACACGGCCAGTGGCAAAATTGCAGCACTGCTGAAGGTAAATATTGTAACATACCTACATGCTGGTCCTTCACCAGTGTTGACCTCCCAACTATCGAAGGGATCTATAGGATGCTCTGCCTCAGAAAGGCAGCAGATTATAATCAAAGACCACCCTGGCCACGCTCTCATCTCGCCACTATTATCGGGAAGAAGTTACACAAGCTTGAAAACTGTTACCCACAGGTTCAAGAAAACATTCAGACTCTTGAACACTGCATCATGCTAACTACAACCCTATGTCAGCAACCATGATCTACTATGGAAAAATACGATCTACTGTGAACTTTGTTTTGGTTACATCCCATTCTTGGTTTTGACTAGTCTGGTTATTGAATATTTCTGATCATTAATTTAATTATATTATTGATTATTGTTTTTTTTTGTGTGTTATTGATTTGATGAGCATGTAAAGCTGCAACAAATAAGAATTTCATTGTTCCAATGTCGGAACATGTGATAATGAAACACTTTAAACTTTAGAGAAATAGCACAAAAACAGGCCTTTTGGCCCACCGAGTCCACGCCAACCAGCGATCACCCTGTACACCAACAGTATCTACACACTAGGGCTAATTTTACAACTTAGCAAAAGCAATTAACCTACAAACCTGTACATTTTTGGAGTATGGAAGGAAAGCAGAAAAAACAGAGAAAAAACACACATGGCTACAGGGAGAACGTACTAACTCAGTCCTGTTGACTCTATCTTGACTCTTGAAATCTCTTGACTCTTGAAATTGATTTCTCAAGGTGTCACAGAGAAAGTATACCTCTATATTCAATTGTGTAGGGAGATCAGACAGTATAAAAAAGATTGAGAAGAGTAACAATGCAGAGCAGTTCTTAGATGGAGGAGGGCTGGGCACAATAAATGCTTTTCCTCCATGAATGGGTTTAATTGAATATTGAAAATAATTTCATTATTACTTCTAATTTTAACAAAGTGGGCAGAATCCCGAAGGGTCCTAAATCCTTATTGAGAGGAGAGTGGGCTTTCAGTTTTGACTTTATCTACTGTGTGAAACAGTCTGTGTTGGCCAAGGTCTCCTCATCCTGGTTGCCGCATAAGGCTGTGTGTCAACATTTTGACCTCAAAGAAAATTGGTAGATCCTCTGAGTTGTGGAAGCCCAACACCACACACCAAGAGTGGAAGCCCAAACAGATCCACAGTAAAGGTGAGTCCACAGGTGTTAGAGGCAAGTGTTTTAAACCGAGACGGGCACGTGAAATGCAAAATATAAGAAATCGGGAAGGAACGAAAGGGTTGTAGGATGAGAAAAATCTGCCAGTAGATTTGATGACAGTTATGTTATGAAAATAGTTTCTTCAGCAATTTGGTTGATGTCATAAGCCGTCAGAGTAATTTTGTGAGTTGCATTTGAACTCTGAGGTTACACCATGTTTCATTACGCACTAACCACTGTCTCCAAAAATGCCACAGTCTCCATAAGATGATAAAAGATGATAATGGTGGAAGTAAATTAATTTGAAGCTGTTATATCATAATTACATGAGTTAGAAGATGGTTATAATAGAGATCCCATTATACATTAGGTAGCAATTTAAAGTTGTTGCGCACAATGATTGATTAGGCAGCAGCCACAGTACTGTGCAGATGCTGGTTTAAACTGAAAACCGTGGAGGCGGGGGAATTTTTAGCAATGTCTCTTATGGGGTGGCCACCTGGTCAAAGAGATGGAGGGGGGGAGAGGGAAATGCTCCCCGGTCATTGCCAAATGTCCGGATGTCTGCTCACTCTGGGTGTTGTCGCCGCTTCACTGACACACACTCTCACACACAACCTAACACACACACACACACTGACACACACACACACACACACACACACACACACACACACACACACACACACACACACTGACACACACACACACTGACACACACACACACACACACACTGACACACACACACACACACACACACACACACACACACACACACACAACACACACACACACACACTGACACACACACACACTGGCACACACACACACACTGGCACACACAAGGTTTAAAGGGATATGGGCCAATGCGGATGATTGTGACTAGTTTAGATGGGGCATCTTGATCTGCATGGACAAGTTGGGATATGAAGGGCCTGTTTCCATGCTGTAAGACTATTACACATTGTAGAAAGGGTGCAATTGCAGATGCTGGTTTAAACTGAAGATAGACACAAAAAAGTTGGATTAACTCAGCGGGGCAGGCAGTATCTCGGGAGAGAAAGAATGGGTGTTTTGGGTTGAGACCTTCAGACTGAAGAGGTTGAAAAACAGCCATATAGATGAAAAAAACAATGACTGGAGATGTGTCTATTCCAACTAAGGGTAGAAATCAGAATCATGTGTTCACCTTTATTGACATGACACCATAATATATATATTACAAAAAAAATAATTTAATGGGGTGGCACAGTAGTAAGGTTGCTGCCTTACAGCACCACAAACCCAGATTTGATCCTGATTGCGGGTGCTGTCTGTACAGAATTTGTACATTCTCCCTATGACTACATGGTTTTTCTCCGGATATTACGGTTTCTCCCACATCCAAAAAAAGCGCAGGTTTGTAGATTAGTTGGCTTCTGTAAATTGTCCCTGGCATGTACGATAGAATTGGTGTATGGTAGATTGCTGGTCGGTGTGGACTTGGTGGGCCAAAGTGCCTGTTTCAATTTATATGTTTTACATATATATCTTAATTTGATTGAACCATATACTTGGTTGAATATGTGGCATTATTTTTGTCTTGTTTCTAGAGTCAAAGGGTAAGATTGATTACTTTATTTGTGCAGAACAGTGATGGAAGTCTGACTCCTCTTGCCTTGTTTCTATGTTTTATATATATATCTATATTACTAAAAGTCTGATCTTGACCACTTCCTGGTGTTCTGTACATTGATTTTAGAAAAAACGCTGCCACTTTTGGCTGTGATTTTTGGCATTCTTACTCAGAGTCCCCCTCTGCTGTGCAGGACAAGAGGATTTTTCCCATCGATGAAAAATAACAGTTATTAGTGTTTAAAAAAGTGTTGAGAAAATGAATAACATTGAACACATGTCTACTAAACTGCGAGTGTGGTTTTATTGACCTTGAGTTCCCTTAATGTGGTTTGAAAATGAAAATGTGGTTGGTTTGAAATAAAGCACAGCAATTAGTTGGTGGTGGTTGGTTTGAAATAAAGCAGCAAATGGTTGGTTTGATATAAAGCACAGCAAATGGTTACATAGAAACATAGAAACATAGAAATTAGGTGCAGGAGTAGGCCATTCGGCCCTTCGAGCCTGCACCGCCATTCAATAGGATCATGGCTGATCATCCAACTCAGTATCCTGTACCTGTCTTCTCTCCATACCCCCTGATCCCTTTAGCCACAAGGGCCACATCTAACTCCCTCTTAAATATAGCCAATGAACTGGCCTCAACTACTTTCTGTGGCAGAGAATTCCAGAGGTTCACCATTCTCTGTGTGAAAAATGTTTTTCTCATCTCGGTCCTAAAAGATTTCCCCCTCATCCTTAAACTGTGACCCCTTGTTCTGGACTTCCCCAACATCGAGAACAATCTTCCTGCATCTAGCCTGTCCAACCCCTTAAGAATTTTATAAGTTTCTATAAGATCCCCCCTCAATCTTCTAAATTCTAGCGAGTACAAGCCAAGCCTATCCAGTCTTTCTTCATATGAAAGTCCAGACATCCCAGGAATCAGTCTGGCGAACCTTCTGTACTCCCTCTATGGCAAGAATGTCTTTTCTCAGATTAGGAGACCAAAACTGTACGCAATACTCAAGGGGTGGCCTCACCAAGACCATGTACAACTGCAGTAGAACCTCCCTGCTCCTATACTCAAATCCTTTTGCTATGAATGCTAACAAACCATTTGCTTTCTTCACTGCCTGCTGCACCTGCATGCCTACTTTTAACGACTGGTGTACCATGACACCCAGGTCTTGTTGCATCTCCCCTTTTCCTAATCGGCCACCATTCAGATAATAGTCTACTTTCCTGTTTTTGCCACCAAAGTGGATAACCTCACATTTATCCACATTATACTGCATCTGCCATGCATTTGCCCACTCGCCCAGCCTATCCAAGTCACCTTGCAGCCTCCTAGCATCCTCCTCACAGCTAACGCTGCCCCCCAGCTTTGTGTCATCTGCAAACTTGGAGATGTTGCATTCAATTCCCTCATCCAAATCATTAATATATATTGTAAATAGCTGGGGTCCCAGCACTGAGCCTTGCGGTACCCCACTAGTCACTGCCTGCCATTGTGAAAAGGACCCGTTTACTCCTACTCTTTGCTTCCTGTCTGCCAGCCATTCTCTATCCACATCAATACTGAACCCTCAATACTGTGCTTTAAGTTTGTATACTAATCTCTTATGTGGGACCTTGTCGAAAGCCTTCTGAAAGTCCAGATATAACACATCCACTGGTTCTCCCTTATCCACTCTACTAGTTACATCCTCGAAAAATTCTATAAGATTTGTCAGACATGATTTACCTTTCATAAATCCATGCTGACTTTGCCCAATGATGTCACCACTTTCCAAATGTGCTGCTATCCCATCTTTAATAACTGACTCTAGCAGTTTCCCCACTACCGATGTTAGACTAACTGGTCTGTAATTCCCCGTTTTCTCTCTCCCTCCCTTTTTAAAAAGTGGGGTTACATTAGCTACCCTCCAATCCTCAGGAACTACTCCAGAATCTAAAGAGGTTTGAAAAATTATCATTAATGGATCCACTATTTTTGCAGCTACTTCCATAGGCTGGGATGCAGCCTATCTGGCCCTGGGGATTTATCGGCCTTTAATCCATTCAATTTACCGAATACCACTTCCCGGCTAACCTGGATTTATCTCAGTTCCTCCATCTCATTTGACCCCCGGTGCCCTGCTATTTCCGGTAGATTGTTTATGTCTTCCTTAGTGAAGACAGAACCAAAGTAGTTATTCAATTGGTCTGCCATGTCTTTGTTTCCCATGATCAATTCACCTGTTTCTGACTGCAAGGGACCTACATTTGTTTTAACTAATCTTTTTCTCTTCACATATCTATAAAAACATTTGCAGTCAGTTTTTATGTTCCCTGCCAGTTTTCTTTCATAATCTATTTTCCCTTTCCTAATTAAGCCCTTTGTCCTCCTCTGCTGGACTCTGAATTTCTCCCAGTCCTCTGGTAGGCTGCTTTATCTGGCTAATTTGTAGGCTTCATCTTTTGTTTTGATACTATCCCTGATTTCCCTTGTTATCCATGGATGCACTGCCTTCCCTAATTTATTCTTTAGCCAAACTGGGATGAACAATTGTTGTCGTTCATCCATGCAGTCTTTAAATGCCTTCCATTGCATATCCACCGTCAACCCTTTAAGAATCAATTGCCAGTCTATCTTGGCCAATTCACGTTTCATACCCACAAAGTTACCTTTCTTTAAGTTCAGGACCCTTGTTTCTGAATTAACAATGTCACTCTCCATCCTAATGAAGAACTCAACCATATTATGGTCACTCTTGCCCAAGGGGCCACGCACAACAAGACTGCTAAATAACCCTTCCTCATTACTCAATACCCAGTCTAGAATAGCCTGCTCTCTCGTTGGTTCCTCTACATGTTGGTTTAGAAAACTATCCCGCATACATTCCAAGAAATCCTCTTCCTCAGCACCCTTGCCAATTTGATTGGTTTGAAATAAAGCACAGCAAATGGTTGGTAGTGGTTGGTTTGAAATAAAGCACAGCAAATGTTTGGTGGTTGTTGGTTTGAAATAAACATAGCAAATGGTTGGTGGTGGTTGGTTTCAAATGGCAAATGATTAAAAGTCTAAACCTGACAACGTCCTGTTTCCACTGTATATTAATTTTAGATAAAAAGCTACCATTTACTGCTGTGATTTGTGTCCCTTACTCAGTCCCCCTCCGCTCATCAGGTGTAGAGGATTATTCCCATCAATGAAAAATAAAAGTGTTATTAGTGTTTAAAAAAATGTTGTGAATCTCTCTCTCCTGTCATGAAGACCACGCCCCTTCTGGTGGGAGGGGGAGGGATTATAAAACCCGGAAGCATGGGTGTGGCTCAGTCCCTGCAAGATGGGGGAGGGAGAGGTAACGACTCTGTTTGAGCTGTGAATCAACTGACACACCGAATGCCTACTGAACTGTGAGTGTGGTGTTTCCTGGTGTTTTGTGTGGTTTTATGATAGTTTATGGTGGTTTCACCCTGCTTGAAATTGTATGAAACTGCATTTGAATGTGGTGGCCTTGCACCCTGCATGAAATGGTATGAAACTGAATTTGAATTTGGTGGCCTTGCACCCTGCATGAAATGGTATGAAACTGCATTTGAATTTGGTGGCCTTGTACCCTGCATGAAATGGTATGAAACTGCAATTGAATTTACTGGTCTTGCAACCTGCTTGAAATGGCATGAAACTGCACTTGAATTTGGTTGTCTTGCACCCTGCTTGAAATGGAATGAAACTGCACTTGAATTTGGTGCCCTTGCACCCTGCTTGAAGTGGCATGAAATTGCACTTGAATTTGGTGGCCTTTCACCCTGCTTGAAACGGCATGAAACTGCACTTGAATTTGGTGGCCTTGCACCCTGCTTGAAACGGCATGAAACTGCACTTGAATTTGGTGCCCTTGCACCCTGCATGAAATGGAATTTCAAGAAATAGCCGTGTCAATTGCCAGCCCACCAGCCATGAGTGAGCTGCCAGCACATCAGGCTTGAGTGTCTGAGCTGGCCACCCCAAGAATCCATTTGGCCCACAATGTCCATACTAGCCCTCTGGAAACCAGTCCCTTCAGCCCACAACACCCATACCAGCGTTCCAGAAAGGCACCCTCCCCCAATTTAAAGCATAAATGTTGCATTTGAGTAAGTTAAAATTGTTACAGCATGCACCAGATTGCACAATTTCAAGCTGAAAAATGCAAAAACTTCCTAAGTGCAGTTTAATGAATGCCGACATTAATATTGTTGTCCATTTATTTTTCATTTTCCTTCCTTGCTAATTGCGAGTGATATTTTGTCACATAAAAGGTAATTGTCCTAGAACAGCCTTCATTGTCAAAAGTATTTAGTAATGAGACTGTGAAATATCATTGTCTGGAAATTGGATCCTGTAGTGCCGTTTTGAGAATGGACTTTAGCCAGAATCAAAAGAAACGTGTCCTTCGCTGGGTCACACCCTGTCGCTCAGGAAATTGAACTCAGTACTTCTAGTTACAGTGCAAGCTGACACACCTGATGAGTTATCCACATTAGAAGTGGACACAGAAGTGCCAGTCCTCTTGCTGTGTCACATTAGAAACATAGAAACATAGAAAATAGGTGCAGGAGGAGGCAATTCAGCCCTTCAAGGCAGCACCACCATTCATTGTGATCATGGCTGATCGTCCCCAATCAATTACCTGTGCCTGCCTTCTCCCCATATCCCTTGATTCCACTAGCCCCCAGAGCTCTATCTAACTCTCTCTTAAATCCATCCAGTGACGGCCTCCACTGCCCTCTGTGGCAGGGAATTCCACAAATTCACAACTCTCTGGGTGAAAAAGGCTTTCTCACCCCAGTCTTAAATGGCATCCCCTTTATTCTAAGACTGTGGCCCCTGGTTCTGGACTCGCCCAACATTGGGAACATTTTTCCTGCATCTAGCTTGTCCAGTTCTTTTATAATTTTATATGTTTCTATAAGATTCCCTCTCATCCTTCTAAACTCCAGTGAATACAACCCTAGTCTTTTCAATCTTTCCTCATATGACAGTCCCGCCATCCCAGGGATCAATCTCGTGAACCTATGCTGCACTGCCTCAATCACAAGGATGTCCTCCCTCAAATTAGGAGACCAAAACTGACACAATACTCCAGATGTGGTCTCACCAGAGCCCTATACAACTGCAGAAGAACCTCTTTACTACTATACTGAAATCCTCTTGTTATGAAGGCCAACATTCCATTAGCTTTCTTCACTGCCTGCTGTACCTACGTGCCAACTTTCAGTGACTGGTGTACAAGGATGCCCAGGTCTCGCTGCACCTCCCCCTTGCCTAGCCTAACCCCATTGAGATAATAATCTGCCCCCTTGTTTTTGCCGCCATAGTGGATAACCTCACATTTATCTATGTGGACTGCATGCAGGAGGAACGGATGGCATTGACCCAAGGACCAATCATCATTTGGCAACCGCAGACCAATCAAGTCTCCATTACACTGTTTGCTTTGTGATAGTAGCATTGAAAGGGACAATTCCTCCTGAAAGGTCAATCACATATGGCCTATGCCCATTTCTTATGCTGTAAAATCTGAAATAATCGACAGAGTGTGTTGTATATACAGAGTAAGTATATCGTCATCAAAGAGCAGGGACACATTTATTTTCTGACTAAAAATTGAGGGAGATGTGGAAATCTAACATTGGCCAGAATGTAATTATGTTGGAAAGAGGAAACAGAGTTAGTCAGTACTTTCTGTTTTGCATCTCTGACCTTTGTCCACCCCATCAACCTATTACCTGCCAGGCTTTGTCCTGCCTCCCCTCTCTTCCCGCTTTCTTTTTCCATTCCCTGCAATCAATCTGAAGAAACGTCCCGATCAGAAACATCACCTGTGTATGCTCTCCAGAGATCGGACCCACTGTTACTCCAGCACTTTGTGTTCTTTTTTGCTTGTAGTTGTGTCTAGACCAGACACAATAGGAAAACAGACTCTCTTCCCTGAAAAAAGCAAATTAATTATGTAAGTTTGTGTAAAGATAAGGTTGTTTTGTGACTACCATCTTTGATAATAGCTCTGGATTTATTTGTTTCATTGGTTTAAATCACTAATCTGTCATGATGGGTAATGACCTCCATTCACTAGGTCATTAGTCCAAGCTTCTGAATTGTCAATTCAATAATGTAATCACTGTGTTGCTATTCCTGTCTACAAAAGCAGTTCATAAATTCATAAGTGATAGGAGCAGAATTAGGTAATTTGGTCCATCAGGTGCACCCTGCCATTCAATCATGGCTGATCTATCATCCCCTCTGAACCCCATTCTCCTGCCTTCTCCCCATAACCCCTGACACCCGTATTAATCAAGAATCCATCTATCTTTGCCTTAAAAATATCCATTGACTTGGCCTCCACAGCCATCTGTGAAGCATACTTCCCTTCTGAACAGTGCTCTGGTCTACATTTCCTTCCCTTCTGTGCATGAGTTAAATGCCTTTGCTGAGGCAGGATTGTTGAAGCATGCACCAAGCCACAGGAAACTTCTGCTCTGACCATTGCTGGTACCGTGGGAGGTTAAATACAGTCTCTCCTTGTGCTGACAGCCAGCTAGAATGTTAGTTACAATTTAAAGTTTCTTTCTCATTACCAGTTTTGATTTATTATTGTTATATGTACCAAGAAACAGTGAAAAACTTATTGTGCACTTTTTATCCAGTCAATTCATGCCAGGTATGAAGATAGACACAAAATACTGGAGTTATTCAGCGGGACCGGCAGCATCTCTGGATAGAAGGAATGGGTGATTTTGGGTCGAGACCATTCTTCTGAAGTCTGAAGAAGGGCGTCGACCCGAAATATCACTATTCAGAGATTCTGCCTGTCCTGCGAAGTTACTCCAACATTTTGTGTCTATCTTTGTTGTAAACCAGCATCTGCAGTTCCTTCCTGCACATACTGGATATGATTATAGTTGAGTTGTACACAGGTACAGCACATAGTGCAAAGAGTAAAAAATAACTAGAGTGGAGTAGTGTTACATCATTATAGTTTTACAACTGCAGAGAATGTGCAGATAATAAAAAAAGTGCGAGGGCGACGATGAGGTAGATAGGGAGATTGTGAAATTGTCAAAACCCTTAGGTTTTGAGAAATACATTCAGTGGTCTGATAAAGTGGGGAAGTAACTGTTCCTGAAACTGGTGGTGGGTGCTATGAAGGTACTCCTGACTGAATAGAGAGGGGAGAAGGGGAATGACCGGAGAGTAAGTCATCCTTTATTATGTTGGGTACTTACCCAAGGCAACATGAAGTGTAGATGGAGTCGGTAGGGGAGGGGGAGACAGGTTGGCTACTTTGTTTGATTGGCCTCACTGCATTAACCACTCTCTCAAATCTCTTGCTGTCTTCGACTGAACAGTTTCCAAACCAAGCTGTGATGCACCACAATAGGACACTCTCTATGGTGCATCTGTAGAAATTGATAAGTCATGGAGACACACCACATTTCCATAGTCTTTCTTCTTGGTAGAGGAATTATTATTGGAGGCACGTTTCAAAACAAATACCAACTTTCTCAAGGCTCTTGAGAAAAGTATTGATTTGGAAAATTAAACTTATCAATGGATGTGATTAGTGCTGTGTAATTTTCCAGGTGAAGAGAATGGCTATGATTAGGCAGATGGTCCCATTGGTTACACTGTGCAGTAAGGTCCTTTGGTTGCAAGTCAAGATATCTCCTGGTTTAGGATTATATACCCCTCATTGACTTTGAAAGTAAAATACAATGGTGTAGCAAGAGTTGTTTTGTCCATGCATTCTTGCCACATGTGCAGTCAAATCATAGGAAATATGATTTGACCACAGAGCAAGACCATTTGTGATATTATGTCTGCGCTGGACAAAAAAGAGACACCCAGTTTATTCCTACATACCAACATTTTGTCAATAACCTAACAGATCACAGCTCCACATTACTACCCGACTGGTTATTTTAAGTGTGATCAGATTTTCTGCCTAAACCACACCTAGGTCTGAAGAAGGGGTTTGACCCGTGATGACACCCATTTCTTCTCTCGAGAGTTGCGACTATCCTGCTGAGTTATTCCAGCATTTTGTGTCTTAGAAGTTGTAAGTTGCCTTTGACTGTCCCATCTAATATTTACAATGACGTAGGAGTCCATTTGTCCCATCAGATAATGCTTGCTCCCAATAGATCAATTTCATTTTCTCTTTCCTTAATTCCCTGTACTTTGTTCTCTCCCCTGTGCAAATATAGTTGATCACATTTTTAGAGGCTAATCTGCTTCATTCTTCCTTCCCCAAGTGCCTTTAAAATAAATATCTCCCTCCCTGTTAATTAATATTACAGATTCTGCTTCCAAATTATATTTATTCTGGTGTTCCATATTATAGTTTATTTAATATATAATATAATATATTTCAAATATTCATAATGCAAAGATTATTTTTAAGCGCTCCCTTTCTTCAAGCAATAAGATACTTTTGGTGGAAAGATTGTAAGATCCATTGCACAGTAATTATTTTTTCATAGAAGGATAATGTCATCCTGGTAACAGTATGATACTGTATGTAACAATGTAATTTACTTTAGACTTTAGAGATACAGTGCATAAACTAGCCCTTCCGTCCACTGAGTCAATGCCGACCAGCGATCACCCTGTACACGAGCACTATCCTACACACCAGGGACAAATTGCTATTTTACCAATGCCAATTATCCTACAAACCTGCACATCCTTGGAGTGCGGGAGGAAACCGGGCTCCCGCAGAAAGCTCATGCGGTTACAGGGAGAACGTATAAAGTCCACATAGATAGCACCCATAGCCAGGATCAAACCCTGGTCTCTGGCGTGGTAAGGCAGCAACTCTACCATTCCTTCTCCTTCCTCAACCGCGAGATTCCTGGGGATTTCCACACTCTTGTAATCCTGGTCACCTGCACATCCTTGGCTTCAGTGCACTGGTAGCAGCTGTGCCTGGAGACATCTCGGTCTAAATTCTAGAATTCCTTCTCTGAACTTCTCTACCTCTCCCCACCTTTAAAATTCTCTTTAAAAAATTCTACCTCTTGGAAGAAAGTTTTGATCACCTGATCTAATATCACTCCATTGGCATGTTGTTGAATGTTGTTTGATGACACACCCGTAAAGGTGTTGTGCGACATTTTAACTGCATTAAAGGCACGCTATACTTGCAATTTGTTGAATGTTTATTAAAATGTCTGCTGCAACGATTTTGATGAGTAACAGGACCTCAGGTGCTGTCTGTGGAGGTTGCACATTCTCCACATGACTGCTTGGGTTTCCACCCACATCGCAACTACTTGCGGTCGGTTGGTTAATTGGCCATTGGAAACTTTCCCTGGTGTGTGAGCAGTAGAATGTGAGGGGAGTTGATGAGAATGTGGAATTAATAAAAATTGGTATTAAAATTGGATTAGTGGAAATGGATGGTTGATAGTTGGTGTAGATTCGGTAGGTTGAAGGACCTGTTCCTGTGTTGTATCTCTCTAAGACTCTGCAAGGAATGACTCAGTCAGTTGGGCATTCATTTTCACCACGGTGTACCTACCACCCAATAGCCAAACAAAACCAAGGGGAGCAAAGTCTCATGTTATCTCTTTTTGTGTCAATGTTTTAAATTATAATTGCTAATCTCATGTATTCTCTCTTCTTCATTTTTCTCAAAAGCGTGCTTACTACAAGCGGAACTCGTGAATTACGAGCGAGTAAAGGAATATTGTCTCAAGGTCCTGAAGAAAGAAGGAGATAATTTCAAGGCTCTATATCGCTCTGGTGTGGCTTACTACCACCTTGGGGATTATGACAAAGCTTTACATTATCTGAAGGAAGCAAATACCCGAGAGCCAACAGGTAAGGAATCGTTCACTTTCCACTGTCTAATGAGATATACACAGGTAGGTGCAAAGTTAAATATAGTCACCATTTTGATTCACAGACATATTGAACCATCTTTTTCCAAATGTCAAAGTCAATTTTAATCGTCACATGCACCCAAAGGAGCAGTGAAATGAATTTGCCAGCAGCGATGCACTTAAAAATAACACACAATACACAATAAGATTTAAGCCAAAATCCACCACAGCATTCTTCACTGTGGTGAAAGGCAACAAAGTTCAGTCAGTCTTCCTCCCTTGTTCACCCGTGTCGGGGCCATAAACCCTCTGCAGTCGCCGCTACGGACGGCCAGATGTACAGGCCCTCTCGTCAGGATGATCAAACTCCGACGTCGGGACGGTCAAACATGCTTGCAGGTCCCGAATCGGCACTTTCCTACCGGAGACCGCGGCTTCAGGATGTTGTAGGCCGGCAGTCGGAGCTCTTCTCTGGCGATTCCTGGCAAGTCCACACCCCGCCCACGGCTAGAAGCTCCACAGACCACGTTCCCATGATGCCAAAGTCAGCAGGCCAGCTGAGCCCCGGCAATGTTTCGCCCCGCTCCGCGATGGAAAAGTCCATGCTGCGCCTGCTGCTGATGCTCCGGGCCCGACTCCGGGAAAGGCCAATCCATGCTGATAGGCTGCGAGGGAGGCGACTTGGGAAAAGTCGCCTCTCTGTCGTGGAGGCGACCAAAAGCAGTTCCTCCCCCCCCCCCCCCCCCCTCACACAAAACACACCAAGAGCCTACTAAACTAACATTACACACATTAAAAAAAACCCAAAAAAGTCGAAATAACGAACACGCTGCTGGCAGGGCAGCCGACTCGCAGCGACCTCACCGACCTGGGGATACATTAAACATGACACTTACATTTGAGAATGTGATGTTGCACAAGGATGCTTTTTATAGTAGAACGTGGCCTTCCTGTCCCTCATGTCATCTAAATGGGTGGATTGCAAAAGAGCTGGTAGTTCTCCTAATGCAGTTAACCCAGACAGTCTAATTTCCAAATGATTCAAGAAAGGGTGTAGCCATTATCTTTTGTGTTGCGGGATGCATTTAAGGTCAATTTTTTTGGGGGAAAAGATTGGAGAAAGGAGGGATGGATTCCTATTGCCAACGTCTGTTTACATTGACCTTAGATTCTGGGTAAAATAAGTCAGATGTGTACTTGCTTAGGCTGCAGTTGTGTGAGATTCTGGATGCGGGAAAGGATATTCATATCTCATTGTTCAGGTGGTTGTCAGTTGGGGTGGTGGGGACAAGGGCGTAGGTACAATGGTGCATCAGAAGCTGGCGATGTGCTGTCTCAGGACTATCCACAATCAGGTGGATAGATCTAGCATGATGAAACACACAGCGCCAAAATGTTTGACACCTATTGTAAGAAAGTTTGGAGCACTTGGGCCTTGTTTTTCTCAACCAAGCGGAAGCAGCCTCTTAACAAGAAAGCATCTTGTCCGGGAACATTACCATCTGGTTTGGGAATTGCTCTGCCAAGGACAAGAAGGCTCTGCAGAGAGTAGTGCGTTCGGCTGAACGCACTATGGGAACTTCACTTGCCCCCCTGCAGGAACTATACATCAGGAGGTGCAACTCCAGAGCCAACAATATCATGAGAGACCCCTTCCACCCCTGCAACGGACTGTTCCAGCTGCTACAGCCAGGCAAACGCCTCCGTTGCCATGCGGTGAGAACAGAAAGGTTGAGAAGGAGTTTCTTCCCAGAGGCCATTCGCACTGTAAACGCCTATCTCACCAGGGACTAACTCTACTGAACGTTTTTCCTTCCATTATTTATTATGTAAAAGAATATGTGTGTCATGATTGTGTTTATAGTTTGTTTGGTTGTTTGGTTGTTTGTCTTTTGCACAAAAGTTCGCGAGCATTGCCACTTTCATTTCACTGCACATCTCGTATGCGTATGTGACAAATAAACTTGACTTGACTTGACTTGACTTGAATTTGCTTATGCTAAAGTGGAACTGTTGTTGGGTCACAAATTACCCAGTGCAAGAAATCACTGTGAGAATTGTACATTTAATAATTGTGCAAATTGTAAATTCTCTCCCCCTCTCTCTGTCTCTCCCTCTGTCTGTGTGTCTCTCTCCCTCCCTGTCTCTCTCCCTGTCTCTTTCCCTGTCTCTCTCTCCCACCCTCCCTCTGTCCGCTCCCCTGGCCGTGTTCCCTCCCTTGCACTTATTCCCCTCTGCTCCTCCACTCTTTATTTAAGCCTTACGGAGAGACTGTGCCTGTATTAATACATGCTTACTGATGGTTTTGCTGAGGCTTGGAAATCTGGCCATTGATAAAGCAGCTACCTTCTCCTGGTACTCGTTGCCGACCACGTTTAACCATATAACAATTACAGCACGGAAACAGGCCATCTCGGCCCTACAAGTCCGTGCCAAACAAATGTTTTTTTCCCCTTAGTCCCACCTGCCTGCACTCATACCATAACCCTCCATTCCCTTCTCATCCATATGCCTATCCAATTTATTTTAAAATTATACCAATGAACCTGCCTCCACCACTTCCACTGGAAGCTCATTCCACACCGCTACCACTCTCTGAGTAAAGAAGTTCCCCCTCATATTACCCCTAAACTTCTGCCCCTTAATTCTGAAGTCATGTCCTCTTGTTTGAATCTTCCCTATTCTCAAAGGGAAAAGCTTGTCCACATCAACTCTGTCTATCCCTCTCATCATTTTAAAGACATATATCAGGTCCCCCCTTAACCTTCTGCGCTCCAGAGAATAAAGACCTAACTTATTCAACCTATCTCTGTAACTTAGTTGTTGAAACCCAGGCAACATTCTAGTAAATCTCCTCTGTACTCTCTCTATTTTGTTGACATCCTTCCTATAATTGGGCGACCAAAGTTGTACACCATACTCCAGATTTGGTCTCACCAATGCCTTGTACAATTTTAACATTACATCCCAGCTTCTATACTCCATGCTCTGATTTATAAAGGTTAGCATACCAAAAGCTTTCTTTACCACCCTATCTATATGAGATTCCACCTTCAAGGAACTATGCACGGTTATACCCAGATCCCTCTGTTCAACTGTATTCTTCAATTCCCTACCATTTACCATGTACGTCCTATTTTGATTTGTCCTGCCAAGGTGTAGCACCTCACATTTATCAGCATTAAACTCCATCTGCCATCTTTCAGCCCATTTTTCCAAATGGCCTAAATCACTCTGTAGACTTTGGAAATCCTCTTCATTATCCACAACACCCCCTATCTTGGTATCATCTGCATACTTACTAATCCAATTTACCACACCTTCATCCAGATCATTCATGTACATGACAAACAACAAAGGACCCAACACAGATCCCTGAGGCACCCCACTAGTCACCTGCCTCCAACCCGATAAACAGCCATCCACCATTACCCTCTGGCTTCTCCCATTCAGCCACTGTTGAATCCATCTTGCTATTCCTGCATTTATACCCAACAGTTGAACCTTCTTAACCAACCTTCCACGAGGAACCTTGTCAAAGGCCTTACTAAAGTCCATATAGACAACATCCACTGCTTTACCCTCGTCAATTTCCCTAGTAACCTCCTCAAAAAATTCAAGAAGATTAGTCAAACATGACCTTCCAGGCACAAATCCATGTTGACTGTTCCTAATCAGACCCTGTTTATCTAGATGCTTATATATATTATCTCTAAGTATCTTTTCCATTAATTTGCCCACCACTGAAGTCAAACTAACAGGTCTATAATTGCTAGGTTTACTCTTAGAACCCTTTTTAAACAATGGAACAACATGCGCAGTACGCCAATCCTCGGGGACTATTCCCATTTCTAATGACATTTGAAATATTTCTGTCATAGCCCCGGCTATTTCTACACTAACTTCCCTCAATGTCCTAGGGAATATCCTGTCAGGACCTGGAGACTTATCCACTTTTATATTTTTCAAAAGTGTCAGTACTTCTTTTACTTTGTTTACTCCCCAAGTCTAGTTGTGTTAACTTTTATACACACCTGAGTTTGATCAGTTCTCCACCATCCCAACAGCCCACTTGCTCTGCCCCCCGCCCCCCCCTTTGATCCCCCTCACTCTTCAATCTATCTTTCTCTCGCCCGCATATCCATTCACAGATCATCTGCGGCCTTGAGCCACTTTCCCGATTGATGAAATTTGTCCCTTTGACGGGCCAGAAACTTGCTGAAAATATCTGACGGGCGACCAGCGGTTAATTTTGTTGAGTTGGCAAGGCAGCAACTACCTTGGGTTTTCAATCTTCGGATCTGCCCACCAATCTCAAACCATCCCATCTCTTCCCACCCCTGAGTGAAGTCCCAGCCTGGTGGATCACTAAAATAGATAAGCACAAAGCTGGAGTAACTCACTAGGCCAGGCAGCATCTCTGGCAATAAAGGATGGGTGACGTGTTGGGTCGTGACCCTTCTTCAGACTGACAGTAGGGGGTTGGGAGGGGTGTAACTGGAGAGCTGGAGGCGAGAAAAGACCAGGTAGAACATTATCGATCACGAGAACTGATTCCTTAATAGGTGAAATCCGCGGACTGTCAGGGGAGGTAGGATTGCAGCTGTGGAAAGATGATCCATCAGAGTGTCCTCCAACAACAACTTTCATTCTGACCAGCTTAGAGTAAGCAATTCTGGCTTTTTAGGCAATTTTGCAAAGGTCGATAACAATTTGCTGTAATGTAACCAGGCAAAATTACCAGGGTCATTTCAAACGTAAGTGGATGCTGAGACTGGGGAGCTTTGAGTTAGTAAGGATGTGCTTCCATGGGTCAATTGTCGTATTTACATTTGAAACCATCTTTCGAATATTCTTTCAGTCACAAATAGAGAATCACTTCAAACTCATTCAGGGTTACTCCGAGTGTAAACCTATACTTTTAGTTGTTAGTGAAGAGATGCAGCACGGATGCAGGCCCTTCAGCCCACTGAGTCCACGTCAACCAGCGATCCCCTACACGCACATGGGACAATTTACACTTATACCAAGAATACAGAGGAGAGGAGGAGAACCTCTTCACAGTAAGCAAACCTTGAGGAGATTTTGCAGTGCAAGTCCATATAATAATGCTCGAATATACAGCATATAAAGACAAATTTGATCATCTCATTCTCAATATAAATCTGTGTATCCATGTATTTTGTAATTGCGGTTTGAAATACGATTACAGAATATTTCACTCTCTTTCTCTTTCTCATTATCTAGACACATTGTCCTTTTGATTTATTATCATCCCAAGCAGCAACTGTCTCCTGTGGACAATATACATGAGATTCCATTTTGTTCCAACATTATTAGTTTTGACTTTTCTCTTTTATATCACCAGTTCAAGGGACCCCTACATTCATCAACCTTCTTGTCCAATTAATTTTTCCACAAATATTTTCACTGTAGTAAAAATTCTGCGATATTCAAGAGAAGAGCAAATGTATATTTAGATTTTTATTGGGTACTTGTCCTACTTTATAAGTTCATGATAACCTTTGCCGTATTCTCTTTATTCGGTAAAGTATGTTGAAATATTCTCGACATTTTAGACAATAACGAACCTCAGCAAGTTGTGTGCCATGAGCCTAATTTATTTTGATGCTTTGTCTTCAAATAAATGATCATTAATAACTGTGGGCGGCACAGTGGAAGAGTTGCTGCCTTACAGCATCACGGGTTCGATCCTGACTATGGTTGCTGTCTTTATGGAGTTTTACGTTCTCCCTGTGACAGCGTGGTTTTTTTTTTTCTCCAGGTGCTCCAGTTTCCTCCCACATTCCAAAAGACATACAGCTTAATAGGTTAATTAGCTTCAGTAAAATTATAAATTTTCCCCAGTATGTAGGATAGTGTTAGTGCATGGGGTGATCGCTGGTCGGCATGTTCTCAGCGGACCGAATGGCCTGTTTCCTTGCAGAACCTCTAAAGCCTAAACTAAAAGATGGACAACAGTTGGTGCTGCCGCCTCACTGCTCCAGACCCCTGAGTTCGATCCTATCCTCAGGTGGCATCTCTGCTAGTTGCACAATCTCCCCACGACCATCTGCCTACCACTGAGTGCTATAGATTCCTCCCACATCACAAAGATATGCTGATAGGTTAGTTGCCAATTGTAAATTACCCCTTAGTGTAGGTAGGTGGAATGAGCCAATGATAGGCATGAGAGGGAGAATAAGCTTCAAAGCAGATGGGAAGTGGGACAATTGACATGGTGTACTCTGAGCAGGCATGGGCCCGATGGGTTGAATGGCCTTCTTGTGTTTTGTAATAAGTATGTGTAGAAATCGTACATAATTAACGGGGAATAGCAATAATATCATTGATGGTGCATGGAACAGGACATTCATGGTCAACAAATGAATAGGTCATTCAGCCCACAATATCTGCGCCGAACTTGATGCCAGGAACATCACTTATCTGCCTGCACATAATCCACATCCCTCGATTCCCTGCATATCCATGTGCCTATCCAAAAGCCTCTTGCATGCCACTATCGTATCTGCCTCAACCACTATCTTCTCAGCAGTGCGTTCCAGGCACCTCTTCTGTGCAAAAAAAAACTTGTCCAGCACATGTCCTTTAAACTGTGGAGAAGTAGTGGGTGACATTTCGGGTTGAGACCCTTCTTCAGAATCAAGGGCCTGTCCCACGATGCGAATTTACCCAAGAGCTCTCCCAAGTTAAAAAAAAAAATCAAAGTCGTGGTACTTCATCACGAGTATTTTTTTACTCTTGGAAATTTTTCACACTGTTGAAAAAACTTCACGAGTTTCACGAACTTACCGCGCTTCCCGATTACCTGCCGTTAGCGTTACGAGCCGCTACAAGACGTCCACGAGCTCCGACGTACCCGCTACGTACATTCTACGTAATTACTACGAGTTTGATTTTTTTTTTTACTCGGAAGAGCTCTTGGGTAAACTCGCATCTTGGGACAGGCCCTTAAGTTAGGGAAGAGGGAAACAAGATATGGAAGGATACAAAAAACATGTAAGGTGTGAAAAAGAACAGACGTTGATCAAGGAAATGTAGAATGGTTCATCGTTGGATGAGGGGAAGGTGACAAGGGAGGTATACAATCAGTATATATTAATTAGGAGGACAGTGAAACTAGTAGGAGAACTAGGATGAGGGAGGGACATAGAGAGGGGAAAGCAATGGTTACTTGGTCAGAGAAATCAATATTCAAATCACAATATGAGGTACTGTTCCTCCAATGTGCATTTAGCCCCACTGACAGTGGAGGAGGCCCAGGACAGAAAGGTCAGTATAGGAATAGGAGGGGGTGTTAAAATGTTTGGCAACTGGGATATTGCGTAGGCCCAGAGTAGTTCAGTGTAGTCAAGGAATGAGTTAGCCAGGGTGTTGCAGGAGGCAGGGCGGGAAGAAGTGTAGTCTAGAAAGCAGTGGGTCAGCAGGTTTATAATAGACATTAGTCGCTGGTCTATCTCCTGTGATGGGGACATGGGATCAAGAAAGGGGAGGGAGATGTCGGAGATGGTCCAAGTGAATTTGAGTGCAGAATGGAATTTGGTAGTGAGGTTAATGAAGTCTGAGTTCTGCATGAGTGCAGGAGGTAGTACTGATGCAGTCGTCAATGTAGCAGAGATAGAGTTTGGAGATAGGGCCAGTGTACGCCTGGAACAGGCAGGCATAGCTAGGGCCTGAGAGTGCCCATGGCTATGCCTTGGATTTGGTGGAAGCGGGAGCAGTCGAAGAAGAAGTTGTTGAGAGTAAGGAGGACACTGATTATTAACTGGAACTTGGTTTTACAGCATTTTACTGTGCATTATCATTACAATGCTAAACTATTAAACATTTTAACTGGCTACCTCATAGCCTTTTGGCATAACCTTGACGAGGTGATATAAATAGACAAAACAACTTTTTGAGCTCACTTTTAGGAGCCAATTAGCAGCTACAGAGTAGATTAGAACATCAGAGTTAGGACCATATCGATGAAGATTGAGAGATTAAAGCATTTATTAACAACATCTATGGGAGGAATGACAATTGGAACTCCATGTACAACTGAACATTTTGAATGCATTACTATATACCGGCAGTACTCTGATTGCAACATTGAGATCTTTGTTTTGCAAAGCTGTGGGGAGTAAGTGGATTTCCTCATTAAGGTACAACTGATGTTTTCCCCTCAGGTATGTTGACCTAGATGTGTGTGAGGCACCAACGACTACCCCCCCCCCCCCAATTTCACATTTAATATCATTTTCAAATATAGCTTCTCTAACTTGTACCACAATCCTGATTGGATTAATGAACTGTAAAATCAGCCAGGCTCAGTAATCAGTGCCGCTATACAGCCACATAGGTCTTGGTTCAAGAGTTATGTGTACTCCTATCCAATTTACATGCAGTAAATTAGGCTCCTAGGGACAGATGAAATGCCCCTTAGTGCAAAATGCCACCAGTGAGGTAATCTGCATCAATTATGTGCTGCCATGTTACAATAACTTTTGTATTCTTCAGCGTTGAACACAAATATAAAAAGTATTAAAAAATAACCATCTTTGGTGCACAACACAGTTCACAGGAATCCAAATGCATGTGAATCCTGGCAGGAAAACTATTATTAGACAATAGGACTCACAATAAATTAACCTGACAAGTACTGGCCATTTGTGGTGAAGGAATAGACTGGGGCAATTTGAAGGGTAGGATTCCACAAGGATTTGCTAGCACTCATTTGCTTCGAGATTGCCCGATTTAAAGGATGTCTCATCATCCTTAAGGGCTGCAGCAAGAATTTTGGGAAATAACTCACACACAAATTGGGCTGCACTGCACCTGCACAGAGTTTACAGTATGCAAAGCAGTCACAAATGCATCAAATTCAAATTATTTGGCTTTCATCCCTTGAAAACGATGTTTCTCTTTTGTTTCTTACTTTCCCCTTATTCTTGTGTTTTAATGACCTGGAATGGTGGTGCGGCACAGTAGCATAGTAGTAGACTGGTATCTTACAGCGCCAGAGACCTCTGTTCAATCCTGACTACAGATACTGTCTGTACAGAGTTAGTACGTTCTCCCTGTGACTGTGTGGATTTTCTCTGGGTGCTCCAGATCCTCTTAGACTCCAAAGACGTACATGTTTGTAGGTTAATTGGCTTTAGTAAAATTGTAAGTGCACCTAGTGTGCAGGACAGTGCTCGTGTACAGGATGATCACTGGTCATCGTGGACTCGATGGGCCGAAGGGCCAGTTTCCACACTGTATCTCTAAAGTCTAAAGTAAAATCTAAAGAAGGTACAAAGAAAGCCAAGGAAAAGAAGTGTGTGATGGCTTTTCACAGGGGGAAGTATTTCCAATTTTGAGCATAATACACAGCTCTCTGTAATATTGGAGGTCTAAGGATAGGATGGTTCAAAATCTGATGCCTGCTCTCTGAACAAGGTGGATACTTTAATTGCAGGAGACGTGTGTTGTTCTAATTGACACATTAGGCACAGAAACTCAGGCACATTGGAAGAACTTATTCCCTTCACTCACTCCTTGCACTTGATTGGAGTTTGAATGAAGCCAAACCATGCTCAGTTTTAATGTGCAAGATGGTAAGATAGCCTATCAGCATGATGCATTTATCTTTGCACATGACAGTTGGTTATTTAGGTGGAGAGTGGAGAAGGGGAATCTTTTGGTTACTAAACTAAAACATTATTTGGGCATGCGCATCTTTACTATTGTTCTTCTCTTGTTCAAATACAGATACAAATGTGATCAGATACATCCAGCTAGCAGAGATGAAACTCAGCAGAAGCTCACAGAGAGAGAAAGAAGCGCTGTAAGGAGATGAGACACCCCAGGATTGTGAGCGGACCTTTGGAATGCTGACTGGTGGGCTATGCTTCAGCGTCGACCTTGTTCCCTGGATCGGATGCTTGCCTGCACATCACTGACTCTGGTTCCTCAGCTGAAGACTGCAGTACCACGCAACGCACCAAGTTCAGCAACTTTGTGGAACCGGGAATGGATTGCAAGTGAGCCCAGGCTGTGATGTCATTGCAAGACCTGAGGCAAGCTTGGTTAGGACATTTTTTTTTACCCGTCTTGTTTATCAAGGAAGGTTATATATTGAGGAAGTCCTATATATACCGGCATTGCCAAATGTTAACTGACATGAAACATAAAAGGCAGAATGGTTTCGTTCTTCACGAATTGGGAGAGAAGTGCTTTTGCAATGACATCACAACAATCCCATGAAATGGTCAACTTCAAATAAACTGATTGAAAACTGGGCATGCGAGTCCATCTCAAAACAATTGGTTTTAGAATACAAAACATTTGTGCATTCCTGTACATTTGCGCTGTCGTTTAACCTTTACTTGTTGAAGGTTTTGGGATGGAAGGAAAGGTTGAGTGTTACTGTTTATTAAACTAGGTCTCATTTAAAATAATACACATGAATTATTATATAGAAATTTTAAAAATCCTGTACAGACAACGAGAGAAAATACGTATCTACTATTATCGGTTTTGATATTTGTGCTTTAAATTAAAAAGTATAACTTTTCCTGAAGTGGAATTAGAAGTGAAGAGACATGAACATTGAGTGTGCTAAGTGGAGTGGCTAAAGCAAAATGGAGGATGAACCAAAACTGAAGAGTCTTGAACCATGAACTAACACCATTGCACACTGACACAGTACCTCAGGATCCTCTGTCAAATATTTTAGTGGAGATATTAAACTATAAGGAAAATCGATACATTTGGAAGCTGGAGAAGTGAGAGAGAAAAAGAGTGAAAATGTGAGGGACCAAGAGGAGGTGCTTGTATTGTGGGGAAAAAAACAAAACTGCCACAAGTGAAGTATTTTTAAAATTAACCAATAAATGTTAATTTCTGCACCTTTTAGTTGCTGTACAAAAACTGCAGATGGGTGTTTCTAACACAATGGATCTTGGAAATCTAGTGAAATGAGCATCACAATAGACCTACTGCCCAAGTTAGGCATGAATAAGTCATTGATTTTGAGTTGTTCAATGATTTATGGTGAGGTTGTCTCCATATTCCTCCAGGCCTATTGCAAGTGAGTGCGAAATGACCTCATGATTTAAATTCAAGTATTTGTAATGCTGCACGACAATTTTCCAACAATTGGAAAATTGATTTATCTTTTAAAAGTCTATGTTGTCAACAGGAAATGCATGGTGAAGGTAATGCCACAATTACTGGGCATTCACACTATTTTCTCGACTACTTTAAAATGGCCGACATTTGAAAATGTTTGTTTCAGTGGTACAATAAAAGTGTAGTTAAAGGACAATACCATTGCAAAATAATTGCAGCGCTTCACATTTGCGCCATTGAATCAACTTAATGCAATTGGTTCATCGGTCCCTTGATAATCCCAGTATTAACCATTGTGTTTTGCCAGTGCAACAATCACTTTGGTGGCTTGGGGCAGTGTGGTAAATAGTACTCTGTTTTTTTTAAATGCACGACTGAATATATTGTCTAACATCTATATCCTTAGATGGTAATTAGATCTTCAGCAACTGTGTCAAGTCTAAGCTGTGTTTATGAGATGAAAGAGAAGTTACTTTAGCTAATGTATTGGTTTGAAGATGGAAACAGCATCTTCAAAAATAATATGAAGAATTTTGCATGGCTATTGCTTACTCATTCCCAACCTTGCAATTCATTCTAAGTAAGTAATTTCCCATTTCAAGAGAGAGTTTTATGATTAGCTGAAATTAAAACAATTAATATAATGTACATAATATAATATAATGAAATTAATATAATGTCTCAATCTTATGTCAAAGGTCTGAATGCGCTTCATCTATTGGCATAGGGTGCTGTAGTACAGAACTGGGTCTTCAGTCCACCACATTCATGCTGACCTATTTCCCTGTCTACACTAATCCCATTTGTCTGCAGTGGACCAGTATCCATCTATGCCTTACCTATCCCATGTCTGTCTAACCACTCTTCATAAGTTCTAGGAGCAGAATTCAGCCCATCAAGTCTACTCTGCCATTCAATCATGGTTAATCTATCTTTCCCACTCAACCTTATTCTTCTGCCTTCTCCCCATACACCCTGACACCCTTATTAACCAAGAATCTGTCAATTTCCACCTCAAAAATATCCATTGACTTGGCCTCCACAGTCGCCTGTGACATAAGGCAGCCTCTTAAACATAGGAATGCTGTCTTATTCCACCATCTCCTCTGGCAGTTATCAACAATTGCCCGTAAAAAAAACCAAAAAAACTGAGGTCCTTAATAACTCTTTATCTTAAATGGAAAGTTTTGGAGAGAACGATTTTGACCATCTATCCTATCTGTACTTCTCATAATCTTATATATTTACTTTCTGCACTTTCATAATTTGCTTCAGATTTATTTTGGCAAAATGTACCAGATTCTTTCCACATCGGTGCTCACAAGCATCAATATGAAGACTGAATACTTAATCTGGCTATTTGATGATGCCAGTTGAGGAGATGTGTAGGCACTTCTTTCACCAGAATCAAGAGAACAGATGGATGGCCGCATTGTTTGAAGCCTCATCTGAAGTACAACCATCGAAGAGTACACCATTGCCTTAATGCTTCGATTATTTGGATGATATGTTCATCAAAGAGCAGCCTTTGATCGTACCCTACTTGAATGTGTAAAGGCACTGGACCATGACATAGACAATAGACAATGGGTGCAGGAGTAGGCCATTTGGCCCTTCAAACCAGCACCGCCATTCAATGTGATCATGGCTGATCATCATCCACAACTAGTACCCTGTTCCTGTCTTCTCCCCATATCCCATGACTCCACTTTCTTCAAGAGCCCTAGCTCGCTCTCTCTTGAAAATATCCAGAGAACCGGCACCCACTACCCTCTGAGGCAGAGAATTCCACAGACTCGCCACTCTCTGTGTGAAAAAGTGTTTCCTCATCTCCGTTCTAAATGGCTTATCCCTTATCTTAAACTGTGGCCCCTGGTTCTGGACTCCCCCAAACATCGGGAACATGTTTCCTGCCTCTAGCGTGTCTAAACCCTTATTCCTATATGTTTCAATAAGATCACCTAAATTCCAGAGTATACAAGACCAGTCGCTCCATTCTCTCAGTATATGACAGTCCCACCATCCCGGGAATTAACCTTGGAGTGGAGAGAATTTTGCTTTGGTGGAATCCAACTTCATGAAGACCACAATGTAACCATTTCAAAATAAAAAATATACGGTCCCATTTTGATGGACCAGGTAATCTGTTTTAATCTATGATTGTAAATATCAGATGGTGGCTCTCATTTTAATAAAATATACCATTTTAGTTGGTCAGATTGAAGAAGATACTGATTTCTCATCAGTGACCATTTCATAAATGTACTACATGCTAGGAAGTTAATAACACCCTAATCCACCACCCCAGTTTACTGTCAAATCTTTATTTGTAAGCTCTTGACAAAGCATTGGGTTACATCAATAGGTCACCTGTCCTTTTCTCCAGAGATGCTGCCTGATCCACAGAGTTACTCCAGCACTTTGTGTCTATCTTCAAGCAGGCTCATTGATCTATTAACAAAGCAATCCGATGGATCTTCTAATTCTTCACAGTTCAATTTGCTTTTAAATAATTGAACTTACTGCAAACATTTTTTAACCAGCATGAATGTAAAAGTGCTAATCCACTATGATTTATTAATGGCTCTGAGGTGCACTGGAAGTGAAGACCATGAGTTCATTAGCCAGTCCATGTTGAGATAAATCCACCCAAGCAGCTACTGGAAGTGAGATTGCAAAGATGTGAGATTTCTGCTTGTCAGTAGTTAATGAGCTCTGCAAGGAAATGTACGCATGTGGATGAGAGCGAGATCAGACTCCGCTGTACGACTCTCCACACTGAAAATAACCTAAATAGACAACCGTGAGGAAAGGACATCATGATCTATTTTCCCTTTTTAACTCAGGGCAGATGAATCAATTGTTGATGTAAGGAAACTCTGCACAGACCTGGGAATTGGATCTGCAAACCCACTGGCTATTCAGCTAATCGCTCGATAAACGGCAATCAACAAGAAAGTTACAACAGAAATTTAACTTGTTTATGACAATACAGGTAGCTGTTCAGCCCATCAATGTGTATACTGGCTCATGAACAGCCTTTGAAGCACCAAACCCCTTCTCTTTATTTCCCAACAGCCCGACTGCCTACTCCCTCTTACATGCTCATCTACTCCCCTTTGATTCTTTGAGCACCTACCCATGCTAAGGGGGAAGTTACAGTAGCCATTGAATCTATCAACACTTCTTGAGGTTGTAGGAAATCGTAGATGGCCAAATCATATGTTCACGAGTTCTTCAGTCACAGGGGTAGAATTAAGCCATTCAGCCCATTGCGTCTACTCCACCATTCAATCATGACTGGTCTATCTTTTCCTCAACCCTATTCTCCTGCCTTCTCTCCATAACCTTTGACACATGTACCAATCAAGAACCTATCAATCTCTGCTGTAAAAATACCCAAATACGGCCTCCACAGCCGTCTGTGGCAAAGAATTCCACAGTCACCACCCTCTGCCTTTAGTCTAACTCTAGTCCTAGACTCTCCCTCTAGTGGAAACATCCTCTCCACATCATCTGGCAGCAACCCACACAGTCATGGGGAGAACATGCAACATCACATATAAAACAGCACTCAAGGCCATGATCAAACCCATGCCCCTGAAGTTGTAAGGCAGCAGCAAGAACTGCTGTATCACCTTCTAACTCACCTTAACAAACATAGTTGAAAACAAATCAAATGTATTATGGTTGTTGTGATTGTAGCAGTGCAGATGGCAAACTTGTACTGTTCATGCTTTACTGATGCGCAATTGGACAAGCAATGGTGTTGCTCGCAGACTGGTTGAAGCTCCTTAACCTATGAATGTACAATCTATGAATGCACAAACTTAAAAAAAACACACAGAATGCTAGAGTAACTCAGCGGGTCAGGCAGCATCACTGAAGAACATGGAGAAGTAAAGTTTCGGGTTGGGACCCTTCTTCAGACTGATTGTTAGGGGGAGGGGGCATGGGGTGAAGAAAGTTGGAAGAGCCAAAGGACATTTATTGCCACATACACTAATTGGTGCAATGAAATTTGAGTTACCATGCAGCACACAAATAAGATAAACACACTATAGAATTTAACATTCAACATAAAAAACATCCCCCCACAGTGGAATCAACATTTCCCACTGTGAGGGAAGGCAACAAAGTTCAGTCCTCTTCCTCTTGTTCACCCGTGGTCAGGGCCTATTGAGGACTCCGCAGTCGCTGCAACGGCGGCCCGATGTTTCAGGCCCTCTCGCCGGATTATGATACTCAGGTGCCAGAAGAACACTCTCAGCGGCTTGGAGTTCCGAATCGGCCATTTCCTACCGGAGACCGCGGCTCCTGAAGTCTACAGGCCGAACTGGGCGGAGCTCCAACACTGGCAACCTCGGTGAAAGATCCCAGGGCTCCGCGATGTTCCCCCTTCCCCCCCCAATCCCCCAAATAAAAAGACTAAAAGACCTCCAAAACAAAACTTTTTGACAGACTACAAATTTTTAAAAGGATGAAAGGACAAACAGCTGCAGGTGAGGCTGCCACACCCGATGGCGCCACCACTCAGACGGGCAGGTAATGGGTTGATACAGGTGAGGAGAATTTTTGGTAGGCAGATGGTTGGACAAAGGTCAGGGATGAGAAGACACGAAGGTGTGAGACAAAAGGATTGAAGAGTTGCGAATCGTGAAGCTAGTGGAAGGAATATAGGGGGAAGGGGAGAAATAGTGGCGAGTTCAGGTTGGGCACCGTTTATTTTTTCAGGGTTCCTTGTTTCTAATGTACAATCTTGTTTTGGTCTGAATTTCTTGAAAGATCATGTTGCCAGCTAACACTTTTCTGAGTGTGATCATTACCTAGGATGACCTGATTTTAAGAGATCTTCAGTTACAGCCATTCTTGTCCACCGGTACAAATGCAGCTACCACATGTGTTGCCAACTAAGTCTTATTATTGCACTTTGGAAGGTCAGCCCTGCCATGTGAATGACCAGTAAAGTGAAATCTCAGGCTTAACACGAGAACCTAGGCTCCACTGAAGTATTTTGTAACTTTTATGTGTAAGCCAGAAAGGTGGCACTCAAGTTGGATGAGTTTGGTCATGTGTAAAACCATTTGATGAAGTGCATTGGCTATATAGGAAATCATGTCCCATGAACCTAATAGACTTCATTAAATATGCCACCAAGAAGATTGATGAGATCAAGGAAATAGACATTATGGAGTTTAGCATGGCCTTTGGCAAGATCCCACACGATAGGCTAGTCAGGTAGGTTTTTCTTCACATGGATTCCAAGGCAAAGAGGCAAATTGGATTCAAATTTGACTTGGAGGAAGGAGTAGTTGTGGAGGGTTGTTTATCCGATATGTGACTTGTGACCAGTGAGTGCCACAAGGGATCTGCTTGGGGTCACTGTTTCACTATATTAATGATTTGGATAGCTATGTACATTATCAGTAAATTTTGCAAATGTCACCAAAATTGGTGGTATAGTGGAAAATGAGGAAGGATACCCAAGTTGGGAAGGGGGGTAAACGAAAGACAAATAGAATTGAATTCTGACAACTGTCAGGTGTTGAATTTTGGTATGTCAAACCGGAGCACAACTTGCACAGTAAATGTTAGAGCCTTGGATAATGTTACAGAACGGAGAGATCTGGGAATAGAGATGTGTGGTTCACCGAAAGTGGTGAGTCAGGTGGACAGGATGGTGAAGAAGTTCACATAAGGCTGGACTAACTCAGCATGTCAGGCAGCATCTCTGGAGAAAATAAATAAGTGACGTTTCGGGTCAAAATCCTTCTTCAGATCTCAATCCGACATGTCACCTATTCATTTTCTCCCGAGATGCTGTCTGACCCGCTGAGTTACTCCAGCCTTTTGTATCTGTCTTCAGTTTAAACCAGCATTTGCAATTTCTCCCTACACATGGTGATGGTGGTGTTTGGTTCACTTTTCTTCATTGGGAAGGAGTACAAAAACTGGATGCAGCTGTTCAAGTCAATGGTGAAACCACACTTAGAGTACAGTGAGCAGTTCTGATCACCCACTATTGGAAGAATGTCATTATGTTGAAAATGGAGCAGGAAAGATTCAGAAAGTTATGTGTAGGGAAAAACTGCAAATGCTGGTTTAAACCGAAGATAGACACAAAATGCTGAAGTAACTCAGCAGGACAGGCAGCATCTCTGGAGAGAAGGAATGGGTGATGTTTTGGATGGAGACCCTTCTTCAGAAAGTTACCTGGACTTGCAGGCTTCAGTAATAGCTGGGACATTTTTCTTTGGAGTGTAGGAGGCTAAGAGGGGACCTTATTGACACGAGAGCCATAATAAAGTGAGTGTTCACAGTCTTTTTTTCGCAGTATTCAAAAACTAGAGGGCATCGTGCCCATTTATTGACTCTCCACATCATATGCACCTGTAGTACCAGATCTCTCCATTCTGCAACACTTTCTAGGACTCTACAATTTACTGTGCAAGTCCTTCCCTGTTTGACATACCAAAGTGCAACACATCACTCTTGTCAGAGTTAAATTCCATTTGTCATTCCTAGGCCCATGCTTATAGTGAGAGGGGAGAGATTTAAGAGGGACCTCAGGAGCAACCAGTGCACTCAGAGGGTAGTCAGTATTTGGAATGGTCTGCCAGAGGAGCAGGTGGATTCAATTACCGACTTTCAAAATACATTTGCACAGATATATGGACAAGAAGGCTATTGAGAGCTTTGGGCCAAAGATGGACAAATGTGACCAGCTCAATATGCCATCTTGAGTAGCATGGATAAGGTGGGCCTAGAGACCTGTTTCCATGTTGTATAATTTTATGACTCTAAAACATAATATTTTTAAAAAATTTACAGCAGTATCGGAATTTTGTATATAGTTAAGTTCATCATAGCATTTACTTGGGGCCCCATAACAAACAGTAACCCATGGAGCACTTTGTTTGGAGAAGCGTTGCTAATAATTGCTGAAAATTATTTTCCTGTTAGTAAGCAGATACAATAGAGATGAGAGGCCAGCTCCATGTTGATTACGCGTCTATGTGGCATTTGGTATGTTTTACTTTGTTGAAAGCACTGTACAATTGAAGGTTATTGCTGTATTGTAGCTGTTGCTTGATGCATGAATAGGACTCAGATCCACGGAGACAGAAATCTGATGTCCATTGGTATTACTATGCCACAGCTCATATCTGTAATCCTGCAAAAGCCTTCTAAATAAATACATTTGGGGGCTTATTTATAGCTGTGAAGCAAGATAACTTTGTTAACATATTAATTGCCAAAAGGACATATTTTTAAGAACAATTGAAAGGAGGAAAAACATTTTCACCTGCACTTTGAAGAATATCTAAATTTAGCAGCACAGGCAGGGTTGTGGGAGCTGGCTGTGGGTAGACAGTCATTATCGACTGGTCTCCATTTTGTTTTTGTGAATATGAATGTTTGTTTCATTAGTGCTGATTGGGATATAATGTGCAGAGGAGTTATTCCGTGTTCAGCGTTGATCTAATAAACAAAATGACCGCTGGGGATGAAAACAACCTTGCAGGTTTCAAAATTGCAATTCACTGCAAGCTAATACAAGACAATTGGTGACGGAGCACAGAGAAAAGAAAAAGCTAAAAAAAAGCGATTACCCAAATTCTACAGAATTTCCTCAGGAACAGCAGATGATATAGAATTTAAACTGAAATAGATAATTAACAATGAACACACTGAAGACAGAAATAAATTGAAGCTGATGATTATTTTGCATTATGCCTTAGAAGCTACGATGCTATATCGCTAGCTAGTTAGTTTAAAGTGCTCGTCTATTTTGAGTCGAGCCCTGAAGTGAAAACTAATAGTTAATTTAGTAGCCTGCACCAGAAGACAAGGAAATTATTAAAGTAGCAGTAGGTGTAGCTCTTGATCTGTTAAAAATACTTTATTTTCTTAGTCATTGTTAGTTTACTGTGACAAAAACCTTCTGCTGACTGGTTAGCACACAACAAAAGCTTTTCACTGTACCTCAGTACATGCGACAATAAATAAACATTGTAGAATCCAGGAAGGATCAGCATCAGCATCATAACCAGAAAATTACTGCAACCACAATCCATTCTGAATGAAAACGATTAGTTATCTTATTCCAAGGCACATGGCCTGCGTTGCATTTGAAATCACTCCCCACAAGCAAGCCACAATTCCACTGCACAGTCCCAGTTTCAGCAGAGCAGGGTTTTTAATACAAATTGTACAATGAGGAAGAACATAAATTTTACCATGACACTAAATCAGCGGAATTGCTGCACAGGATAAAGGCAGATGGTAAATGAAGATGCATTTAATACGGAACTGGCACTACCAATTAGCCAGTGCAGGAGAAATAAAAACATTGTGAGAGCGATTTTCTTTAGTGTTAGAGATTAATTGAATTAGAACCACTCAGCTTTCTCTCTTGTCTCTCTCTTGCATCAGCCATTTGTTACCATTTACCAGTAAACTCTTTTGACCAGGGTGAATAAGCACACTTTTAATATAATAAAGGAGAAATGGTTACATTGAGTCAGTTTATTTTTTTACATCTTTACACAACTGCAGTTAACGGTTGGCCATTCTTTTTGTTCAGCTTCGGAAATTGTGTTTTGTTTTTGCATTCTCTCTGCAACATGAGTTTGTTCCACGTGGCAGGATCTTCTGCCACCACACAACAATATCAACAAAAGGGCCACATCTGCATTTCACAGTGTGTCACGCATTGTGTGCACCTCTTCCAAGATCACAAAATCAGGAAATTCAACTAGATTTGTTGGGGATTGTGGACCAAATGGGGAACAAAGTCTTAAAAATAAAAACCTAAGGAAACAGTTGAAAGTACAATCACAAGGAAATTATTTTTAAATTAAAGGATCATGGGAAGGGAATGCAGTTGACCCCAATAGCATACACTTTCTCAGAGTATATTGCAGAAACAATCTGTTTACACGTACACCGTGTAAACAGGCCCTTACAACTTACGCATTATGATCAACATGTCCATCTACATTAGCCCCACCTACCTGCATTTGGCCCATATCCTTCTAAACCTCTCCTATCCTCTCCTTTTTATAATCCAAACAAAACCAGAAGTCATGGTCGATCCCTGGACCCTCTCATGAGGCCAAAGGGTTATTTTGCCGGGATCAGCAGTAAATTGATTTAGTTTCTTTTCAAGATTTTTTGTTTGTTGCTAATTGTTCTCAGATCATCTGCAGAGCAGCGCAATGTGGAATATGGAAAGTTAGATATACAAGGTATGCAGATGTTTTGAGATGATCAAAACAAAAATAAGGACCATTTAAGAGGTGTAAAACACCATGTGGTTTACTGCAAATGTAATATAAGCAAGGTGAGACAAAACATGGTAGCTATTTCTCGAAGGGACCATGAAGTACACTCAAGTTACAAGCATAAATTTTCCACATTCCTAAAGCATAGGTATAATGACATAATATTCACCAAAAATATTACGAAACAACATGTTGAATGTTTATATCATTACGTAGCTGTGTATAAATAAGCATAAAGCAAAGGCCCCGTTGATGGCCTTTGGTTTCAAAGTGATCTAAGCACGCGTTCTTTGAAATGGAGAACCAGAAATGGAAGTATCAGATCATGTTGATCTTGTAGACGGGGGAAAAAGGGTCTTGGCCCAAAACGTCATCCATTCCTTCTCTCTAGAGATGCTGTCTGTCCTGCTGAGTTACTCCAGTATATTGTGCCTGTCTTCATAAGATTATAGGTGACTTGGGCTTCAATATTTAAAAAAAATATCTGAGTTAACCTCAGAGCCAAGTCAAAAAACAACATGGGAATTGTAAAGATTTATTTGATACATGTTATAAAGCGAGTTTCCTTCGGGCTTTCTCATGGTTAAAGCTTGGTTGGTTAAGTACCGGATATAATGGGTAACTAGGATTACGGATCAGAAATTTCTGACAAGGTTAATGTCTTTACATTCAATTGCATGGACTGCTCTCCAAACTCACCCATTGCTGCTTGCAGCTGCATCTGCAAAAATATATTTTGACTTGGGAGCATAATACATTTTGGACTTTGAATAAATTTATATTGTATATTTATGTATTGTGCAATTCTACCCATGGATGATTCAATAATGTTTCCAGTAGGTTGCTGTGAGAACAGTGATTAATGAAAGCAATGAAATAATACAAGCTGTACTTCATGCTATAATAATGTATTACAGGAATATTGTCAGCACCATAGACAATCTTCACTTTGGCTCAGAATGGGTAGTAACAATTTGCAACAGTACTCTAAAGTAAAGCTGCAACATATGAAATGAATACCTATCAATGTGACTGAAATGTTGACAGTATATAGTGATACACATATGAGGATGGAAAATAAGTTGCAACAATCAGGGTATAGACCACAGTTCAACTATGATTAAAATATCAAGCCACCATGTCCATCTACTTGGTCTGTAATAAGCCCTTAGTGCTAGTACCAATAGCGTGGTGAATCTGTAGAATGATTTGCCATAGAAGGCTGTGGAGGCCAAGTCAGTGGATATTTTTAAGGCAAAGATAAATAGATTTTTGATTAGTGCAGGTGTCAGAGGTTATGGGGAGACAGCAAGTGAATGGGGTTAGGAAGGAGAGATAGACCAGCCATGATTGAATGGCGGAGTAGACTTGATGGGCCAAATAGCCTAATTCGACTCCTATCACTTATGGCCTTGTGATCCACAAGGCAATGGCCATTAATACTGCGATAAAGCCCACTCAATGAATTTTCAGCGTATGTGACTCACAGTGTGGGCAGGCCTCCACGAGTCATTAAACCGGTGGGGTCAAAGGCATCACAAAAGTAGCAAAGGACTATAGTTGGTGGGAAATGTGGGTAAATCAGATGACACCACTTCACCATACATCGTTTGTAGCTCCAGCTAATATACCAATTATTCATTGTCTTAACTCAGTGGAGTGAGAAATTTAGAAGACATAGAAACATAGACATAGAAAGTAGGTGCGAGAGCAGACCACCAGGTCCATCGAGCCCGCACCGCCATTCGCTCATGGCTGAACACTAAACAGACACACTTACCCACAAACAGTAGACACAAGACGCAGAACACAAGACACTACCCTCCCCTTTATACCGCTATCACCCCTCTCCACCCCAAGAACCTCGTGATCTCCTGGGGGAGGCAAAAAACCGGATAAAAACCCAGGTCCAATTCGGGAAAAAAATCCGGGAAATTCCTCTCCGACCCCAATCTAGGCGATCGACACTTGTCCAGGAGATCACTCAGGTCTTACTATACTAACCATACCTAGGTCCATATCCCTGCCCTCTCCCCGTAGCCCCTTATCCCCTTGGCAGCTAAAAAACCATCTATTTTAGTCTTAAATATATTTAAAGTTTCTGCTTCCACTGCTCCCTGGGGCAGTGAATTCCATAAATTAACCACCCTCTGGGTGAAGAAGTTCTTCCTCATCTCAGTTTTAAAAGAGCCCCCCCTTATTCTGCAACTATGTCCCCTAGTTCTAGTTTCCCCGATCATTGGGAACATCCTCGGTGCATCCACCCGATCAAGGCCCCTCACGATCTTATATGTTTCAATGAGATCGCCTCTCATTCTTCTAAACTCCAAAGAATAGAGTTCCAGCCTACTTAACCTTTCCTCATATGTCAATCCCCTCATTGCAGGAATTAATCTTGTAAACCTTCGCTGCACTGCCTCCAGGGCTAGTACATCCTTTCTTAAGTATGGACCCCAGAACTGTACACAGTATTCCAAATGTGGTCTCACTAATACTGTGTACAGCTGCAGCAAGACCTCCGTGTTTTTATACTCAATCCCCCTAGCAATAAAGGCCAAAACTCCATTGGCCTTCCTGATTGCTTGCTGCACCTGCATACTAACTTTCAGTGATTCATGTACTAATACCCCTAGATCCCTTTGCGTTGCATTACAACGCAGCTCCTCCTCATTTAGAAAACAACTTGCCCTATCATTTTTTTTCCCAAAGTGAATGACTTCACATTTATTAGTATTAAATTTCATCTGCCAAGTTGTTGCCCACTCACCTAGCTTATCTATATCCTTTTGCAGACTCTTCCTATCCTCCTCATCCCCTACTTTTCCTCCCATTTTTGTATCGTCCGCAAATTTTGATATATTACACTTGGTTCCCTCCTCCAAATCATTTATATAAATTGTGAACAACTGGGGTCCCAGCACCGACCCTTGCGGAACCCCGCTAGTTACCGGTTGCCATCCCGAGTATGAACCATTTATCCCCACTCTCTGCTTCCTATTTGTTAGCCAATCCTCTACCCATGCTAATATATTACCCCCAATCCCATAATTTTTTATTTTTAGCAATAGTCTCTTATGTGGCACCTTGTCAAAAGCCTTTTGGAAGTCCAAGTATACCACATCCACCGGTTCCCCTTTATCCACCCGGGTTGTTACTTCCTCAAAGAATTCGAGCAGATTCGTTAAACAGGACTTCCCCTTCACAAAACCATGTTGGTTCTGTCCGATGAAGTCATGTTTATCCAAGTGCCCCGTTAGTGTTTCTTTAATAATTGTCTCTAACATTTTACCCACCACCGATGTTAGACTAACCGGTCTATAGTTACCCGCCTTCTGTTTACTTCCTTTTTTAAATATAGGTGTTACATTGGCCATTTTCCAATCCACTGGGACCGTTCCTGCCTCCAGGGAGTTTTGGAAAATTATCACCAATGCATCCACAATCCCCACCGCTATCTCCCTCAAGACCCTTGGATGTAATCCATCAGGCCCAGGGGATTTATCCTCCTTCAGTCTCATTAATTTCCCTAATACCACCTCCTTGGTGATCTTAATAGTATTTAGCTCCTCCATTCCTACCGCCCCCTGTTTATCCAGCGTTGGAATATTTTTTGTGTCTTCTATGGTGAAGACTGACACAAAATACTCGTTTAATGCCTTTGCCATTTCCATGTTCCCCACCAACAACTCTCCAGTCTCACCCTCCAATGGACCAACGTTCACCTTAGCCACCCTTTTTCTTTTTATATAGCTATAAAAACTCTTACTATTAGTTTTTATGTTGTTCGCTAAATTCCTTTCATAGTCTATTTTCCCCGTCTTAATTAATCTCTTAGTTATTTTTTGCTGACCTTTAAATGCTTCCCAATCCTCTACCCTCCCACTATCTCTGGCTACCTTATATGCCCTTGCCTTCAGCCGAATACTATCCTTTATAGTTTTACTGAGCCATGGCTGACTGTTCTTACCCTTACCCCTTTTTTTCTTCATAGGAATAAATTTTTCTTGAAGGTTATACAGTATACCCTTAAACGTACACCACTGCTCATGTACCGTCTTATTCTTGAGTCTGCTATCCCAGTCAACTTTGATCAGCTCAGTCCTCATACCTTCATAATCCCCCTTATTTAGACTAAGCACCCTAGCCTGAGTTTCAACCTGCTCCCCTTCTATTTGAATATGGAATTCGACCATATTGTGGTCACTTGTTCCCAACGAGTCCCTAACTATGACATTTTTAATTAATCCTGCTTCATTACACAGGACCAGATCCAAGATTGCCTCCCCCCTTGTCGGTTCTGTGACATACTGTTCTAGGAACCCGTCTCTAATACTTTCTATAAACTCTTCCTCTAGTCTACCCTGCCCAGTTTGGTTTGCCCAATTAATATGAAAATTGAAGTCCCCCATGATTACAGCAGTTCCCTTTTTACATGCGTCAACTATTTGCAGATTTATGTTCTGACTAACAGCGTCACAGCTATTTGGAGGTCTATAAATTACACCCACTAGTGTTTTTTTCCCCTTATTATTCTCTATCTGTACCCAAGCTGTTTCACTATCCTGATCCTTCAACGCAATATCCTTCCTCTCTATTGCCGTTATTCCCTCCCTTATTAAAAGGGCCACCCCTCCTCCCTTTCTTTCCTGTCTATCTTTCCTAATTGTCGAGTACCCCTCTATATTTAACTCCCAGTCCTGATCCCCTTGCAGCCATGTCTCCGTAATGGCCATGATATCATAACTATATATACTTAATTGCACCGTTAATTCATTTATCTTATTACGAATACTCCGTGCATTTAGATAAAGCACTTTCAGATGATTTTTACTACCCTTCCTTTCCGTTTTTGCCCCTTTTACATCTAAAGCTTTATCTTCACACATTCTGTCTCCTGTCACATTTTGACTTTCCGCTTCCCCACTGATACCCTGCTCTATTTCCTCTACCCCTGCCGTTATTACCCCCCTTGATACCTCCCCCCCCCCCGCTACTTAGTTTAAAGACCTCTCTACTGCCCTAGTTATATGATTTGCCAGGACCCCAGTCCCAGCACCGTTCAGGTGAAGTCCGTCCTTACAGAACAGATCCCCCCTGTCCCAGTACTGGTGCCAGTGGCCCAAGAAACCAAACCCATTATTCCCACACCAGTCTTTGAGCCACGCATTTAGCTTCTTAATTTTACGTATCCTCGCCGATTTGGCCCGTGGCTCAGGTAGCAATCCGGAGATCAGTACCCTCGAGGTTCTGCTTTTTAATTTATTCCCTAACTGCTCAAACTCCTTCAGCAGATCCTCCTTCCTCGTCCTTCCTATGTCATTGGTCCCCACATGGACCACGACCACTGGATCCTCCCCCTCCCACTGCAAATTTCTCTCCAGCATCGCAGAGATATCCTTAACCCTAGCACCGGGTAGGCAACACAGCCTTCGGGACATGTTCTGCTGGCCGCAGAGAACCCTATCTACCCCCCGAATAATACTATCCCCTATCACTACGGCATTTCTTCTAACTCCCCCCTCTTGAATGGCCTCCTGATCCACGGTGTTGCAGCCAGGTTGCTCATCCCTCCCACAGCCCCTGATCCCGTCCTTACATTGAGTAAGAGCCTCGGTCATGCTCGTCAGGGACAAGGGCTGTGGCTCCTGCCGCATCTCCTCCTGGTTCCCCCTACCTGCCTCGCTTATGGCCACACCTTCCTTTCCTTGCTCACTGCCTACTGAATTAGTTAAACTGGTCGGTGTGACCATCCCCTGGCACAAAACATCCAGGTAATACTCCCCCTCCCTGATGTACCACAGCGTATGAAGTTGGGTCTCCAGCTCATCAATGCGGAGCTGGAGTTCCTCTAGCCTCAAACACTTACTGCAGCTGTAGGGATCTTCTACATCAATGGTGTCGACAAATTCCCACATCTCGCAGTATTGGCACATCTCCTGACCGCCCATCTTATATAAGTAATTAACTGGTCCTATTTAAGAATCCCCTACTGTATTGATACACCCCTTATTTATATAATCCTACCTCCTATAAATGGGAAAGTACTCACCCCAGCCGTAAATTACCTACTGGGTTGGCTGTCTAGTGGTAATTCCGTCCGCTCTTCCTGTCTGGCCCACTGCTCCCTTGCAGTGCGTGGCAAACCTCTTTGCCTCTCCCAGAATCCTTAGCCTCTCAAGCGTATTGCGTGGTCTCCTCTCCGAAGACTCTCGAGCCAAAGACTCACACTTTTCTCACAGGGCACTTCCCTCACTAGGCCGCTCACTCACTGCCGCTCGCAAAGAGCTGTCCTGCTTGCAATTTGCGAGACGTGGCTTGGAGAATGGTGGTACAGTTATGTACAGTCATTTGATGGGCTCTGACCTTTTAAACCCATTGTCACAATAGTGGGTAATACTGAGGTTCCAAAAGGCTTCATGTATTTTCCAGAGATGAAAACGTGCCAGTTGTCATGACTCTGCTGGTATTCCTGGACTGGCAATGAATTGGGATCATGTTGTTCACGGTTAAATAGTGACGTTGGAGGCTTGTGGAGTCGATTGTTCTCTTTTTAGTTTTATTTCGTTTGAACAGCCCCTTTGGCCCACCAAGTTCACGCTGATCAACAATCACCCATACACTAGTTCTGTCCTACACATTAGGGATAATTTACAGAAGTCAATTAACCTCCCTACAACCTTCATACAAACTCCCTACAGCCAGCTCCCATAGTCAGGATCGAATCCAGGTCTCTGGCATTGTAAGGCAGCAACTCTACTGCTGTGCCACAGCGCCACCCTTATTATGTCTGCTATTGAATTCAACCTCTGTGACAAGGAGTTCCACATGACACCTTTTTGTTTGTCGAGTTAATCAGTCACTATCTAAGATTCATAATCCCCAAGGTAATTCGGGTACAAAAGTGTTTGATGCAAACTATGTGTTCTATTTAGACCTCCATTATCAGTGGAGCATGCTTCAAGAAATTGCTAATGAAACTAGGTGGAGCATTCCTTATGGGACTTCTGGAAAGAAGCATTGGATCCGACAGGATATTTGTCCTACAGAACAAAGTTACAAGGTGAGCTTTAGTGCAACAAAGCGGGCGAAACAGGGAAGTGAATGCACAGGTGAAAGAAAGCACATCAAAGCAAATCCTTCAAGAGTTAACATGGAGTGACTTGAAATTTGAATGGACACTTCAGATCCAAGCTGCTGACACTCATGCAAAGGAGAACATGCTCATCCACTTTGCTTATTCTGCCTAGAACAACACAGAACAGTGCAGCACAGGAACAGGCCCATCGGCCCACATGTCTGTGCCGAACATGATGCCAAGATCAATTAATCTGCCTGCACATGATCCACATCCTTCCTTCTCTGCACATCTAGAGAGCAATCCGGACCTAACATCTACCTCATTGGAGTTCCACGGACTATCTTTAATCGGACTTTTCTGGATTTTTTTCTGGCACTATAAGTTATTCCCTTTATTCCCAGGCAATGATGGTCCAATTCTATATGGCCATCATAGAGTCTGTTCTCAACTTCTCCATCATGGTCTGGTTTGGCTCAGCCACCAAGCACGACACCTGGAGGCTGCAGCGAATCGTCCGATCAGCTGAGAAGATTATTGGCTGCAACCTTCCCTCCATTGACGAACTGTACACTGCAAGGCCCAGGAAGCGAGCGGGTTAGATCATCTCTGACCCCTCTCACCCTGGCCACAAACTCTTTGAATCATTTCCCTCTGGAAGGCGACAACGGACTGTCAAAGCTGCCACAGCCAGACATAAAAACAGCTTTTTTCCACGAGTAGTAGCTCTACTCAATAACCAAAAATCTGTAGCCTCCTTTTGCTCTGGTATTTTATTTAATTCAAATGTTTAATCAATAATGTTTTATTATTAATGTTTACTGTTTTATGTGTCGTTCCTAACTGTCAATGTATGTCATGTTGTCACTTGTGGGCGGAGCACCAAGGCAAATTCCTTGTATGTGAATACTTGGTCAATAAACTTAGTCATTCATTTATTCATTCATTCATCCTGTATCTGCATTGTGAACAGTTCAATTGTAACCATGTATTGTCTCAACAAAATCTTTTCACTGTCCTTCGGTACACACGTGACAATAAACTAAACTAAAGATTAATAGAGCATAATTTTGGACTCAGTGTTCCCTGTTTTGTGGAGGTTTGAGTGGGATGGAGATTAGTTCCAGTTCCTTTGTTTGGTTACATCCAATGATAACTGAGGGAAAGGGAATGCAGATGAATGTGGACAGAGACCTGGATCAGTCGTGATTGTAATGGTCTAGAGTGTAATACACTACCATGTCTGCTGCAAACTAAGCCATGGTGACTGGTCCGAATTAACCCATTCTCTTCCAAATGAGATTAAATCTTATTCTAAAAAACGCCATTCAAAAACGTCCCTACTACTGACATGATGCTCAACGGCCTATAATTCTCCACATGATCTCTACTTTCCCTCTTAAACAAAGGAATAACATTGGCTACTCTCCAGTTCTCTGGTACCTTTTCTATAGCTCAGGATGTTGCAAAGATCATCTTCATTAATAATAATATTAGAAAAAGGGTGGAAGATTACAACCTTGACGTGGTTCCCCCTGTTTCGACGAATGTAATCAACCCGGCGTGCACAATCAAATACGATCAAATAGAACAAGTTGTCCTACAACTTTAGGCTGTGCACGCCATATGCAATAAGATATTAGAAAAGTTGGAAATATACAGCAGGGCGGGCAGCAACTATGGAAAGAGAAATAGAACCAATATTTCGCAATGCAGGTTGAAGGCCTTTTCAGAATTATCCATGAATTAGAATTGGTCAAGACTCGAATTGGGTTCCAGAATTGGAATTGTATTCAAGAACTGGAAACATCCATTCTTCATTAAATGTAAACTTATTTGATGGGAAGGCCAATTTACTAGCAATGATCACAATATTCAATTAAGCTTGATACAAATGGAAAAATGGCATGGCTTAAGACTTTAGATTCGGATGAAGATGGACCACCAGCCAAAAGGGAGTCTTTCTGCCAGCCTGCTTAATAGCTTTACAATACAGGAAAAGCAGGTCAACAGTATCTATGTGGAGAGAAGCAACTAACATTTCCATGATGCTTTTGAGCTTAGCATCATGCCACAAGGGCGGCATCCTGGCACAGTGGTAGAGCCACTGCCTCACAGCTCCAGCGACCCTGGTACAATCCTTACCATGAATGCTGTCTGTGCAGAGATTTACGTTCTCCCTGTGACCTTGTGGATTTTCTCTGGTGCTCTGTTTTCCTTCCACACTCCAAAGACATGCGGGTTTGTAGGTTATTTGGTTTCTGTAAGTTCCCCAAAGTATGTAGGATATAGAACTAGTGTATGGGTGATCGATGGTCAGCTTGGATTCGGCAGGCCTGTTTCCATGCTGTAATTCTAAAACTCAAACTAAAACTCAAACTTTGGAACATAGTATCACCAGTAACTTCTGAAATGATGTCAAATTATTCCTTCACAAAAGTAGATGTTGCAAATTTATACTCAGTCTTAGTTTGGTAGTTTAAATAAGTAAATGGAAGCCAATTAACAGGGCACCAAAAATACAAATGAGGCACAAAAATACAAAAGGAGTCCACTCTCGTAATCCACTCTGCCGCTTTCAAGGAAGCATTGGCTAAAACTTCTTTCATACGACTCCGAAATAAATAATGTTATGGAGTTGAAATTAAATCAGGTAGACTTGGAGTAGAGCACCTTTGCACATCTTAACAGCCGTCGAAAAATTTGATTCCTCACTCCCATTTCACATACTACTTTTTTCCACAAATGGTGCAAATGGCCTTGAAGGTAGTGTGACACACAAAAGTTCAGCTGCAGAAAGACCTTCCATCTCTCAGCTCCGAAAATAAAGTATGGTGCTAGTTTATTTTCAGATCAACCAACCAAAAGCATTTACTTCAAACGATGCTATTTAAAGGGCAAACGCTCAAATAATCTTTGTCCTCGTTAGGATTTTTCAGCAGCAATTTCATGTGTATGGGCAGCTTTACTTGTTGGGGGGGGAGGTGTCAAGATCATGGTCCATCTCAGCTTCCAGTTCCAGAGCCATTCCAGGCTGCTCGGTGAAGGAACTTACTCAAATTCCATGTCCAAAGGGATAACATTTTGTCTGCTTTTCCCTCATCCCGCTGGAGGTGCAGAGCAGCAATCAGACATTTAACCATCATCATTCAAGAGATGACGTGTGTCTTGAGTAGTTTTCCCATCATCCTTCTTCCAAGTGGATCTGGCTACTGCTGGAGATTTACCATGGCCCCACGCACAAAACACATGTCTTCTGAATCACTCTGAGAACGCTCCGCACCAACACCACACCTCTTCCCCAACCCTCCATTGCAGTATCCATTCTGGTCCAAACCCCTCAAGCAGCCAGACACTTCAAGAGCTCGGTTTAAATCAGTTGAGAGCTGCAGCATGGTAACAGGCCCTTCAGCCCATTGAATCCATGCCAACCAGCAACCACCCCATACACTAACACTATCTTAAACACTAGGGACAATTTACAAATTTACAAACACCAATTAACCTACAAGCCCGCATGTGCTTGGAGTGTGGGAGGAAACTGGATAACCCGGAGAAAACCAGCATGGTCACAGGGAGAATGGACAAACTCCATACATACAGCACCCACAGTCAGGACAGTCAGGTCTCACCTAGGTTAGCCCCACCTTACCAGCAAAGATTGCATTTGTCATGCTTCACACTGTGAACAGTGGAGGTTTGCACCATATTAGCTGGCACTGAAATCTACCGCATGAGGGTCAGATAAATCTGGCTACAAGTGAGCAATTCCAAGTTTCAGGCTAAAAAAAGGAAAGAACGCTCAGGTATATAAACTAATTTTCAAAACACCTTGAAGCATTCTAAACCCAATGGAACATGTTTGAGTGAAGTCATTGTTGCAGAACAGCCAATTTGTTTTTAGAAAGGCCCATAGAATAAGCAAGATAAATGATGGATAATCTGCTTTGATTCAGAGTTTCTCATGGATAACACGAGCAGCCATATGGGACTGGGGCATGCAGCACTTAGAGTGATCTATTAAATATCAAAGCATTTATTTTATGCTGGAAACAAAGTCTATTAAAATGGTGTAGGGAGGAATTGCAGATGCTGGTTTATACCAAAGACAGACACAAAAAGCTGGAATAACTCAGTGAGTCAGGCAGCACTTTTGAAGAAAAGGAATAGCTGATGTTTTGGGACAAGGCCCTCAAGAAGGGGCGGGAGGCTTTGTATGGATGAGAATAACTCAGGGAGATAACCAAATCGTGGTAAAATAAAATGATTAAGTCTGAGAGATTCAGCACTGAAATGGATTCATCTTCGGCCCACCAAGCCAGTGCCAACCAGCAATCACCCTGAACGCTAACATTATCCTATACACAAGGGACACTTTTACAATTTTACCAAAGCTGAATAACCTACAGAACTGTACATCTTTGGAGTGAGGGGGGAAACGGGAGCACCTGGAGAAAACCCACACGGTCATGGGGAGAATATACAAACTCTGTACAGACAGCACATGTGGTCAGGGTCGATCCCGAGTTTCTGGTGCTGTAAGTCAGAAACCCTACTGCTGTGTCACTGTGCCGCCCCTAATAAATGTGAATGAGAATGATCTGGCAGCACTAACTCATTGCAATAAAACAACTGTTTCTGCACAGAATCTGCTGTTTTGGGGAAAACATATGGCAGCAATGGCTGCTTCTCGTGGCTTGGAATGTTTCTCAATTATTCTCCTCCCCATTCTCACAATGTCAGGGTGACAACTTCACCTCAGCTCATCAGCTCGCATAGCACACACCCACAGAACAATGTAGCTCCATCAGCAAGCGCTGCTGTGCTGGAGTTAAATTGAGCCAGGGCATTAATGAAACCTATGCATCAACCACTGCAGTCAGAAGCAGAAACCACCTCACTGGTTCTGCGAGTACAGAATGATGAATACATCTGACTTTCTAATTCAACTTTGTGATTTACTACCATAGAATATTTTGGAAATATACTCCCTTCAGTTAATATTACAGCAAGTCAACACTTGCTCAAGTCAACAGCCTGACCCCAGGCGCATGTGGCAAGGAATCAAATCCATTGCCGATTACCATAAAGTTAACACCCCCCCCCAGACAATGCCTCCCTTCCTGACGAGCTAAACCATTTCTATACTCGCTTTGACCGGGACAACAAAACTCCAGCCATCAAAGTTGCTCCACCCCCGTATGAACAACCCCTCAGTCTCTCCACCTCTGCTGTACAAGATGCACTGAGCAAGGTGAATGAGCACAAAGCTGCCGGCCCCGATGGCATCCCCGGGCGGGTGCTCAGGGCATGTGCTGGACAACTATCCCTGGTCTTCACTGACATTTTCAATCTGTCACTGGCCCAGGGTGTTGTCCCCACTTGCCTCAAGACATCAACCATTGTGCCAGTGCCCAAACAGTCAGCTACAGGGAGTCTCAACGATTTCCGCCCAGTGGCACTCACCCCTGTCATTGCAAAGTGCTTTGAGCGGCTGATCTTGGCTCACCTCAAAGCCAGCCTCCCCCCCACACTGGACCCCCATCAGTTTGCCTACCGGACCAACAGGTCTACAGAGGACGCCATATCGGCGGCCCTACACTCTGCCCTGACCCACCTGGACAGCAATAACACCTACATCAGGATGCTGTTCATTGATTTCAGCTCTGCCTTTAACACTGTCATCCCCGCCAGCTTGATCACCAAACTCAGCGGACTTGGCATCTCCACCTCCCTCTGCAATTGGACACTGGATTTCCTCACCAACAGACCACAGTCTGTTAGGGTCAACAACCTCACCTCCTCCACTATAACACTGAACACCGGCGTGCCACAGGGCTGTGTGCTCAGCCCTCTCCTCTACTCCCTCTTCACCCATGACTGCATCCCTAAGAATGGCTCCAACGCCATCATTAAATTTGCCGACGACACCACGGTGGTAGGACTGATCAGTGACAACGACGAGTCAGCCTACAGGGATGAGGTCCAGCACCTGACAACCTGGTGTGCCAACAATAACCTCGTCCTCAACTCCAAGAAGACGAAGGAAATTATTGTTGACTTCAGGAAGAACAGAGGGGGCAGACATACCCCCATCCATATAAACAGGACTGAGGTAGAGCACGTCTCCAACTACAAATTCCTTGGGGTACACATCTCGGAGGATCTGTCCAGTGCCTTTACTTCCTGAGGAGGCTCAAGAAAGCTCACCTGTCCCCCCAGATCCTGACCAACTTTTGCCACTGTACCATCGAAAACATCCTGACCACCTGCTTCATGGTATGGTACAGCAGTTGCACCGTAGCGGACAGGAAGGCACTACAACGGGTGGTGAAAACCGCTCAGCACATCATCGGTGCCCCGCTCCCTGCCATGGATGCCCTCCACCGAAAACGGTGTCTGAGACGGGCCGGGAAGATCATCAAAGACCCCTCCCACCCTAACCATGGACTGTTTGCCCTCCTCCCATTAGGGAGGCGGTACAGGAGCCTCAGGTCTCGTACTAGTAGGATGAGGAACAGCTTCTACAACAACACTATCACATTGCTGAACTCGGAGTCCCGCCGATAGATTTCTCCAGTCTCTCCGTCCACATTGTTTGCTTATTCTGTATTTTTATTTCTATATTGCACTATTACTACGGACTGCCGCTAAACTGCATTTCGTTGTACCCATACTTGTATGTGTGCAATGACATTAAAGTTGAATTGAATTGAATTGAATTGAACACTATTTTGTCATTCCTCACTACACCACAGGCACCGATCAGTCCTTCTTGCACCACCATCTCCCATCTCAACCACAATACATGTGCTGATCATTTCTTCACCATGCCTCACAACAACAAGGGGCACAAGTGGGCAAAAACACCAGCATTGGCCTACAACTCCTATAGTAATAGGGCACCGAGAACAAAGAGGGACCCAGTGGATGGGCCGAAGAGAGAAGATAAGACTGCACAAAGAACATTTGTAACTTTATTGGCGTCAGAAACGTGCCAAATTTTTGTGTACAACTTGGATGAAGTCTGTTGTTTGATTTTACCGGATTGTATGCAAAAACAAAGAATTTCACCGTGACCATGAGTCGTTGAATCATTGAATCATTACGCAGCAGTTGCATTCCTCATGTGAACAGTTAGCTTGCCACCTCTCCACATAAAAATATTTCATGCTTCACCTGCTGTTTCACGTTAAATAATTTACACTCTAAAAAATTGGAACATTCAGATGAAACTGCAGTTCGGAAAGTCATTTTGTTTGATAGTTTACATATAATTGAGCAGATAGTTTAACGCGTTGATTCAATCTAATTGAACCTTTTATTTCTCTCTGGTCCCCAAGAGGCTACGTTCAATTGTTGCATTCTGTGTAATGCATAAGTGAATTATTCTTGCATGATTTTAATTAATTTGAATAGACCACTTTTTTTTTTAAATGAAAGTTTATTGCCCTCAACATTTTAGATCCCTGTTATCTGCTCTCCCTAATACAGAACATTATCTTGCTTTTCTCACTTGGTAGGTGGGTAAGTTGACAGAAGAGGTTTTCAATAGTCCAGGAATTCAATTCAAAGCACTCAAACTGTGCTCATCCCATCTAATTGTCCTTGAGGGTACTATTTAAGGAGACAGAGGACAAGACATTGGATACAGTTGAAAAATATCATTAAAACATGGTAGCAGGCTTGAATGTGCCAATTGTGGAGATACCACTTCTATTACAGTATTTAAATGCCAAGAATTAAAAGGATGCTTGCAAAATCAAAATCAAACTCTGTCTAGTTTGAGCAACGGAAGATAGACACAAAGTGCTGGAGTAACAGCGGGTCAGTCAGCATTTCTGGAAAAAAAGGATGGGTGATGTTTTGGGTCAGGACCCTTCTTCACACATGCTGCCTGACTGGCTGAGCTACTCCAGCACCTGGTGTCCATCTTCAGTATAAACCAGAATCTGTAGTTCCTACCACCAGGGGGCACTGACGATGGCAGCCTTGCCAACAGTCTGTCTGTCTTTCCAGTGTTTTTTTGTTATTTGTAGTGTGTTTTAAAATTTGTTTTAATGTTCTCTGGTTTATTTTATGTGGTGGGTGGAGGAGGGGGTCGGCGGAAACAATTTTTCAATCTCTTACGTTGCCGGGGATGCGATTGATTTCCGGATCGTATCTCCGGTCGCTCTGCGGCCTAACAACATGGAGCTGGAGGCCTTGCTTGGGACTGACTTTGAACCCCCCCCCCGCGGGAATGTGGACTTATCATCGGAGCCGATCCCTTGTCTGAGATCGAGGAGCTCGCAGTCTCGAGTAGAGACCGATGTCGGGATACTCCAAACGACGCAGAAGGTTTCGACCAGCCCCGACCCGGCGTCAGATCGCCCGGCACGAGGGAGCCGAGTTTTCGCTCCCCTCCGATGGAGGAGCTTGATTGCCCCGACGCAGAGGGCTCGACCACCGGCTACGGGAGCCAAGATCGTCTCGTCAATGGAAGGCTCAAAGCCTCTGACCACAGGCGGAAAAAGAAGGGATTGAACTTTTTTTCGCCTTCCATCACAGTGGGGAATGTAGAGGAGTCACTGTGGTGGATGTTTATGTTAAACTGTATTTTGTGTGTTCTGTTGCTTTTTATTGGTATGGCTGTATGGCAAATGAAATTCCTCATCTTTTGACAACAGCTGTGCGAAAATTGATTTTAATATCAAACACCTATTGGTTGCTTGTCCAGCTGCTAAACTATCAAACTAACTGTGTTTCGCATTTAACAGAGGCGTAGAGAGATACAGCACAGAAACAGGCACTTTGCCTACAGAATGCACTCCAACCATCAAGCAGCCTAAGTTCCAGCAATCCAATTCCAAGTCATTTGTGTCCACAGAATAGTGAAAGGCATAGATAGAGTAGATGTGGAGAGGATGTTTCCACTAGTGGGCTAATCTAGGACTAGCCTCAGAATTAAAAGATGTTCTTTCAGAAAGGAGATGAGGAGAAATTTCTTTAGTCACAGAGGGTGGTGAATCTGTGGAATTCTTTGCCACAGAAGGCTGTGGAGGACAAGCCAGTGGAAATATATAGGCAGAGGTAGATAGATTCTTGATTAGTAGTGTCAGAGGTTATGGGGAGAAGGCAGGAGAATGGGGTTGGGAGGGAGAGATAGATCAGCCATGATAGAATGGCGGAGTAGACTTGGGCCGAATGGCCTAATTCTACTCCTAGTACTTTATGACCTTATCACCTTAAATCAAGAGTGTGATCAAATACTCTCCACTTGCAGTTCAAATAACACCCAAATAATTAGACACCACACAGGAGAGAGCAGTCTGTATGATTGGTATCTCATCCTCCAACTTAACATCCATTACTTTCATCAAAAGCCACACAGTGGCTGCAATGTGTGGCATCTACAAAATGAACTGCAGTTGATTGTCCAGATTGTTCTGTTGCACCTCCTAAACCCATAACTTCAAATACCACACAAGACAATGGCACCAAGCACAAGCGAACACCACAACCTGCAGGTTTCTTTCCAAGTCACGTACCATCCTGACTTGGAAATACATCACCAGTTGTTCATCTTCACTGGGTCTAAAGTCTAGAAAACCGTATCCAATAACACTGTGGCTGCACCTTCACTCGAAACAATGCAATGGCTCAAGAAAGCAGCTCACCATTATTTTCCTTCAGACAATTAGGAATGGGCAATATACACTACCTTGGCCAGTGACACCCAAGTTCTCAAAAATGACTAACTAAAATAGTTAAATACCCAGGATATAAATTAACATGTTGGAAATTTGAGATAGATACAAAGTGCTGGTGTAACTCAGCGGGTCGGGCAGCATATCCGGAGAAAAAGGACGGGTGACGTTTCAGGTCGGGGCCCTTCTTTAGCCGAGAATATTTTAGTTTTGTCACTGGTATATCTGGCTCAGATTTCATAGAGAAGCCTACCTTGATGTGGCATTGAAGGATGGAGATGTTGAATAGTTCACACATCTTATGCTTGAGGGGCATTTAATGGAAATGTTTATAACAAATGATACTGAGCAAACATGTTCATTCAGGATATGTTACTGTTTTCAGGAAAAACAGCAGGCATTGATGAGAAGACTTACAAAATCTGTAAATATCCCCAAATCCTTTCAGTACAATTAATTACTTTGTAACAGATATATGGGATCTATTTTGTTTGCAGCAAGATTCTACAAGTAGAAGTGAACTATGAATTTCTGCTAAAGGTTTTGAGGGAACAATATTGAATGAGACTCTGAGAAACTTTCCACTTTCAGATAGTGTCATCTGACTTTTGACTCTTATCTATGTGACCCGATTAAGAATTTAAGATTTCCATCATGTTCCATTTGTGATTGTGCACTCCAGCTTCCTGGGTGGATATTGCACTGGAATGGAGCTTGATCCTGAAGCATCCATACTTCAAGATGATTGCATTTCCAACCAAGACATAGAACAGCTAAGAGATCATTTGACACTGGGATTTGACAAATGAAATGCTGCACATGTACGAATCCTGAAATTAAAAGTAAGAAAATGCTGAATGTAGGTTTGGCAGTATCTGTGGAGAAAGAATCGGAGACTATTTACTCAGCACGTCAAGCAGTGTCTGTGCAGAGAAGAAAAACAATTAGCAATTCAGGACAATGATCTTTCATCAAGTCATTAATTTGAAAGATTGACTCTATTCCCTTCAGCATCGATGCAACGTGCCCACAGCATTTTCTTCTTTATAATCCAGTGAATTTGATTGAGCTTTTTGAAGAAGTGACCAAAATGATTAAAGAGGGAAGTTCGATAGATGTTGTCCACACGGACTGGAGCAAGGCAAGGTCCTGGGAAGTGTTGTAGACCAGAGAGTCCTACCTTTTCATGAAGGTGGCATCACAGATGGTCAGGGAAGTGAAGAAAACATTTGACATGCTTGTCGGAATTGGCCAGGGTATTGACTGCAGGAATTGGGACATCTTATTACAGCTGTACAAGATGCTGGTAAGTCTTCATTTGGAGTACCATGTACAGTATTGCCCATCCTGCTATAGGAAGGATGTCATTAAACGGAAAAGTGTGGAAAATGATTTACAAGGATTTAACTGGGTTTGGAGGATTTGAGTATTAAAGAGAGGCTGGATAGATTAGGGCACAGAAGGCTGAGAGGTGACCTTATAGAGCTTTTTCACACAGATAGTGGTGGGTATATGGAATGAGCTACCAGAGGAAGTGATAGAGGTGGGCACAATCACAATATTTAAAAGATAGTTGGACAGGCACATGGATATGAACGGTGTGGAGGATTTGGGCCAGGTGCAAGAAAGTGGGACTAGCTTAGTTAGGCAAATTGGTCAGCATGAATGAGTTGGGGTGAAGGACCTGTTTCCATACTGCTTAGCCCAGTGACCCCATTTTAGAATATTTCTGGTATCTTTTGTATTATGTCTTTTAATTTATCTGATCAAAGAGGATTCAATGATCCTGGATGTAGAAAATGGAAAAACCTGTCTTTATCCTTCAAGCTGTGCTGTGCGTCATGTCGAACCAATCTATTAAAACATAACACAAGAACAAGAATCCTAGATCCAAGTGTAATAATGAAGGAACAAAAATACCTAGGCTTAATTTGGTCGCAAATGATCTTTCATTTGTACTCCTTCATATTCAGCAGCATGGGGAAATCATTCTAATATCATCTGTATAATAAAGCCTCATTTATAGATTAATCATAATAGTGTGAAATGCAAAATTCTAAACTAGGCCCAGTTGGGTGTATATAACACATGAAAATAATTAGATTTTTTAGCAGAAAGCCATGAAATAGAGTCTCATTCTTCTGGCCTCAATATTCCGTTACCAGTTATTAAGCAGCATTTTTTTTATTGCAATCAGTAACCTTCCAACAAGATGGTGGCACGCACAGTCGCAGCGGCTCAAAGCTCTCCCTTTCGGTGCTTTTTTTGTTTGTTTTTGTTTGTATGCCTGTTTGACAAAGATACGTTTTGTCGTGCGAATCTCACCTTCAGCCGACAGGATTTTCTGATTATCGGATTACAGTGTAAACAGGCAGTTAAGTGCGTTTTTCTGCACTCATGCAACATACCGGAGGAGATAGCCAGGACACCGGGCTCTCCGTGGATTGTTGTCGGCCCCAGCAAACGCCGGAGACGGAGGAGGCACAGGAAGCAAAAGCGTGGTCGCCGGTCCGGACTACTCGCTAGGCTAAGGCAACAACCACATAAACCACCGCTACCCAGCATCATTCTCACCAACGCCAGATCTATCACCAACAAAATGGACGAACTAAGACTACAGGTCGTCGTAAACAAATTCATCGCGAACAGTTGCATTCTGCTAATAACAGAGACGTGGCTACACGCACTTGTACCGGACGGAGCCATTGAGCTAGCAGGCCGCACAGCATTTCGCTGGGATAGAAACAAAGACTCCGGTAAGAGCAAAGGAGGGGGGTTATGCATCTACGTTCACAACAACTGGTGCACAAATACCACAATCATAGACAGACACTGTTCTGCTGATTTGGAGTACCTGATAGTTAGATGCAGGCCTTTCTACCTTCCACGTGAGTTTACTGTGGTCATAGTTACAGCTGTCTATATCCCACCGAATGCTAATGCTAGCATAGCGCTAGGCTACCTCCATAGCGCTATCAGCAAACAAGAGAACACCTACCCCAAAGCAGCCCATATCATAGCTGGTGATTTCAATCACGCAGACTTAAAATCAGTTCTCCCCAAGTTTGAACAACACATCAAATGTGCAACCAGGGGAGAAAATACATTAGACAAGGCCTACTCAAACATCAAGAAGGGTTTTAGAGCCACACCACTACCACACTTAGGCCAGTCGGATCACCTATCCATTCACTTAGCACCAGCATACACCCCCCTCAGGAGAAAAGCTCAACCCACCACCAGGACTGTTAAAACTTGGCCTGAAGGAGCTTCCTCACAGCTACAGGACTGCTTTGAAAGGACAAACTGGGACATTTTTGGAAATCAGGACTTGGAGGAGTACACATCCACGGTACTCTTTTACATCCAGAACTGTGTTGACAACGTCACCGTCGACAAACTCATCCGGGTGTACCCCAACCAGAAGCCGTGGATGACAAAAGAGGTCCAAACTCTCCTCAAGGACCGCAACACCGCCTTCAGGTCTGGCGACAGAGCCCTGTACAGCGCTGCTAGAGCCAACCTGAAGAAAGGCATCAGGGATGCCAAAGCGGCCCACAAGAGGAAGATAGAGGACCACTTTAACAACAACGATCCACGGCGGGTGTGGCAGGGCATCCAGCACATCACCAACTACAAGCCCAGCAACAGCACGACGGCCGACGGCGACGCCTCACTGGCAGAGGAGCTGAACTGCTTCTTTGCTCGCTTCGAGGCAGAACCAGAAGAGCTTGTCACCATTCTCTTACCAGCCCCTAACAACAACAACTACACCCTCACTGTGCAGGAGCATGAAGTGAGGCGGGTGCTCAGGGCGGTGAACCCGAGGAAGGCTGCCGGCCCGGATGGCGTGACAGGAAGGGTTCTGAAGGAATGTGCAGACCAGCTCTCCGAGGTCTTCACGAAAATCTTCAACCTGTCCCTGTCCAAATCCATCATCCCACCGTGCCTGAAGTCTGCTACAATCATCCCACTACCAAATAAGCCTGTTATCAGCGGCCTGAACGACTACCGACCGGTCGCTCTCACACCAGTCATCATGAAGTGTTTCGAGAGGCTGGTCCAGCAGCACATCAAAGCCAGCCTCCCGCCCACCTTCGATCCACACCAGTTTGCCTACAGAGCAAATAGGTCCACTGAGGATGCCATCGCCACTGCTCTTCACACTGCACTGACCCACCTCGAACACAAGGGGAGCTATGTGAGGATGCTTTTCATTGACTTTAGCTCCGCTTTCAATACTATCATCCCCAGCAGACTGGTCACCAAACTCATGGATTTAGGACTCTCCCAACCCATCTGCCTCTGGATCAAGGACTTTCTGTCTAACCGCCCCCAGACCGTCAGATTGGGCCATCACCTCTCCACCCCCATCACACTCAGCACCGGCTCCCCACAGGGCTGTGTGTTGAGCCCCCTCCTCTACGCCCTCTACACCCATGATTGTGCCCCCGCCCACTCCACCAACACCATCGTCGAGTTTGCGGACGACACGACTGTGGTTGGACGCATCTCAGGAGGAGATGAGACAGCCTACAGGGAGGAAGTCCAAAGACTGGCAGCGTGGTGTTCAGACAACAACCTCATCCTAAACACCACAAAAACAAAGGAAATTATCATAGACTTTCGTAAGAACAGTGCAGCCCTCAAACCCCTATTCATCAATGGGGACTGTGTGGAAAGGGTCTCAGACTTCAGATTCCTGGGCACACAAATTACGGAGGATCTCTCCTGGACTACAAACACCACCACAGCAGTCAAGAAGGCCCAGCAGCGACTCTACTTTCTGAGGATCCTCAGGAAAAACAACCTGGAGGAGAAGCTGCTGGTGTCCTTCTACCGCTGCTCCATCGAGAGTGTGCTGGCGTACTGTATAACCACATGGTATGCCAGCTGCTCTGCAGTGGACAGGAGAGCCCTTCAAAGGGTAATCAACACCGCACAAAAATCACTGGCTGCCCACTGCCCTCCCTGAAGGACATCTTCAGCTCTCGCTGCCTTGGCAGGACAGCCAACATCCTAAAGGACACTTCCCACCCTGGACACAACCTGTTCCACCTGCTGCCCTCTGGCAGACGATACAGGTCTTTCAAAACTCACACAAACAGACTCAGAGACAGCTTCTACCCCATAGCCATACGTGAACGTAATAATGGAAAATAAGAAATAACACTCACATTCAACTGAATGGCTCTACCTCAGCTGCTATTGTAATTTATCTGTAATTTTTTTATAATATGTATGTATTTTTACCTTATCTTATATATTTAAACTGCTCTTGAGAATCGCACCGTGGGATTGACTTTTAAATTTCGTTGTACCATGTGCAATGACAATAAAGAGATTCATTCATTCATCAGCACCTAAAAACAATTAAGTTTATCACCAATCGCACAGAAATGAAAGAAAATAACTCAGATGTTCTCAGAAAGCATCATGTTTATTTGTGCTAGGTAATACAATTTCAATATAAGAAATCATTAGGAGGAAGATCATTAACCTGAAATTAACCTCTCTCTCAGATGCTGCCTGACCTGCTGAGCAACACAATAATTTACTATTTTTATTTTCTCCATCAAAAGGTTTTTGCTTTTAATTTACCTGATATAGTTGGCCAATTTAGCATGATACGTTTATTTCATAATGCACATTTTAATAGTTTAATCTGATTCTAAATACATTCTATATTTTATTTGTTACTGTAATTTTTATCATTTTACATTATTTAAATGAATTTCAACTGTTTTTAATTTTTTCATCTCATCAAGTATTTAAAAGCAGTTTCACAAACCCTGTGTAGCAAAGCCTCTCTAGATCCCTAAGCAATAAACAATAACATTCTGTCAGCTTTCATAATTATTTCAAGGTGTGGCAATACTTGCAAACCGATCTTTTTCAATCCGTCCATTTGGATACAAGGTTTCTCTGCAACATGGACTTTTGCAATCTATCATTGTTTAGATAATCTGCTTAATGTTTGTTTTTCCTGCCATAATTAATACTTAAACATTTTCTCTCAATTTTTAATATCTTGCCTGATTTACTGAAACTCCCTTTATGCTTCCTTTATGTCCTTTTCACTACTTACTTTCTCCCCTTGCTTTGTGTCATCACCAAATGTATTTGTTTCCTGCTTTCTGCCTTTCCCTTTTTGAATAAAAGAGCTAGATGAAATCTTCTCGAAATGTAGGAAATTGGAAAACACTTCCGATGTCCTTAATAGGCAGAATAAATGCTATTAAAATGGTTTTCTTACCACAAATTCTATACCTATTTCAATCAATACCTATATATCTCCCAAAAAAGTTTTTCAAAAAATTGGACTCAGACATTACAAATTTTATATGGGATTATAAATCCCATAGAATACAAATAGCACACCTTAATAAACAAAAAGAGCTGGGGGGTCTAGCGCTCCCTAATTTTATGTATTATAATTGGGCAGTAAATATTAAAAATATGATTCACCTGCTGGACAATTCTGCACAGCAGGCGGACTGGATGGTAATGGAAAAAGGGGACTGCTCCCCGAGTAATATAGGAGCGACCATCCTCTCACCAATAAATTTGAATAATAAAAATTATAATAAAAATCCAATTATACATAACACAATAAGAACATGGAAACAAATAAAACAGAATTTAAAATTAAGAAACCTATCTCTTTTAATACCAATAGTCAATAATCCATCGTTTAAACCATCAATCATAGACAAATCATTTATACAATGGGAAAGAATGGGAATTAAAACGCTCGAAGATCTGTATGAATTGGGGAATTTACTATCATTTCAACAACTACAACTGAAATATAATTTGAAAAATAACCAATATTTTAAATATCTTCAAATTTGTGATTATCTGAAAAAACACACAAAAGACTATCATAATATGCCTTCCGACTTATTGGATGAAGCAATGAAGACCAAGGCGGAATCAGCTAATTTAATATCGTACCTATATAATATCATTTTAAACATAGAAATACCCACAACAGATGGAATTAGAAAAGATTGGGAACAAGAATTAGCTATAAAAATCTCAAAAGAGACCTGGGATAATCATTTACTACAGGTGCATAAATGTTCGATCAACGTACGACATACGCTCATCCAATTTAAAACATTACATAGATTATATTATTCAAAAACTAAATTAAATAAAATCTTCCCTAATGTTTCACCAATCTGTGATAAATGCCTGTGTCAAGAAGCTACCATAGCGCACTCTTTTGTTTTTTGTACAAAAATCCAAAAATTCTGGTATGAAATATTTGATATTTTTTCAAAATTGATCAAAATAAAACTGGCACCAAAACCAGAATGGATTATCTTCGGAATATCGGAAGGTAACCCTGAATTAAACGTGTTTCAGAAGAATTTATTTAATTACGGGCTAATAATGGGAAAAAAGCTTATACTTAAATTCTGGAAAAATGCGCCGACACCAACAATAAAAATGTGGATATCAAATATGTTTGAAACATTACATCTGGAAGAGATGAGATTCCTCCTAGCAGGTAAAGCAGACCAATTCCAAAAGACGTGGTCTATGTTTCTGGACCTATTACAAGTATGAGGTGCAATAGTAATTTAAAAAAAAAAAACAAATATATAAATAAGTGGTATCAGGACCTAGTAACGGAAGGTAAAACAACAAAAACAGACTTGGTTGGTAGTCCCCTTTCTGCGGAGTTTAATGTTATAATAGAGCGATTGTTTCTATTTTCTCTTTCTTTCTTTTCTAGGGTCTATTTTCTCACTTTACTTCCTTCTCTAACTTCTTTCCTAAGGGGCTTTCTTTTCCCAACACTCTTGCACTTCACGACTCTCTTGCACTTTCTTTACTTTCCTTACTTCTACCTTTTTCTTAAAGCTCAAAAAAAATGAAGCGGTACTAAAAATGTATTAAGATATATGTGTTGTGTAGGATTGTAATTTACCGTACTTCTAATAAAAAAAAAATAAAAAAAAAAAAAAAAAAAAAGAAATGTAGGAAATGTTGGAAAATTAAAGATAATTCATCACTAGTTAAACCCCTTTTTCACGGGGCGACTTGACGCAAGAGTTAACCATAGTTGAACATCGTGGGAACCTCTTGCGATAACCGTACGGCATTCGTGGACCACCGTGGCGCTAACGGCAGGTACTCGTGTAACTTGGTGACTCGGGAGAAAATTCAAACAAGCTTGAATTTCTCCAAGAGTGACTTGTACACTTGTGGTTGAACATTGCAACATTATATGCACGTAGTGGCCAGTGCGATATCCGTACTGACTCTTGCGTGTACCGTGGGAACTCCTGCGAACGGTGAACCCGGAAGCTGGACAGAGGGGACAGAAGGTGAGTAAAAATTGTCTTCTGTGGGATTGAATTTAAAAAATAAAGATTTGCATCCGCATATGGACATCAACTTATTCATAAGAAAATAACTATAATCTTTAAAAGGGACTTTACTGAAATGTCCCGCATTTTTATGGTCCGTGAGAAATTTTTCACATGTACACATTTAACATTCACATGAGAGATACAGCTCGGAGTCCTCGCTGACCAGCGATCGATGCCTTTCCGAAGCAGGGTCCGGAACGCTACCAATCAATGTTCGCCAGAGACCCGTGTAAAGGAGTGAATTGCACATGCTGGTTTAAAACAAAGACAGACACAAAAAGCTGGAGTAACTCAGCGAGTCAAGCAGCATCTCTGGAGAAAAATAGGTGGTGTTTCGGGACGAGACACATCTTCAGACTCAATTCCGATTAGGATGTCTGAAGAAGGGTTCCGATTCGAATCGCCACCTATTCTTTTTCTCCAGAGAAGCTGCCTGACCCGCTGACTTACTCCAGCTTTTTATGTTTTTCTTCCCATATCTGACTTACCTGCTGAGTTACACCAACATTTTGTGACCTTTTGTGCGTAATAACCAGCATCTGCAGTTCCTTTAGACATTACCTAACTTCAGATTTTAGAGATATAGCGCGGAAACAGGCCCTTCGGCCCACCGAGTCCGCGCCGACCACCTATTCTTATACACTCCAGGGACAATTTTACAATGTTACCGAAGCCGATTAACTTACAAACCTGTAATCTCTGGAGTGTGAGAGGAAACCGGTTCACCCATGGTCAGGATCGAACCCCGGTCTGGGGCTGTGAGGCAGCAACTCAACCACTGTGCCGCATGTAGTCAGATTTAATAAATTGCTAATAGAGTCAATTATTAGTCAATTAATAACAGAATCAATTATTGTTGGTGACATTTCACCTACGAATATCAGACTATTTTCGCAGAGGTAAGGGCCAATTAGGCATAGCAAAAGGTATGAACACTTTTAAACATTTTTTCCGACTATTTTGTCAAATGCAAATACAGGGAGAATGATCAAAGTGCTCACATGGCTCACTCTGTTAGAAGCGTTCTGAGTTTAAATGTTCCGTGTATTCCTTCTTAAAGTATAAATTTTTGTGTGGCCAGGGGTGCGATTGAGTACAGCTGGGAAAGGGTGGAGGGGGCATCACGAATAACAGCGTTTCCCTGGCCATATTATGGCCCATTCCCCAACTGTAACATTAATCAAGCTCTGTCTAACTCCGCCTTCACACCATCTCCCTGTGACATGGGTTAGTCATCGCTGGGCGGGCTGTGGGCCGAATGGCCTGCCAACGGGAGTCAGAGACTTGACACTGAGATCCATTGTGCAGGAAGGAACTGCGGATGCTGGTTTTTACCGAAGATAGACACAAACGCCACCTCTTCATTTTCTCCAGAGATGTTGCCTGACCCATTGAGTTACTCCAACATTTTGTGTCTGTGTTCACTATGAACATTGAATTATTTAATTTTAGGTAACTTACACTCTCTCTCTCCCTCTCTCCCCCCCCCTCCCCCTCCCCCATGCAGTAAATGTCGGTTAACCAGTCCAAGGTTTGCAACGCTGGTTCCCTCTTGGGATCACACTATCCCTAGCCAACAATTGGCCTATCAGGGAACCAAATATAGACATAAAGTGCTGGAGTGACTCAGTGGGTCAGGCAGCATCTCTGGAGGAAAGGGTTAGGCGACATTTCGGGTCGGGACCCCTCTTCAAAATACCCTGCTGAGGTCATCTGTTGTTGGCCCTGATTTGTCTCGGTCTTTTCTTGCTTCCAGTTCCCCCCTACAATCATCCCGAAGAAGGGTCCCGACCAAAAATGGAATCTATTCCTTTTCTCCAGAGATGCTGCTTGGCCCGCTGAGTTACTCCAGCATTTTGTGTCTAACTTGCTGATTCAGACAGTTTTTGATTTACTCTGAAACACACGTTGGAAATTTAAACTTGGGCGCAACTAACATCGTCTTACTACCGTGGGAACTCTTTAACTCAGCGGGCAGGCAGCAGTTAATTGTTGCTCCCTTCAGTTTCCCAGGGGGTCGGGACGGGACTGGAGTTGGGAGGGAAAGGTGGGCTAGTCGAGGGAGAGGAGGGGGAGACAGATGGGGGTGTCTTCATTTACTGGCGGCGGGTGTCTGTCACTGAAACAGGCAGGTGAGATTTCACATCCACCTTGTGTGTGCCTCTCTCTCTCTCCCTCCCTCTCTCTCACACAGGCTGAGAGGCTCTGCCTCTGTGAGTGTACGTCTCTTTCTACCCCTCTCCCACATACACAGTAAAACTCTGCTTTGTGTGTGTATATACCAATTCAACCAAGGGTGGATATTTATAGTATGTGGAAAAAAAAAGTGACATCATTTGTGCCACGTGATGATTTAATTACACTTGACAGTTTACAATGTCATTCAAGATTTAACGGGAAAGCTCGGGAGACGGACAAGTCACTCGCACAAATAACAGAAATGCCGAGTACCGTGGGAACTCTTTGTCTACCCCCCCGTTATATCGTATGATATCGTGCTAGACCACGACCACTTCACTCTGGCTACATCTTGCGTCAAGTCGCCCCGTGAAAAAGGCCTATTACTTCCCTTCAAATGAAGACAGAACCAGGGAACTTCTCAATTCATGGTTTCAGCAAGTCACTTCATACTATTTTATTCGTAATTGCAATGTCAAATTCCTCCCTTCTTTTAAATACCCAGTTAACAACTATTTTTGGAATGTCACGTGCATCTTTTATAATGAAGGCTGATTTTTTTTAAATTCCTGCCATCTCCATGGTTTTCATTATTAATTGCCGAGACTTATTTGATTTAGCAACAGCACTCATTTTCTATCGCACCAATACTCACTTAGTAAACTCCTCCATTTGAAATAGAGTGAAATCCTTACTATCAGTGTTTTATGTTACAGGGTATTACCTAGCTTTATCTCATACTCTCTTTTTCCTACCTTAATCATCTTTTGATTATCCTTTGCTGGTATTTGGGATCTACCCAATTATCTAATCGGTTTCTGGTCTTTGCACAATCATGTGCTTTTTTCTCTAAGTTTGGCCAACTATATCTGGGATAAATGAAAAGCAAAAAAACTGTAGGTAATGGAGACAAAATAAAAATAGGAAATGATTGTGTTGCTCAGCAGGTCAAGCAGCATCTGAGAGAGAGGTTAATTTCAGGTTAATGGCCTTCCTCCTAATGATTTCTTATATTGAAATTGCATTACTTAGCACAAATAAACATGATGCTTTCTGAGAACATCTGAGCTATTTTTCTTTCATTTCTGTGCTATTGGTGATAAACTTAATTGTTTTTAGTCGCTGATGAAGGTTACTGATTGCAATCAAAAATGCTGTTTAATAACTGGTAACGGAATATTGAGGCCAGAAGAATGAGACTCTATTTCATTGCTTTCTGCTAAAAAATCTACTTATTTTCAATGGGTTATATACATCCAACTGGGCCTAATTTAAAAATTTGCACTTCACACTATTATGATTAATCTATAAATGAGGCTTTATTATACAGATGATATTAGAATGATTTCCCCATGCTGCTGAATATGAATGAGTACAAATGAAAGATCATTTGCGACCAAATTAAGCCTAGGTATTTTTGTTCCTTCATTATTACACTTGGATCTAAAATTCTTGTTCTTGTGTTATGTTTTAATAGATTGGTTCAACATGACGCACAGCACAGCTTGAAGGATAAAGACAGGTTTTTCCATTTTCTACATCCAGGATCATTGAATCCTCTTTGATCGGATAAATTAAAAGACATAATACAAAATATATCAGAAATATTCTGAAATGGGGTCACAGGGCTAAGCAGTATGGAAACAGGTCCTTCACCCCAACTCTTTCATGCTGACCAATTTGCCTAACTCAGCTAGTCCCACTTTCTTGCACCTGGCCCAAATCCTCCACACCGTTCATATCCATGTACCTGTCCAACTATCTTTTAAATATTGTGATTATGCCCACCTCTATCATTTCCTCTGGTAGCTCATTCCACATACCCATCACTATCTGTGTGAAAAATCTGCCCCTCAGGACCCTGTTAAATCTTTCCCCTCTCACCTTAAACTTGTGCAGTTTTAGATTTTTCTACTGTGGGAAAAGACTGTTTCTGTTCACTTTGTCTGTGCCTCTCATAATTTGATATATCTCGATAAGGTCACCTCTCAGCCTTCTATGCCCCAATCTATCCAGCCTCTCTTTAAGACTCAAATCCTCCAAACCCAGTAACATCCTTGTAAATCTTTTTCCACACTTTCCCGTTTAATGACATCCTTCCTATAGCAGGATGGGCAATACTGTACATGGTACTCCGAATGTAGACTTACCAGCATCTTGTACAGCTGTAATAAGATGTCCCAATTCCTTCACTCAATACCCTGGCCAATTCCGGCAAGCATGCCAAATGTATTCTTCACTTCCCTGAACATCTGTGATGCCACCTTCAAGAAAACGTAGGTCTCTCTGGGCTACAACACTTCCCAGGACCTGCTGGTCGGCACGGACTCGGTGGACCGAAGGGCCTGTTTCCATGCTGTATCCCTAAAGTCTAAAGAAGGTGGACAAGCCTAAGCAGTGATTACCCATTTTTAATTGTCCCTTCAGCTGAATGACCTGTTTGGCCATTTCAAAGTACAGTTGAGATTTAACCACAATGGTGGATCTGGTGTCACATATAGGCTAGACAAGGTGGTAAATGTCCTGCTCTGAAGTACATTAGAGAAATGGATGGGATTTCATAACAATCTGGTCATCTCTTTATCCTCATTATCAATATCAGATTTAGTTAAATAAATCAATTTAAATTCCAAAGCTGCCACAGTGGAATTTGAACCAATCTCCAGATGAACAGTCCCCTCGACTTCAATTAAAATTGTAATGGAAGCATGACTATTTTCCTGAGGATTGCATTACTATCCAATCTGTTATCATGACTGTGTAACAGTACGATTAGGCTGTGAAAGAGTGTAGGAGGTATTGAAGACTAAGCTATTACACGGCTCTGAACTGCTGGGAATGAAATATGACAAGTGCAATCTGTCCCAATTTCAACCCTTCGAGAACATAAGGAAAAGCAGATGATGTGAAAAGGTAAGCTTGCCATTGTCATATAATCATACAGTACGGAAACAGGCCCTTCAGCCCAAATTGTCCATACAGGCCAAGATGCCCATCTAAGCTAGTTCTATCTGCCGACATGTGGGCCCCATTAGCTCGTAAACCAGTCCCATTTGCATGCATGCTGGACCCATTTGCCATAAGCTAGTTCCATTTGTCCGCATGCCAGTACTAATTCACACACACTAGTCCAATTTGCCAGCAAGCTCGTCCCGTTTGTTCGCAATGTGCTTAAAAAATTGACTTTTCCTAATCACAACCCACCCTAAAAATAAATGAAACACTTGAAATGTGGGGAAAGCAGCAGCAATTCTGCACATTGCAAATTTCCTCAAACTGGACTTTAAGGTAGTCATTTAACCTGATGTTAGTGATAGGAATTGAGTGACCAGGATCTCTGTGACAGAGTGCTCTTTGTCTCTTGTCTCCTCTGAAAAATATCTCCTCTTATATTGCAGCATTACTATTTCAGAGACACAAGAAACTGCAGAATCTTGAATCTTGAGTAACAAAGTAAACTATTGGAGTATATTTAGGAAGGAACTGCAGATGCTGGTTTACACCGAAGATAGACACAAAATGCTGGAGAAACTCAGTGGAACAGGCAGATGCAAACTGTTGGAATAGCTCTGTAGGCCAGGCACCATCAGTGGAGAGCATGGCCAGGCGTTTTGGGTTGGAACCCTTCCACAGTCTGTAGAATGGGTCCCAATCTGAATCAATTTCTGTTCATTCCTTCCACGGATGCCACCTGAGCTGCCTTCAGCAGTTTTTTTTTGCCCTTCTATTTCCGTGCTGCACCAGTTTTTTGTTCCCTTTGCTCAAGTGGGACTATAACACGTAGCCTTTGATTCAGCTTCAAAGGTACCTTCCACTGAAACTGAATGAGGTGAGCTTGTGAAGAGAAGGATCTTGTAGAAGCAAAGAATTGCAGATGCTGGTTAATATACAAAAGGACACAAAGTGCTGGAGTAACTCAGTGGGTCAGGCAGCATCTTTGGAGAACATGGATAGTTGACATTTCGGGCTGAGACTCTTCATCTCTTTCCCCAATCCATGTTCTCCAAAGATGCTGCTTGACCTGCTGAGTTACTGCAGCACTTTGTGTCTTTTTGAGAGAAGAATCTTGTTGTTTTTTGGATCTCCTGGTTAAAATTGGGGTTAAATAGTCTTTGCCTGAGAATGTTCACCACAGTTCGAACAGAGCTTGTGTTGAGGATTTCTGAATCTTCTAACTAGAATTTTATGAAGCTTGCATTTTATTTCAAAATACATTTTTTAATAAAAAGTATGTAAAATGTTAGGAAAAATCTGAATTTCCAGCACATTACTGTGTAAGCTCATGAGCACTGCATGGCATCACACATTGTCAGTCTTGTCTCTTCTGGTTTCTATTAATATTAATCCAACTACCTAGAGTGAAGCACCCTGGCTGAAACTACATAATCCCTCAGTGTTGAGAGTTTAATGTTTGAGATTCTCAAACCCGCTACTTGGCTCTGGTCCAGTTTTATAAAATGGGAAAGGGCACAGGTTAGGCAGTTTAAAATCTCAGAGCAAATTTTATATTCTGTCTTCTATGCCTGATGGCGTAAATAAACAGCAAACCTCGCCACAACAGAGTCTTTTTGAATCCCCACTCCACTGTGCAGGTACTCACAATCTCACTTGAGAGTCAGGGAGCACTGACATAAATCAAACTCAGTTCCGTTAACGCAATCTTTATACCCTTTCAAGGTCAGAGACATCCAACAATGACAAAAATAATAGATCTTCACCTCGATACATTTACCAGATATAGAATTGGGAATATTTTTTGTTGCTGTTCCAAGCACTGTCAGGGAGATAGGAACAGCAACAGGCCATTATTGTGATTATTTTTTTGCGGTTTTGGTATTGGTGGCAAAGGCAGCATTTATTACTCATGCTGAATTGCCCTTGTGAAGATGCTGGTGAACTGCCTTGTTAAATTACTGCAACCCCTCTGATGTGGGGAGGGAGTCTTTGGTTTTAGAACCAGTGGTAATGGATCTGAGTCGGAAGGGTCTTGACCTGAAAGGTCACCCATTCCTTCTCTCCAGATGCTGCCTGTCCCGCTAAATTACTCCAGCATTTTGGGTCCATCTTCAGCAATAGAATTCTGTTTATTATTGTCACATGTACTGAGGCAGAGTGAAAAGCTTAGTGTGGTGTGGTGTGGTGTGGTGTGGTGTGGTGTGGTGTGGTGTGGTGTGGTGTGGTGTGGTGTAGTGTGGTGTGGTGTGGTGTGGTGTGGTGTGGCGGCGCCTATCGGCAGCGGTTCGACTGCAGTCCGTCTGTCTTTTTTTAAAATGTTTGTCTCATTAAATGTATGTGTTGATTCTAGTTTTTATTATTTTTTATCTGTGCATATGTGGGGGGTGGGGGGTGGGGGAAAACGTTTAATCTCTTCCCTGTACGGGGACACAACTTTTTCCCTGTTAGGTCTCCGATGTCGTTGGGCCTAACATCGTGGAGCCGGCGGTGGCCTCCGGCCGGAACTAACCTGGGAGCTCCAGTCTGCGGACTTGCCATTGTGGAGCTGACCGATTTTGGAACAGGAAGAGCTGTGTTGGCGTGCGGCTGCAACCCGACTTCGGAGCTTCGGAGGCTCCGGCCGCAGGCCCGGTGGACAGGAACTTCGGGAGCTCGCAGGTCCCTGGTGGGAGACCACTTTTCGGAGCTCCCGCAACGGCAACTTCTCCCGCTTGAATCATGGGGTTTAAATGACTAGGAGCGGGGCCTAACATCACCCGGCGCGGCTTAACGGCCGCGGGACATACCATCGCCCGCCGGGGGCTTTAACATCGGGAGCCCCAGTCGCCATGGTGTTACAGTTGGGCTGCTGGACCACGGGAGAAGAACAAAGGGAAGAGATAAGACTTGCCTTCCATGACAGTGAGGAGGTGTTGGAGATTCACTGTGATGGATGTTTGTGTAAAGTGTGTTAAGTATGGGTCTTGTTTTTTTTTTGTAATGTTAAGAATGTAGAAATGCAATTTTGTTCAAACCAAGCTGTTTGAATGGCAATAAAAGGCATTCTATTCTATTCTATTCTATTCTTCTATCCACACAGATCAGATATACCATACGTTACAATTGTCAAACTAATAGATCAAGCAAAGGGGAAGATACAGAGTGCAGAATACAGTTCTTAAGATTTTAGTGTATCAATTTCATAGGAAAAGTCCAATGTCCTTAATGAGGTGAGGGTGAATTGGACAGCACTTTAAAATAGAAGAACCATTCAGAAGCCAGATGAAAGAGGGGAAGAATGTCACTGAATCTGATGATGCACACTTTCTGTACTTTCTGCCAGGTGGGAAAGAGGAGAGGAAAGAATGACTGGGGTGGGCCAAGTCTTTGATTATGTTGGCTGCATTTCTGAGGCAGTGTGAAGCGTAAATGGAGGCAATGGTAGGAGATATGGTCTGTGTGATGGGCTGGATGGAACAGTGATATATTTTCAAAGCAAGGTGGTGAGAGACTTGGAGAGGAACTGCAGCTAGTGTTGGGGTTCCCATACACTGGTTGTCCTTCTTGGTTGTACCGGTTGTGAGTTTCAAAGTGCTGATGGACTTGATGGAGTAGAATGGCAGTAGAGAGTGATGTACCTTGAGTTGAATGACTTGCTGGGCCATTTCATTGGGTAGTAACACACTGGTGGGTCTGGAGTCACACACATTCCAGCTGGATCGCATCCTATGAAGGACATAAATAAGGCAGGTGTTTTTTTTTCCCACGCCAGAAATAACAGGTTTGCCCATTATTTTTGGTATGCTGGGTGCATGATAATTTGATAAAATTACCTGTTCCAGAACCTGCATCTGTTGTGGACAGTTAAGTAAAGCATACAGAAACATCTTAGGCCGCCTCAAACCCATACAAGTTGACGACCTGTACCTGCTGTGTGGTATTGCAACCCCTTCCAATCAGAAGAGCAGTATCCTTAAAAGTGGAACACACCAAGCAGGAGGATGACCCTCATCACCCATTCTTCCAACACGTTCAGGCACCACCGAGGTTAAAATCCAGAAATAGCTTCCAACATGCAGTTCATCCCCTGAATGATAACCCCCGCACCTGCAGGATAGATGCTTGGGTGACAAACCTACAATCATAACCCCACACACTGACACTATGCCCTGAGGAGTCTCTTCCATTGGGAGTGAAAGAGACATGGCCAGTCTGGCTCTGCCCCAACTGCCTCAGAACATGGGTCAGATGGTGCAAAGTCCTCATGCAGAAGTGGGGGTACAACAATGATGGACCAACCGAATGTGACTGCGGGAGACAACCCAAACTATGGAGCACTTACTTACATGCCCCCTCCTCCCAGAGCCCTGCAAACCAGAAGATCTCAAGGTCTTCAACCCACGTGCCAGAGCCTGTGTTATGCAGTGACTTGGAAAAGTGAAGCAACACGACAAGAAGAAGACATTTAAGTTTAATCAAGTTTGTAAGACGAGACATGTACTGGACAAAACTTAGCACAATCCCAAACACAAATAAATCCTATTCCCATGAATCCTCTCCAATAGCTTCCCTACCAATGATGTGAAGTTTATCAGGATATAATTTTCTATCTCCCCACTTGAACAAAGGAAAAACATTGGTTACTCTCTAGTCATCGGCAACTTTGCCTGTGGCTATAGAAGATATAAAGATCCTATATCCATGTTCTATCCATGTTCTCCCCACTGTGTTGCTCTAACACTTCGTGTCCTTTTGTGTAGATGAGCATCTGTTGTTTCTCATTTCTCTATCACGTCCACGCTGACCATCGATTACCCATTCACGTTATTTTTGTGTCATCCCACTCTCTCATCCACTCCTGACACATGAGGAGAAATTGCCCTACCAACCCATACATCTTTGGGAATGTGGGTGGAAACTGGAGCACCCGGAGGAAACCCATGTGGTCACAGAAAGAATGTGGAAATTACACACACACACAGCGCCCAAGGTCAGGATAGAACCTGGATCTGTGGTGCTGTGAGGCAGCAGCACTACTGGCTGCATCACTGTTGCAAGTATATGATTGGCTCTAGAGTTCTTGTGACTGCACTAGTGAACTGTCCTACTCCAGCTCTTAGTTCCTTGCTAACTGATTTTATGAGAAAATCTCTATTTTTCCAGAGATTAACAAATGACAATTTCTTGGATTACCTTATTGTCTTTCCAAAACTGTTTTTCATTCTATTCAATTTGTTAAGGCATCCTTTGGTGACTGAAGAAGTAAGGCACTGACAATGAGTTGTTTATTATCTTTGGAATTGTAGCTCATTGATTTTCACAAATGGGCCAAACAGATGATGGAATGGAAAAGGAAACTGAGTGGAACCAGGACAAAATTACCTTTTCACATTCAATCAAAAACTTACGAAAGCAGAAGTCCTAACCTTGCTTTCCAATAGAATTGCTGTATTCAATGAAAAATCAGACCAGATTAAAAATTAAGCATCTCCAATAATCCCAGTCTAATTTTCCCTGATGAGGAGTGTAAAAGCAAGCAAGGCAGTTTCTTGCCATATACATCTTTGCTTCGAGCTCTAATATATTGGACCCAGTTTACAATAGTGACACAGCACTATGGTGCTGGAGCATTTCTAGTTCTGATTATAATTCTCCTATATGTTGCCTGGTGATTTTTGAATCAGCCAACAATCTTTTGAACATTGGAGCTGAGTGGTATTCAGTGCTAAAGTACTGTTCTGTGCAGCATAGAACGCCGCAGAAGATCATTTTCTCTGTGGCTATCAAACTGCATAACTCCTCCCATTTCTGTCGTGGAGTAGACCAACTGCCCTTCCCCCTCCCCAATCTTTGCACATCCCCAATCCTGGACTTTCACTCTATTTTGATGTTTCATGTACCTGGTGGTATTCTATCACTGTTGGCAGACCAATTTCTCTCCTGGGATAAATAAAGTTCTATCATATCATATCATATCATAGAGGCAGACTGAACTTGATTAACTAACAGTAAGAAGCTCAGCAAGAAGCATTTCTGCTTTCATTATTTTCAGACACAGAGTATTTCTGTCTATTGAGAAATGTATTCTGATCTGCATTGTGTCAGAACCACGGTTGCTTTCTGTACTTTTGATATGATATGAAGGTAGAATTTCTGAAAAATAGAGTTTGATTTGCCAGCACTGGGCCTAGCTGAGAAAGTATCTGGGTGATATAAAGTTCTCAAATACAAAGAGCAGTTACAGGAGAAAACAAAATACATAAGTAATCAGGACCTAAACAGTTCACAATCTAAACAGTGAGTTGTAGTTACTGTGAGTAAACATAGTCTTGCTCCTCTTTGTACAGCTAAACATATTCTTGGCAGTACGAACGTAGCAATCTCCAAATAGTGATTTCTTACAAAAGATCTGACAAAACTTTTCAAGAAACTTATCAGCAGACTCATGAAAGTTGTTCTTGCAAATCTGCAGTAATCGATGTGGATGTGCAAAGTTCTTAAAGTGACTTAATATCTTAAAAAAAAAAAAAGAAACATTCATTGGTTTCAGAAAACAAGATGTCATTTGTTCTGAAGATAGACACAAAATTCCGGAGTAACTCAGCTCGTCGGGTAGCGTTTCTGAAAAAATGGAATAGGTGACGTTTCGGGTCGAGACCCTTCTCTCGGAGCAAATCGTCATCTATTCCTTTTCTCCAGAAATGCTGCCTGACCTGCTGAGTTACTCCAGCATTTTGTGTCTATCTTCAGTGTAAGCCAGCATCTGCAGTTCCTTTCTACACATTTTGTCATTTGTTCTGCTTTGACGCTGGAAATTTTGCTCACGTGTCAGATTGCTACATGGCAGAAACTTGTCATTTTCAGAATAAGAAGCTAATTCATGATCCAGTTTTGAAAGAACCTGTTCAGATTATCGATATCCCAAAAAGACCACCAATCAAGTGCCTGGAAATCTATATGGCACTTTTCCAATCAGTTACAGCAGCTAAAAAAGTGATTTGTTTTGTTGAAGAATTTACTATCAAACCATGCAGGATAATGATATGTTGGGACTGCAACTGAAGGCATAGCAGAGTCAACAGGAAAGCTTTGGTTTGTAATCTTATTCAACCTAACCATTTTCTCCATATGGATGGTCATCAAGCAACTTTTAATACTCTCACGTGGCAGATTGTTAGACGTGACAAGTTCACAAGTTATAGGAGTAGAATTAGGCCATTCGACCCATCCAGTCCACTCCGCCATTCAATCATGGCTGATCTCTGCCTCCTAACCCATTTCCTTGCATGCTCCCCATAACCTTTGATACCCGTTCTAAAATTGGAAAATGTAATGTTCATACTGTTGTTTTGTAAGCTACATAAATGTGAGGTTATCCATTTTGGTAGCAAAAATGGGAAAGCAGACTATTATCTAAATGGTGGCCGATTGGGAAAGGGGGAGATGCAGCGAGACCTGGGTGTCATGGTACACCAGTCATTGAAGGTAAGCATGCAGGTGCAGCAGGCAGTAAAGAAAGCAAATGGTATGTTGGCTTTCATAGCAAAAGAATTTGAGTATAGGAGCAGGGAGGTTCTACTGCAGTTGTACAGGGTCTTGGTGAGACCACACCTGGAGTATTGCGTACAGTTTTGGTCTCCAAATCTGAGGAAGGACATTATTGCCATAGAGGGAGTGCAGAGAAGGTTCACCAGACTGATTCCTGGGATGTCAGGACTGTCTTATGAAGAAAGACTGGATAGACTTGGTTTATACCCTCTAGAATTTAGGAGATTGAGATGGGATCTTACAGAAACTTACAAAATTCTTAAGGGGTTGGACAGGCTAGATGCAGGAAGATTGTTCCCAATGTTGGGGAAGTCCAGGACAAGGGGTCACAGCTTAAGGATAAGGGGGAAATCCTTTAAAACCGAGATGAGAAGAACTTTTTTCACACAGAGAGTGGTGAATCTATGGAACTCTCTGCCACAGAGGGTAGTTGAGGCCAGTTCCTTGGCTATATTTAAGAGGGAGTTAGATGTGGCCCTTGTGGCTAAGGGGATCAGAGGGTATGGAGAGAAGGCAGGTACGGGATACTGAGTTAGATGATCAGCCATGATCATATTGAATGGCGGTGCAGGCTCGAAGGGCCGAATGGCCTACTCCTGCACCTAATTTCTATGTTTCTATGTTTCTATGTTTACCCTACCCAAGCAGAATATGAGGTGCTGTTCCTCCAGTTTGTGTGTGGTCTCACTTTGGCAATGGAGGAGGCCGAGGCCAGAAAAGTCAGTATTGGATGGGAAGGAAGGTTAAAATTGGTATACTGCTGCAAGTAAGAATTTCATTGTCCATTTGTCAGTACATTTGATAATTAAACATTCTTGACTCCTGATAAGATGAAAATATGATATTTAATCAGTTGTTCTGAATGAGGGATGAAGAATTGTGCCAGCTGTTACCTTTCCAGATATACAGTATCATCCTTACAAATAATGATCTCCCATCTTACATTACAGCTAAGCGATCTCACCTTTGGACAGCAACCCATATTCAGAACAGCATTTGGGCTAAAAATATATCTTATAAAACCTACACACATTTGTCCATGAAATAGATGTTTTCTCCCTTCTTTATTTATTCCACTTATTAACAGATACATATCCTGCAGCAATATTGTGTTCACTTGGTTGTGAGGATTGTAGCCATTCAGAAGAGCAAATTTCCTGACACATGCCAAAAAGGTAGTCAGAAATCCATCATGCGAGATATTGACAAATACATCTGCCTGGAGCTGAAATTGAAAAGTGCCAAAAGCTGCAGAGAAAGGGAATCTTGCCTTATCAAACTAAGAATGACTTGACTGTATTGGCATTGTGTCCTGGCAGACAAAATAAGATTTTCATAAATGGAGGAAGAGATGGAAGAATCAGGCCATTAATCCATCACCTTGTCCCCAATTTCACAAAACAACATGTGAAGAAATCTATTCTTATTTCGCCGGAACATAAAAAAGACTCGCGAATTTCATTTAATGCTCAAAGACTGTATATAGTGAATCTGCCCTTTCTCTGTCACAGCTAAGCAAAATATCGTAGAAATTGTATCACTTCATGCTACCTTGGAAAAGCAGCCAATTTATTCAAGGACCTTTTTCACCCCGGTTATTCCTTCTCCTCTTCTCTTCTGTCAGGCAGAAGATGTGAAAGCTTGAAGGCAGGTACCGCCAGATTCAAGAACAGCTTCTTCTCCTCTGTTATCAGACTACTGAACAGTCCTCCCATATGCTAGTGTGTATTCCTGATCTTTCAATCTACCTCATTGCAGACCTTTGACTTTTTCTCTGTATCTCTAATGCTATAATGCTGTAACACTATGTTCTGTACTTTGGTATTTTTCTCTTTGCGTTATTTGTTGTGCTTGTGTATGGCATGATGGTATTCATAGAATCATTCAGCATGGAAAACAGATCTTTAGCCCAACTTATCCATTCCAACCAAGATGCCTCATCAAAGCAGGTCCCATTTTCCTGCATTTGGCCCATATCCCTCAAAACGTTACTATCCATGTACCTGACCAAATGTCTTCCCATTACATAGTATGATGTGATTTGGCAGTAATAATCCAATGCTAATTTCAAAATGGATTTTGTTTTATTTCTGATAGTTCCCAATTTATCCCAGTCTTCATCTCATCAGAGGAAATTGTGTTCATCTTTATTATAGGGAAAAGTTTTTCAGAGTCATTTCAAATGATTTTGTGTCATAGAGCCATAGAGTGATACAGTGTGGAAACAGGTCCTTCGACCCAACGTGCCCACTCCGGCCAACATGTCCCAGCTACACTAGTCCCATCTGTCTGCGTTTGGTCCATATCACTCCAAACCTGTCCTGTCCATGTACCATGTGCTGTCTAACTGTTTCTTTCATGCTGGGATATTCCTTGCCTCAATTATCTCTACTGGCAGCTTGTTCCATACACCCACCACCCTTTATGCGGAAAAGCTCTCCCTCAAATTCCTATTAAATCTTTTTCCTTCACCTTAAACCTACGTCCTCTGGTCCACGATTTACGTACTCTGGGCAATAGATTCTGTGCATCTACCCGATCTATTCATCTTATGATTTCATAACCTCTATAAGATCACCCCTCATTCTCCTGGGCTGCAAGAAATTGAGTCCCAGCCTACTCAACCTCTCCCTATAGCTCAGACCCTCTAGTCCTGGCAACATCCTTGTAAATCTTCTCTGTACCCTTTCCAGCTTGTAAACAATCAACAATCTCAAACAGAGAGTGTCCATGTGTCAAAGGGAAATGTTCTTCAAACACAAGTCTTTAATCCAACCTTTGGCAATATACTTAAAGGAGTCTTCAGGTCAGTTAAAAAAATTGTAGCTCATCTTATTTTATTTCAACACACTTAGTTTCATTTGGACCAAGAAGCTTATTGCAGGTTTGGGCCTCCTTGCTCAAGAAACAACACAAGATTCAAATTTGCAATTTCATTTTCTTCTGAGAGACTGGAGCCTGGAAACTCAATTGGGTTTTGCAGTCTTATCTTTTAAGCACTATGGAACGGAAATCACTGTTATTTCCCAAAGTGAAAAGGGATAATAACCAATAAAAACGTAGAACATAGAAAATTGCACCACAAAAACAGGCCCTTAGACCCACAGTATTCGTGCTGAACATAATGCCAAGACTATCACTTATCATCCATCACATAATTCATGTCCTTTCAATCCCTATGTATCCATAGGCCTATCCAAAAGCCACTTAAATGCCACAAAAGTATCTGCCCCAACTACCAACTGCTTGGCAACATGATTCCAGTCACTAATCACCCTCCATGTAAAAAAAGTTGTCCCATACATCTCATTTGAACTTTGCCCCTCTCACCTTGAATGCTATGCCTGCTGGTATTTGATTTTTACATCCTGGGAAAATGGTTCTCACTGTTTACCCTATGTCAATAGACTTGTGCATTCCTGCATCATCTCCCAAACCAAGCAAATCACCAGGTACTTCATGTGTCGAAGTCTCAACTCATAATAAGGATGCGAAACATTAACCATCAGCAGTCGGTTTATTTTACTTGGGCAAGGGGAGACACATCTCAGTCAAAGACTGCGAGCACATCTCCAAAGTTTGTTGGCACACAAGATATTTATACACAGAGAAGACGACTTATGTCCCAAGCTGTTATCAGGTAACTGAACCACCCGACCAGAGGTAGAAAGCAGTCCTGAACTATTATCTACTTCATTGGTGACCCTTGGGCTTTTTTGATTGGACTTTGCTGGCTTTGCACCTCCCTCTGCAATTGGACACTGGATTTCCTCACCAACAGAACACAGTCTGTTAGGGTCAACAACCTCACCTCCTCCACTATAACACTGAACACCGGCGTGCCACAGGGCTGTGTGCTCAGCCCTCTCCTCTACTCCCTCTTCACCCATGACTGCATCCCTAAGAATGGCTCCAACGCCATCATTAAGTTTGCCGACGACACCACGGTAGTAGGGACTGATCAGTGACAACAACGAGTTTCGCCTACAGGGAGGAGGTCCAGCACCTGACAACCTGGTGTGCCAACAATAACCTCGTCCTCAACTCCAAGAAGACGAAGGAAATTATTGTTGACTTCAGGAAGATCAGAGGGGGCAGACATACCCCCATCCATATAAACGGGACTGAGGTGGAGCGCATCTCCAACTACAAATTCCTCGGGGTACACATCTCGGAGGATCTGTCCTGGTCCCTCAACACCTCCAAGCTGATCAAAAAGGCGCAGCAGCGCCTTTACTTCCTGAGGAGGCTCAAGAAAGCTCACCTGTCCCCCCAGATCCTGACCAACTTTTACCGCTGTACCATCAAAAGCATCCTGACCACCTGCTTCACGGTATGGTACAGCAGTTGCACCGTAGCGGACAGGAAGGCACTACAACGGGTGGTGAAAACCGCGCAGTACATCATCGGTGCCCCGTTCCCTGCCATCGATGCCCTCCACCGAAAACGGTGTCTGAGACGGGCCGGGAAGATCATCAAAGACCCCTCACACCCCAACCATGGACTGTTTGCCCTCCTCCCATTAGGGAAGCGGTACAGGAGCCTCAGGTCTCATACTAGTAGAATGAGGAACAGCTTCTACAACAACACTATCACATTGCTGAACTCGGAGTCCCGCCGATAGATTTCTCCAGTCTCTCCGTCCACATTGGTTGCTTATTCTGTATTTTTATTTCTATATTGCACTATTACTACGGACTGACGCTAAACTGCATTTCGTTGTACCCATACTTGTATCTGTGCAATGACATTAGAATTTAATTGAATTGAAAATTGAATTGAATGAATTTACCTTGCACTAAATGTTAATCCTTTATCATATATCTGTACATTGTAAATGGCGCAATTGTCATCATGTATTGTCTTCACGCTGACGGGTTAGCTCGTAACGAAAGCTTATCACTGTACCTGTACAGGAATACGTGACAATTAACTAAACTGAACTGATGTAATGTACAAAGGTTATGTAGTTCAATAGTGATGTACAAAGATTAAGTAGTTCAAAATGTTAATCATCAGGTCTGCATGTAATACACAAAGAAGGCAAAGTCTTATATGAATGAATGAATAAGTTTAATGGCAAGTATTCACATACAAGGAATTTGCCTTCATGCTTCGTGACAACATGACATACAGTGACAGTTAGGAATGACACATAAAACATTAAACATTAATAATAAAACATTATCGATTTAGCATGTGAATTAAATAAAATACCAGAGCAAAAGGATGCTACAGATATTTGGTTATTGAATGGAAAAAAAGCTGTTTTTATGTCTGGTTGTGGCAGCTTTGACAGTCCGGAGTCGCCTTCCAGAGGGAAATGATTCAAAGAGTTTGTGGCCAGGGTGAGAGGGGTCAGAGGTGATCTTACCCACTCGCTTCCTGGCCCTTGCAGTGTACAGTTCGTCAATGGAGGGAAGTTTGCAGCCAATAACCTTCTCAGCTGATCGGACGCTTTGCTGCAGCCTCCGGATGTCGTGCTTGGTGGCTGAGCCAAAGGTTATGTATAAAGGTTAAGACCATCAATGTGTTAATCGCAGTGCTGAGTTTCATCAATCATCCAGGTTGCAAAATTTTGCTTTCGCATCAAGTATCCCATTTGGCTTTGCGATAATAAAGATTTCCCTGTCCACATGACATAAAGGTACCCTTGACACCACTGACACAATTATTCACACTATAATATGACTAGGAGCATTGTGGAAAACATTAGATGACGATGCCATGCAGGAAATCGTTATTCATTATTCTCAGCATAATTAGGTCTTCCCATGGACTGGGATATTCATGAAGTTCTCTTACTAACTTTTATGCAACCACAGCAGCACAACATTGTCCCCTCCATCGCCCTCCACCCTCTTATCCAGCACCTTCTGATGTAATTGTCGATCTCCTTGGATCCCAATTCACCTGACGTTTAGATCCATTCTCCTAATTAGCCCACCTACAGATTCTCCCGAACACTCGTCCATGAAATCCTCCCGCTTCCTACTTCACAATCATCTGCTACTTTCCTTCATCGTCTGACCCACCACAATATAGTCCCAGTCAATTCTAGAGTCCTAACCTTCCCTAATCATGGATACACCTCAATCATGCCCATAGCCACCAGCCACCTTGAATCCATTACACCCAGCCTCCATCTGAATTCCATTCAGTATACCTTCATTAGCAGAAATGTGCAATGGCGGGCTTTGGAGCAGCTGAAGATCGTGGTGGTGGGGAGTCTATGATTGGAAGGGTCCTTGACTTTTCATTATAACTCTTGTCTAACGCATCCAATAGTGTAACAATCCTAACACATCGAATTGGAGGAGCATCTATCACTGGTCCCAGTACAGATTCTCACAATGATCTACAAACACTACTCCCCGCAAAAACATAATGTGAAATGCTTTGACAATTCGGTAAGATAGTTGCTCTGAAACTCACTTTGAGGTATGAAAGACTAATGTTTGTGTTCATTATGACTTTATTGAGCTAAGGAAATTTAATTGCTTACTGCACCCAGTCTAGTTCTTAAGTTGTGCTGTTACGGTGTTGCAATGTAGGAAATGCTACAATAAATGTTCACAGAACAAAGCTCGACGAACAATAATGTGATAATGACCAGCAAATAATTACATTCATTGTGGGATAAGTAATGCCTGGAACATTAGGCCAACTATCCTGTTACTCTTTGACTATTCCCAGAAAATCTGCTCCATTCACAAGAAAGTGCACACAGAGTGTTCATTTAAAAATTCAGTTGAAGAACAGGTATTATTCAGTTGAAGAACAGGTGTTCAGTTGAACACATCCTTACAATGCAACACACCTTCAACATTGCACTAAATTGCCACTGTCAACGTCGTCCCCAAGGTTCCACAGTGGGTATTGAACCCATGACTTTTCCAATGTGAGGCAAGCGAGTCACAGCCACAATCAACAGTCATCAAATCTTATAATGTATTAACAACAACTTGATTCCACAACATGTCCAGAGCTTCCTTCACGTGAGGTTCATCTTCAAAATGTATGTATAGACTAAACTATTCCAATATATTTCACATAATATTTCTTGGAACGTAGCTTCCATCATGGTGGAATTAAAACCTGTCTTTAAGGCAAAGGACGATGTGTCAAAGTTTTATTTCATAAACAATATTTTTATTCCCTTTCCTTTCTCCAAGATGCAAGTTTACATTGAGCACAGCTGGACACTACACCCTCGATCGCCTCAATGATTCTCCATCATACCGGAACATGGACTGCAGAGCAAGGTGGAATGTTTTCGACTGCAGAGTGCATGCCAAACACAGACACATATATCTATGCACACAGCACACACGCATACTCACACAGGCGTGCTTGCACACATCTACATGCAAACGTGCATATCTATTCCCCACAAAAGCACGCAGCCATCTACACACAGACAGACACACACAGGCACACAGAGAAATAGCAATGGTTATGGTATTTTATTTTCATGCGTACCTAAGTATAATGACATTTTCTTTGCGTACAGTTCAATGACAATCCTACAATACATTAGGCACAGTCATACTAAGTACAAGAGTATAAGATAGTGGACCACACTGAGTCTGTACAAAAGAGCTGCCGTCTTGTATCCTTCAAGTCCAAATTGATATATTTGCCTTCATAACCTGGCCACCAGCAACGCTGACAACAGTCACTTTATCTATCACACACTAGTTAAGCTTACACAATGATTATAGACTGATCTTGTTGATCTGATTGTATGTATATGTGTGTGTGGGTTTTTTTTACCCACAAAATAGGAGCTTTACTGCACTTTTCTGATAAAGTAGTTTGATTTAGGAAAGAGTTAAACACTCTTTCAAATGTGTCTTACCACTCCTGTGCTCAACAACCAGTGTGATCAAATTCATGAGTCTACTTAAAATAATGTTTCCAATCTGCATCTTAATTAATGGTTTGATTGACGATTTTCTCCTTGGACGGTAATGTTTAATGTCTGTGATTAGTTCACTGTGAAAAAATCTGACATGGAGGCACTAATATGCAAAGTCAATTTCATGTCAAAATATAAATCTGCTGAATCCTAAAAGCAGAAGCCCACAATGGACAGAATTATTTCACTAATTGTATATTACACTGCACAAAACATACCACACGGGGGATGGCATGGTGGTGCAGCGATAGAGTTGTTGCCTTAAAGCACCAGGGACCTGGGTTCGATCCTGACTACGGGTGCTGTCTGTATGGAATTTGTACGTTCCCCCCTATGACTGCGTGGGTTTTCTCCGGGTGCTCCGGTTTCCTCAACACTCCAAAGACATACAGGTTTGTAGGTTAATTGACTTTGGTAAAATTGTAAAATTGTCCCTAGTGTGTAGGATAGTGCTAGTGAATGGGGATCACTGGTTGGCACAGACACAGTGGGCCAAAGGGCCTGTTTCCGTACTGTATTTCTAAAGTCTAACTTCTAACAAGTGTATCTGTAGAGGTACCATCATGAACATGCCAGGCCTCTGACACTGTAAGGCAGCAACACTACCACAGCGCTACTATTCCTCCCAACTATAGAAAGTAGGGTGGGGGGAAGAGAGATGGAACAGGACATAGCCTGGCAAGTAATAGGTAAATACAGGTGAGGGGGAGGTGGGTTGAAAGGCAGATGATTGGACCAAGGCCAGAGATGAAACGACTGAAGGTGTGAGACTGGTTGCTGGCCTTTGTCCAACCATCTGTCTATCTAAAGTCTGAAGTTGAAGTCTGAATAAAGGATTCAACCTGAAATATCGTTTATCCATCCAGGCAGAGATGCTGCCTGCCCTGCTGAGTTATCCCAGCACTTTGTATTTTGCTCAAGATTCCAGCATCTGCAGCTCCTTGTGTCTCACAACGTTTTGTTTTTTTAGGTTAAAAATCACAATTTTAACACCGTGACTCCTATTATAAGGTTGCAAATATATCTGCAGCTCATTCAGAAAATATATTACATTTCATTTAGATTAATTATTCATTTGCCTGAACCACAGCAGCATGCTCCATCAGATTATGACATATTTTATGATACCTTTGCTTCTCAGAATAATGTGAGAGATTAAAATAAGAACATTACCTTTCCAAAAGAAAAATTACTTTGAAAGTGGTTGTAAGAAGGTGCAACAGATTAACTCATTGTGCTGTTGTGCAGTGATGAGGGGAAAGATGATGCACCATAACAATAAGAAATGTGCATTGCATACTGCATCTCTCTGCAGTTTGATGTTTTAAGTTTAGTTTATTGTCACGTGTACCGAGGTATAATGAAAAGCTTATGTAACGTGCTAACCAGTCAGCGGAAAGACAATACATGATTGCAATCGACCCATCCACAGTGTACAGATACATGATAAAGGGAATAACTTTCAGTGCAAGATAAAGTCCAGTAAAGTCCGATTAAAGATAGTCCCAGAGTCTCCAATGAGGTAGATAGTAGCTCAGGACTGTTCTCCAGTTGTTACTGGAGAGTGCTCTAGTAGATTACTAGATATAACTCTCTTAGTAATGAGTATTTCACTTAGCTCTAATTTATCTAAAATAGCTTAAGTGCAAAGTTTTTAACCATTTTTCCTGTGGAATTTGGGCAAATTGTCAACAGATCCAATACCAAAACTGAAATTTAGTTTAGTTTAGTTTAGTTTTAGTTTATTGTCACATTTACCGAGGTACAGTAAAAAGTTTTTGTTGTGAGCTAACCGGACAGCGTAGAGACATAGAAACATAGAAAATAGGTGCAGGAGTAGGCCATTCAGCCCTTCGAGCCTGCACCGCCATTCAATATGATCATGGCTGATTAAATTGAGTCATTCACAGTGTACAGATACATGATAACAGACAAAATGTTTAGTACAAGGAAAAGCTAGTAAAGTCTGATCAAAGACAGTATGAGAGCATAATAAATGAGAGCATAATAAAACAAAGTAATTGCAATCAGCAGTGTTAAGACTTTTTGATATGCGTAGGAAGGATCTGCAGATGCTGGTTTAAACTGAAGATAGACACAAAATGCTGGAGTAAATCAGCAGGACAGAAAGCATTTCTGGATAGAAGGAATGGGTGCCATTTCGGGTCGAGACTCTTCCTCAGTCTGAGTTACTCCAGCTTTTTGTGTCTATGTTCAGTAATCTGTTCCAAAAACTATAGGAAAAATTAACCACCCCCGGGTCAAAGGCTAAGACTTGAATTGTGACTTTCAAATTGTAATCATGTGTGTGCAACAACATAACTATAAAGAGGTAATATAAATCTCCTTATTTATCTTTTATTCGATGTTGGTAAGACCACCTGTACCCAAAACATGTTTCAAGCATGAAAGTGCATTCAACTGCCTAATTATGCATTGTGTGGATTTGATAAGATCTTGTTAACAGATTTTTACAATAATGGTTAATTACAATTGCACGGAATCTTGACTAATAAAGTAATATGTTGGGCGAATGGATCATAGTTAATCAGAAGCAAAAATTGACCAAGCTTAACAGGAAACTAATTTAAACAGAAGACTTAAGTCATTAAATTCATTTAAAATAAAACTGCTTTAGATTACAGTATCACATTTTCCCAGAAGTCACTTTCTATTATCAGATAAGGAGTTTTCATTTGTATAAGGGCGGCACGGCGGCACAGCAGTAGAATTGCAAAATAGTGTTTCATGATGCAGGATCGTCACAAATATATCATAATAGGATGTAAATATTTCTTATTAAGATATAAATTGGGTTAAGATGTTATTAGGATATAATTAGGCGGCATGGTGGTGCAGCGGTAGAGTTGCTGCCTTGCAACATTTGCAGTGCTAGAAACCTGGTTCGATCCCGACTACGGGTGCTGTCTATATGGAGTTTGTACGTTCTCCCCGTGGCCGTGTGGGTTTTCTCCGAGATCTTCAGTTTCCTCCCATACTCGAAAGACGTACAGGTTTGTAGGCTAATTGACTTGGATTTCTACAGTTGGTATAAGTGTAAATTGTCCCTAGTGTGTGTATGCATTGTGTTAATGTGCGGGGATCAGCTGGTTGGTGAGAGCTCGGTGGGCCGAAGGACCTGTTTCCGCACTGTATCACTAATTCAAATCCATTGAAATTACAGTATATATATTGCCAGCGAAACAGGAAGAAAAATAGAATTCGATGGAAGAGATTCTTTATGACTATTGTCTATTGAAATTAAATGTCCAACATTTTGTTGCAAACAATCAACCATGACTAAATAATTTATTCCTCCTGAACTTCATGCCAGATGTTATATTTATGAAGTTGTCCTCAAAAATACTTTTGTTTGGTTTCCATCAGGTACAGAAACTGCACATTGTTATTCTCCTGTTCTAAACCACAGCAAGTTTGAGTTTAGTTTATTGTCATGTGTACCAAGGTACTGTGATAAGCTTTTGTTGCGTGCTAACCAGTCAACGGAAAGACAATACATGATTACAATTGCGCCATCCACAGTATATATATATATATATATATATATATATATATATATATATGATTAAGGGAATGACGTGAATAATATTTAGAGCATATAAAGTCCAGTAAAGTCTGATCAAAGATAGTCCAAGGGTCTCCATTGAGGTACGTAGTAACTCAGGACTGTTCTCCAGTTGTTGGTAGGATGGTTCAGTTGCCTGATAACAGCTGGAAAGAAACTGTCCCTGAATCTGGACATGTGCGTTTTCACACTTAAATACCTCTTGTCTGATGGGAGAGGGGAGAAGAGGGAGTGGGCAGGTTCTTTAAATGGAGAGTGAGTCAATGGAAGGGAGGTCTGTGGTTGTGTGATGGTCTGAGCTGCATCCACAATTCTCTGCAATTGTTTGCGTTGATGGACGGAGCTGTTCCCAAACCATGTTGTGATGTACCTCGCTAAAATACTTTCTACAGTGCATCTGTAGACGTTGGTGAGAGTTGAGGGGGACATGTTGAACTTCCTAACCCTTCTAAGGAAATGCACGAGTTCCCAATCAGATCCCCAGGAAAAATTTATGAAATTGTGCAAAACTATGTTAACAGCAGATTTTAGCTCCCTGACTGCATGCAGAGTCTGCAATGCCATGGTATTGGCACATTGATTCCTGGTGTTACAGGAATTCTCCACATTGCAGCAACATGGCAGCAGCTTAAAACACCACAAAAGGAGGGAAGGGAAGGGTGGACATGGCAATTTTCAGTCTGTGTCTCAACATCACCCAGCAGCCCTGATGAAGTCCCATGTTGAGAGTGACCATTTACACCATTGCAAGATGCAGGATGATCAAGATGAAAGTAATCATAGCATGCAGTTTTAATGTGATTTGTATAAAAAGTCTTCAAACTCTAAATATTCCACATGCAGATTCCATTAAAAACCGATGCTGACTGATGCAAGTAAAGTGCAAGTCACCAATGACAAAATGGTTTACAGATGGTTGGAACAAAGACCAGAGCTAAATGCAGGAGGTGTGAGACAGGATTGAAGAGCTGCATGTGGGAGCATTCAATGTTCATACCATTGAATTGTAAGTCCCCAAGGTGCTGTTCCTCCAGTTTGCATAAGGGCTCACTCTGCCAATTGAGGAGTTCCAGCACAGAAAGGTTAGTATGGGAATGGGAAGAGAAGTTAAAATGATTAGCAACAAGAACATCCAGTAGGCTTTGGTGACCAGAGTGCAAGTGTACAATGAGACTGGAGTTGAGCAAGTAAATGGTCTGACCTGCCCATCAGAGTTGGCTCAGTGTAATTAGAGCCTCAATAGCTGAAATGTTGGCCCAATGAGGATTCTGTCACTGATTGCTTATCTTGAGAAAGAAAGTAATGATGTTCTCAACAGGACAGGCAGTATTTCTGGAGATAAGAAATAGGATGACTTTTCGGGTCAAGACCCTTCTTCAGACTAGTTAAGGAAAAGAGAAACGAGGAATATAGACGATGATGTAGAGAGATAAAGACCAATGAATGAAAGATATGCTTTCTGGAGTGCTAGTATGGGTGTGGGCTGAAGGGACTGGTTTCCAGAGGGCTAGTATGGACATTGTGCGCCAAATGGATTCTTGGGTTGGCAGCTCAATCACTCAAGCCTGATCTGCTGGCAGCTCACTCACAGCTGGTGGCCTGGCAGTTGACTCACAGCTATTCCTTGAAATTCCATTTCAAGCAGAGTGCAAGGCCATCAAATTCAAATGCAGTTTCCTACCATTTCAAGCAGGGTGCATGGCCAATAAATTCAAGTGCATTTTCCCACCACTTCAAGCAGGGTGCAAGGCCACCAAATTCAAATGCAGTTTCCTACCATTTCAAGCAGGGTGCAGGGCCACCAAATTTGTGCAGTTTCCTACCACTTCAAGCAGGGTGCAGGGCCACTAAACTCAAGTGCAATTTAATGTCACTTCAAGCAAGGTGCAAGGCCATCAAATTCAATTGCAGTTTCATGCCACTTCAAGCAAGGTGCAAGGCCACCAAATTCAAGTGCAGTTTCATACCACTCAAGCAGGGTGCAAGACAACCAAATTGAAGTGCAGGTCAAGCAAGGCCACCAAATTCAAGTGCAGTTTCATACCATTTCATGCAGGGTGCAAGGCCACCACATTCAAATGTAGTTCCATACCATTTCAAGCAGGGTGAAACCACCATAAAACCACCATGAACACCACATTCACCGTTTAGTAGACATTCAGTGTGTTCAGTTGATTCACAGCTCAAACAGTCATGACCTCTCCTCCTCCCTTCCACTGACTGAGTAAAATGGCCAAAAATCACAGCTGTAAGTGGTAGCGTTTTATCTAAAATCAATATACAGTACAAACAGGAAGTTGTCGTTAGTACCACCAACAACCATTTGCAGTGCAGCATTTCAAAGCAGTTACCACCACCAACAACCATTTGCAGTGCAGCATTTCAAAGCAACCACATTTTCATTTTCAAACCACATTAAGGGCACACAGTTGAGTAGACATGTGTTCAGTATTATGCACAGCTCAGAGAGACGTGACCCTCTCGCTTCCACCATCTTGCAGAGACTGAGTGAGGCACAACACTTCCGGGTTTTATAGTCCCTCCCCCTTCCGCCAGCAGGGGCAGCAGAGAGAATGTCAACATTTTTAAAACATTAACAACTCTTTTATTTTTCATCGATGGGAAAATTTCTCTTGGCCTGCGCAGCGAAGGGGGACTCTGACGAAGATGGCCAAAAATCACAGCCGTAAGTGGCAGCGTTTTTTTCAAATATCATGAAACAGAAAAACAGGAAGTGGTCAAGACCTTACTTTTAGTTTTATATATATATATATATATATATATATATATATATATATATATATATATATATATATATATATATGTGTGTGTGTGTGTGTGCGTACTCGTGAGTATGTGTACACCCCGAACTAGTTTTTCTCTCGTTTATTATACTATGTTTACATATTCTAGTGTACTATGTTTACATATTCTGCTGTGCTGTAGCAAGTAAGAATTTCATTGTTCTATCTGGGACATAGGACAATAAAACACCCTAAACTCTTATATCTGCAGTTCCTTCCTACACAGTAACAAGTTCCACTGGTTTGGTATTGAAATGGATAGAACTGTTTATTCCAATTCACAAAGCGTCTTTACAAATCCTCGTCCAACACAGATTTTACTTATTCAACCAATGTAAATTATGGTAGTAACCATATGTCCCCATCGTCTCCACTAATAAAACTACAGGAGTCCCAGGTGATAAGCAATGTTTGTCTTATTCAGTAACTTTAAAGTAGAAGCCCTAAAATTAACGATTAAATTAATCATTTTAACTGCAGTGTTTTAATAAATAGCGTCTGTTCAAACATTAGTATATCAAGGCACTTTTTGGATCAACCTGCAACCAAGTAGGTTATATAGAACTATGAATGTGAAACAACAGCTGGACTATTGCCAACCATCAATAGATTTTATTGAGCTTTATATAATTAGCTCATTTAAGTGATTATATTCATTACATTGCTATAGCAACCATCAATTACAGTTCTGCTTTTTTTTTCCTATTGCCTAAGTAATAAACAGCATTTTTCATGAAGGTGACGTGTCATTTAGAATAAAAACCACCTCTTTGCTAATTTAGGGATGTAATGGCTGAGAAAATCTACTGCATATTGCAAGGTGTTTTAAAATTTCAGCCACAGGTTTATCCCTAAATGTGATCAGTACTTTCCCATGCAATGCAAAATTGCAACATAATCCTCAATGTGTATGTTGCTCAAGCACATGCCACAGCCATGTTAATGGGCTTGTGATTAATGACATGTCACTGTTATGAAATTAAGTAGCATGCAATTTAAGAACAATGCAGGCCATAAATTCTTGAGGACACAGCAATAACTTCAATCGAATTATGTGTTACCAAGGACGAATATCTCAAGTTTTAGCTTGAGATGGCTGGCAATTGTAGCAACTGCCCCAGGTGCCTGCCTTCAAAAGCACAATGTCCCAGCGGCTATGGGAGAAACATGTTGATCAGCTCCATAAACCCACCCTCTGACCTCCCAATTACCACACCTCCACCGTCACTTTGGGGCGGCACTGTGGTTCAGCAGTAGAGTTGCGGCCTTACTGCACCAGAGACCCAGGTTCGATCCTGACTACGGCTGCTGTCTGTATGGAGATTGTATGTTCTCCCCGTGACCGCATGGGTTTTCCCCGGGTGCTCTGGATTCCTCCCACACTCCAAAGACATCCAGGTTAGTAGGTTAATTGGCTTTGGTAAAAAATTGTAAATTGTCCCTAGTGTGTAGAATAGTTCTAGTGTATGGGGTGATCTCTGGTCGGCGCGGACTTGATCGGCCATAGGAGCTTTTTTGGGTTGTATCTCCAAAGTCTAAAAGTCTAAAATCACTCTTGGCTCATCTCTACAATTCAGTTCTTTGGGCCAGTTTTGAAGCAAAGGTCAATATTTTTAAAATTGCAATAGAATATTTACGTTGGCTTGCAAATTAGATCCTGGAAATGCCAAAGCATGTCCCATTCTATAAATTAGCATGTAGCTAGTAAATAATCAAAATATATTGGAGGGTAAATTTTATTGCTTCGAAAAAAGGCACAGGAATCAGGATAAATAATTGGTTCCTGACTCTTTGGTGTTAAGGAGACAGGTGAGTACCTTTTTGTTGCTTGCTCCTCATAAGGCTTTCTATTTACAGCTAACTAAATTTAATGAATTCAAGCTGTAGCAGCATGGACAATGTTGTTAGGAACTTGCAATACTTGACTCTAGAATGCACCTCTTATAAGGTGAAGGTGTGCTGTGGCTGGATCAGGTTCTAGAAGTGAATGTGACCTGGAAAGACTGACCAAAGCAAAACACAGGAGAGATTTATCTGCATTGTACTTGAGGTTTTAGTGGAGAAGGGAGAACAATGACTCTGAGTGTCCACTATGACACTCTATATTGACTTTTCAAAGACTAAATGATCACAGAAAGCATCAGAATCATGTAGCACTGCAGCAACAACCAGAAGAAATAAACCCTTGTAAGTATTTGATGAACCCAGCTCATCGCCAAACTCGCAGGACTTGGAGTTAGCACTCATCTCTGCAACTGGATCCTCGTCTTCCTGATCAAGTGGAGGATCAGGGCCAAATCATCCTCTATGATAATCCCCAACACTGGTACTCCGCAATGATGCGTTGTCAGCCCTATTCTTTGCTCTTTGTACACCCACGACTACGCAGCCAAGACCAATCCAATTCAATTTACAAATTTGCAGATGACACCACCATTCTGGGCCGGATATCAAATAATGATGAGACGGAGTACAGGAAGGAGATTGAGAATCTTGTGACCTTCTGTTGAGACAACAACCTTTCTCTCCATGTCAGCAAGACAAAGGAGACAGTGATCGACTTCAGGATGTGATTGACTTCAGGAGATAACCCAGTTTGCATTGATGGCACCGAAGTATTTGACAAACGTGGAACTTTTGCAAATTATGACAGGAGCCCTCAAAGAAAGATTATAATGATCAAAAACACTTTTAGTTCATACTGCAGGGATTTTACATAGAAAAGAATGAATACTCCTGAAAATCTCATGAGAAATAGCATTCTGCAAAATTAGCAAAGTTAAGTACAAGCTGTCAGAAACTGGGTTATCATAGAAGATATCAAATAACTTACACTTCCCCCGGCACAATGATTTTCAATTTTGCTACTTGAAGCAACAATCTTCTCAAATCTATATATTAGCAATGTTACAAAATTTTGAGATTTAAAAAATCAAGTCTGCAATTTATCCCATCAGATAAAGCATAACAATAAGTTTAATTTGACACCAAATTCACTTTCATATCTCAAGTATTAAAAAAGTTATGACCATTTTCATACTCGTAAATTAGTATCTTGTTCCCTATTGATTTTCAATGGACATTACAAAAAAGCTGTGATCTTGGATAATCAAAATCCCATTTCTTGAGGAAAGATTAACATTTTTAAATAGCCTAAGTGTCCAAAGATTATTCACAAATAATTCACAATATAACATGATTTTTATATCTAATTTACATTAATTTATAGGCCAAATGGAAGGAATTTAGTGTTCAATTGCTGTAAATAAATGCCCATTTAAATCGGCTTTCTAGTGGGTTCATGTGGAACGCGCTGGTTTAGAACGTTGACATAGCGCTGGATTAGTGCCCTCAAGTGCCGAGAAAAATACTGCGGGATATAAAAAGCCCAAAATGAGCTACTCGCTATAGATAACTTGATATATAGGGTTATATATATGCCCCATTTAATGTAAAAATAAGGTACATACCTTTAATTGTTTGCTCTATAAAACCCTGGGGCTGCGAGAGGTTGCGAAATGAAACAGTAATTTTAAAACTATTAGAACTATATTATCGAGGCCTATAAAACTAATAATACCTTTTGCGACCGGGTCTTGCAGCGATTTTTCGTTAATGATTTACTAGGCTGAACATGTGCGATTAGTACAGCCTAGTAAAAATCGCGTTTTAAACCCGCCCCCTCCAAACAGCGCCAAAATCGCCGACATGGCTGAGGGCAGATTTCCAATGACGATTCAGGTAGGTTTTGTAACATACCTAATATATCCACTGCTCGATGTCCTGCCATTTGTGTCAGCCCTGATATTGTCACCATTGTCAGGCCCAGCAATCAATGTCCATCTGAAATGCTTCTGCCGTTGCAATGGTTCAATAGTGCTTTATTTGTCACATGTCCCACTGCACAGTGAAATTCTTTTTGCATATTTACACATGCAGGCGCCGCCATGTTTTGGCACCATTTGCAAGTCTAAAGTCCGGTCGGTCCGTGTGATCGGTCCACCGGAGTATTTACCACGAACTGACGTCCCTCTCCATGTCCGGCATTCTTTGTATTCCGGCGGCACCTCTTGCAGCCGACCTTGAAGGTGCTGGAGGCATTACCACAGTTCACCCTCCAACCGGCCCTTGCCCCTCGCATCCAATGTCTCTAGCTCTCTTCAAGTTCCACCGATCGACCAACGATCATTCGGGCGGTGTCCCAGTGACTAACGAGCCTTCGGGCGGGGTCCCAGCAACTAACGAGCCTTAAGCGGAGTCAGCCAACAAACAAGTCTTTTGGCGGAGTCCCACCGACTAACGAGCCTTTGGGCGGGGTCCCAGCGACTAACGAGCCTTTGGGCGGGGTCCCAGCAACTAACGAGCCTTTGGGCGGGGTCTTTAGGCGACTGTAGGATACTCTGCGGTCACCACATGGTCGCGGGTGGTCACCTTCATGGTCGTGAGTTACCACATTCTGGGAACTAGTGGCAGCCTCATTATGGTAGCCGTTAATTTTTCAACATGTTGAAAAATTAGCGGCGACCAGAATGAAACCGCCATGGAGAGTAGCGAGCATTTTCGTGCTGTAGTTGAGTCGCCAGGAGGTCGAAGGTTCTTGTAGGTTATCATAGGTTGTAGCTGGTGCTGACCGGTGACTTACATTGACTCATTGTTGCAATGTTACAACATTTTAAGATTTTAAAAATCAAGTCTGCAATTTATCCCATCAGATAAAGCATAAAAAGAAGTTTAATATGACACCTAATTCACTTTCATATCTTCAGTATTAAAAAAGTTATGGCCATTTTCATACTCGGAAATTAGCATTTGAATATTTGGTTGCAACATGGAAGTACGCAGTTTCAGCTAATAGAAACATAGAAAATAGGCGCAGGAGTAGGCCATTCGGCCCTTCGAGCCTGCACCGCCATTCAATATGATCACGGCTGATCATCCAACTCAGTATCCCATCCCTGCCTTCTCTCCATATCCCCTGATCCCTTTAGCCACAAGGGCCACATCTAACTCCCTCTTAAATATAGCCAATGAACTGGCCTCAACTACCTTCCGTGGCAGAGAATTCCACATTCACCACTCTCTGTAACAATGTTACAAAATTTTGAGATTTAAAAAATCAAGTCTTTAATTTATCCCATCAGATAAGGCATAAAAAATTTAATTTGAAACTTAATTCACTTTCATATCTTCAGTATTAAAAAGGTTATGGGCATTTCATACTCGGAAATTTGCATCTTGTTCCCTATTGCTTTTTCATTGACTTAACACAAAAGCTGTGATCGAGAACATTTAAAAGCCAATAACTTTCTTAAAATTTAAGAGAACTGAAATAAATTTTCAGTTATTATAGATTGAAGCATTCTGAAACAAATATGAAACAATCTTACTTACATGACGTGAAATTAAAGCATATAATTAGTTAACCTAATTGTAGCTAATTACAAAATTCAATTACTAGATCTAAACATCTATCCATTTCTTAAGAATAGATTAACATTTTTAAATAGCCTGTGTCCAAATAACATTCACACAAGAATTCAGAATATAACATCATTTTTAAATCTCATTGTCATAGGTTTATAGGCCAAATGGAAGGAATTTAATGTTTAATACCTGTAAATTAATGGCCATTTAAATCAGCTTGCGAGTGGGATTTTCTGGAACGGGACCATTTGGAACGTTCAGGCTGCGGTCGGGTCGCAGCCGCACGCCACCACAGCTCTTCCCGCTCCGAAGTTGGCCAGCTCCGCGATCTCAGTTCCGCAGGCTCTGTAACTGGAGCCCTCAGGTTAGTCCCGGCCGGAGGTCGCTGCCGGCTCCACGATGTTAGGCCCAACGACATCCGAGACCCGACAGGGAATAGTCGGGTCCCCGCACGGGGAAGAGATTTAAAACGGTATCCCCCACAGCACCCCCACCACCCCCAACATATACACAGCTAAAAAAAAAATTAATAAAAACTCAAGACATACATTAAACAAGACAAAAATAAAAAAAGACAGACGACTGTAGTCGAGCCGCTGCCGTTAGGCGCCACCACTCCCACTGCCACTTAAAGTGTCATCTTCTGAGAGCTCAAATCAATTCCATCTGTAGTTCTCTAGGAGCCTTGGAGACATCAACTAGGTGAGGTTGAAATGCTAATTTGAGTATGATGTCATGATCCTCAAAGTCAGTGAACCTTTCATTGTATTCTTTAATTAATAAGTCTATGACAGCTGCGTATTCTTCAAATGATTTGCACGAATCCTCCTGCTCATCAATGACCTTCGCTAACTGGGGAAAATGTTCATCAGAAATTGCATTTTGAAGAAGTTTTGAAAAAAGATAGCTTTTTCGAAATGCTTGAATTTTTTTTGCCACATATATATAGACTTAGTTTTACCTTGTAAAGAAACATTCATTTTGCTTTGACATGATATCACACAGAAATGCAATATTTTTATCGAAATCTTCTTTCAATAATTCACATTGCTGATTCTGTTCTTCATGAAAGATAAACATTTTGCTCACAACTGTGCCTGCGATAGCCAACGCACTTTACAATGATATGGCAAATCCACACTGAATGCCTCATCGTTCAACTTTAGCATATTACGAAACTGACGGTGCCACGTTGCATTTGCATGAATATAGTTAACAATACTTATAACTTGTTGCTAAGTGTCACTTACAATTAGCACAGAGGTTTTGCTGATGCAAGATACAATGAAAAGAAATGAGAGCATCTGGATCTGATAATGCGTTTTTTATCTGTGCAATAAACCCTTCACGTTTTCCTAACATTGAAGGTGCACCGTCTGTATATCACTAAATTAACCAAATCCAGTCCAACTTCACGACATTTATCTTGAAAGTTGTTGAAGAAATCTATTCCTCGTGTTCTGCATGTAAGAGAGCCCAAAGCGAGTAACAAAGAAAAGAAAATCTTCTGTTATGGCCCGAATGAAGTATAAAACCTGCGCCGAGTCAGTAGTATCAGTTGATTCATCCAAAGTGATTGAATAATATATTTTCCTTTTGGAGCATTGCGTGAAGTTGTTCTGTTACATTGAGGGCTATTTCATCCTAATCATGCATTTGCAAACCTGCTCAGCTCTTCTGAAAAACCCTCATACATATTAACAAAAGGAAGGACATCTGGACCTCACCTTATCCTCATCGTCCATCTAGGGGGCAGACTCCTTGGAGCTGTGACTCACAGCTTGTAACTTTCACAGAAAGTGCCCTAGCAGGCTTTGCAAATACAGAGATTCTCCATTTTGTGACATCTTGTATTTGGCCAATTACAACATTTGCAAAAAGGCCGCACTT